>NW_019738957.1:1935684-1963093 GCF_002891405.2 Cryptotermes secundus | reverse complement strand
GTGGATTTAAATTATTTGATATCAAAATGTCCGACGTGTTTTTATAAATCATAAGAAAAAATGTTTTTTATCCTCAAGTTTTGTTTCGGAGCTATGCCCTTTTCGCATCAATTATTTCAATTGTTATAAAGCTATCCAGTAAGATACCTTCACTTGTTTACTTGTAGTGAAAACATTCTATTGTTACGTATGAGTGTGGTTTCAACTGACAGCAGTCAAATCCAATTACCTCACTATTCTGTGCGTCAAAATGATTTAACCGTGCTTCAGTTCCTCCTTCCTTCTCCTTTCGTCTCTTTGTTTTCTCCTCTCCTCGTCTCTGTTTCCAGATAATAGCTTCCACCACTTCTAATCCAAAGAATACAGTTGGTGTGGGGGGCAGTGGGTGGACCTTGAGGTTATTGAAGCCTGGCTAGTCGGTTTCCAAGAACTAAAACTCTCCGAGACCCGAGCAAGCTCACTAGCGTCGATTTCAGTTTTCAGATTAACATTATCCTAAATATTATTTTCAGTATTGATATTTAGGATCGATTTCAATTTATAGAACTACCCCTATTTTTAGACAGTTTCTGTCTGTGATACTCACTCGCTATCTCATTCATTTAGCTGATCCCTTCTTGAGAAGCCGATAATTCTGCAGCTACCCAAGAACTTCCCAGCATTTCATGGAACCAGGAGGTTCATTGCCGTGTTCAAAAGACCCTTCACTGGACCCTAGCCTGAGCCAGATGAATCCAATCCGTACCATCCCCTCTCTTTAATATCCATATTAATATTGTCCACCCACCTACGTCTTATTCTTCCTAATGGTCTCTTTCCATCTGGCTTTCCAACCAATTTCCTATATGCATTCTTCTTCCTCCATTCGTGCTACTTCCCTGTCCATCTCATCTTCTTTGACTTAATCATCCTAATTATACCTCAAGAAGAGTACAAGTTATGAAGGTCCTCATTATGCTGTTTTTTCCAACCTCCTGTCACTTCATTTAATTTCGGTCCAAATATACTCCTCAACACCCTGTTCTCAAGACTTCCTCAGTCTATGTTCCTCCCTTAGTATCAGAGGCCAAGTTTCACACCAATATAACACCATCGGCAAAATTATAGTTTTATATATTGTAATTTTTCTGTTTTTTGACAGTAGACGAGAAGTCAAAAGGTTCTGGACTGAATGGTAGCAAGCATTACCCGAGTTCAATCTCCTGTTAATTTCCACCTGAATCAGATTTTAATTTTGTCGATGAAACTGTCTATAAAATAGGTACTTATTTGATATTGGTATTTGAAAATGTAAAAAGGCAAAGTTGTCCCTGTGCTTAATTAATTAAGCACTATGCCATGAAGACGTATATGGTAGTGGAGGTATAGACCCAAGTTTTCTTGATCTCGGCATTAGTTTGAGGTGAGTGGTCAACTTCACGCTCCGGCTGCTTTACCGCCGGAGAAATAGCCCTCGGTACCCATTGGATAGGAGCTTGGGTGAACCCCAAAGCCGGTCTGGACGACGTGGAGAAGAGAAAATTCTTTACCTTATCGGTACTCGAACTCTGCCCCCTCGGTCGTCCACCCCGTAGCCAGTCACTATGCCGACTGCGCTATTTCAACTCGTTAAATGTGTCTCAGAGAAATAGGATGGGGTTGTAGGGACTGGTTTCTTCTTGCTCAAGATCCTCAAGATAGCGACCAGTGGCGGACTCTTGTAAACACGGTAATGAACCTTTGAGTTCCACAGAATAATGGGGAATTCTTGAGCAGCTTGGCGACTGTTGGCCCCTCAAGAAGTACTCGGCTTCGTAGAGTTGGGAAGTACCCTAGTTTCTTTTGATGACACCACGCACAGTTCCACAGAACAGAGGAAAGACTAATATTTTTCGTGGACATCAAATTTGTTCAGATCACAAAGGGCTACATGCAAGAGTACGTGACGTAATTTATACGAGTAGCACTGTAAACTTCCCCCCCCCCCGGCACTAGAGCCCCAGTGGGCCTAGGTCTATCTCCATGAACTTCTCCGTTCACTTCGGTTTTTCTAGATCTTACACATTCAGTAGGACTCCTTGGGCGGGTGATCAGCTCATCGCAAGGCCTCTACCTGTACACAAACACAGAAAAACGCACTCACACAAACTGAACATTCATGCTCTGAGTGGGATTGGAACCCACGATCCCGGTTTCCAAGCGAGCGAAAACAGTACATGCCTTAGACCGTTCGGCTACTGTGACCGGCAGTGTAAACTTAATTTATGTTTTAATTAAATGCCGTTTCGGTGAAGCAGAAACACTTATGATGGGTAGGTTACAGGCTCCATTGTTTTACATACCTGATTATTTTCAGTTTTGTATAATTATGATATCCACTTGTTTTCTTGCTGTATCTCTAGGTAGCAGTGCAGTCTTGCCCATCTGTAAATGCTGGACTGTTCAATCCGCAGAACAGGAGTGCCATAAGTTAAGTCCGAAATCTGAGAAGAGGCATACTCACGTCTTTCTGGATGTTAAATAATTTGTGCATCTGACAGAGATTCTTTAAGTTCTTATAGGCTTCTTTGAGGGTCGTGGCGGAATTACCAGAAATTTTACCACTCAAATACGTAACATTGGACACATTAATATTTTGTTCTATAAATTTATCCTTCCTTCCTTCCAGTATCCTTTTTCTTCTACCTATTTCCGTACTGTCCTTGTGAGGCTCTGGCCTTCCCCACCCTGTTTAATTCTTCTATATTTCAGTCGTTCTGTTCTATCATCCTGCCCTTGTATCTTCTTCTCATCTTTTCCTGTCATATATTTTTACCCTTCTGTCATACTTTGGCTTTATATCTTTCTGTGATCTGTATTCTTGTAGGTGTCTACTTTGCCCTTCTGTCAATCTGTTCCTTTGTCATTCCACCATTCTGTCTTGTAATTCCATCTGTCTGTCTTACTGTCTTCCCGTCATTTTGTCCTTCTGTTTCGCTTAATTCCTTTCTCCTTTCCATGCAAGAAGCAAATGTAATATTACACATGCTGTCTCAACATATGCGCACAGTACGTGAAGCGACTTTTCCTGCGTTGCTATATTCAATCAGCAATCACGTGTTTCCTTGTAGTCTTATTGTAAGAAGCGAAGGAGCCAGGTAGCTATAAGTGCCTATGTCCCACCCAGTCTCCTATGCAATGGATAACGGGGAGTCTTTTCCCGGGGGTAAAGCATCGGGGTGTTAAGCTGACCTCTGACCTCCAACCATTGCCGAGATGAAGAAAACATGGATCAATACATCCACTCCCTCACACACCTTCATGACGTAGTGCTTAATTAATTAATTTCGCGGAAACCTGTAGCTTATTAAGGATTTATATTGATAGCGAAAATAGTAGCCCTCTATCAATCGATCTAAAATTAACCTCTTCTGTGCAAATTGAAAATATGAGTTATACATTTTAGGCCTATCGAAAACACACATTAATATTAGTACTAACAATAAGATTAATAATTTACAGACTCGAACATCGCATTCGAATGTGCGTCACTCTTAATCCTAATTCGGGAAATACATGATTCGACTTTCGGCCCTGCGACTGGCTCTTGCTACAGACGCCTTCTGTGTTTATCCTTAGACAGTCAGGTAAATGCTGAGATAGCAGCTCACATTAAGTCACCAGCGCCTCCTTCCACATCAGAGAATTCGTTATTCACAAATCTTGTGACTATTCAAGGGTGCAGAGTCTGAGCTACTCACAACGCTGTTACATAATTAAATATATATAACAACAAACGAATAATTTCTAGAAGACAAATAATTATTTAATCAATTTTCAATATAATAACAATGAAAATAATCTTGTAGCTAAGTAACGAAATCAGTATTCGAAACTACGTTAATTGATATTAATCCATTTGTCCAAAACATTTCTTGTATTTCAAGTCGAAATTTCATCGGATTTTTCATAAAGTCCTTCACTGGACCCATGATGTATTGTACGCGTAGGCCTCAGAAGCTATCACTTTCTTGTAGGCATCGCTACGAAATATCTAAATATATTTATCATTTCCAAGCATGTTTCCTACCATTTCTATTTCTACTTGACCTACTCACCCTAAATAAACTCGGTGAGGAATGAAAATTATGAAGAATGCCGTCTTCTGATATGTGGCGCCGTGTAGATATTGAGTTCACCGACGTTCCTCTGAAACGTCAGTTAATACAATATCTACACGGCGCCACATCCCAGAAGACGGCATTCTTGAAAGTCACCGCCGTGAAAACCTCAAATCTTACCAAAATTATTAACTTCAACAATATGGAATAGGCCTTTCTTAATTTATGCTTCTTTCCTTTTTACAACTAAATGTTCTCTTAGAATTTTTCCTCAAACACTCCAAATGTATGGTCCTGTCTGGAAAACAAAGTTTCACGCCAGTAGAAAAGACTTAATTAAAATGATGACTTTTGTATTTTAACTTCTACGTGCTTAAATAGAAAGCAAGAAGATAGAAGGTTCTAAACATAATGAATTCCAAACATAACATTTAAACGTGCATATATTCTTAAAACATACCGGAGCCAATATGTAGCATAGCCTTCAATTTCTGTCAGTACGGACGCAATCTGCTTTACGTCGGAAGCGTTAGAAACTGCCCTGTTCCTTTGATTAAAATATTTTGACTCGCTAGAGGGCCCCTTTTGCATGTGACCTCTGTCCTTCTCAGAAAGAGCTTCGAACCGTATAATTGTTTGGTTACATCGTATGTGCTAGCCATCCCGGAAGCTACTTGTCGGTTCGGTCTGGAAGCTTAGATCCAGAGCAATGAAGCCTCTGAAATAGCATGCAGGACGAGAATAAGTGAGGAATTTCGATGTATCTCATATGGGGAGAAAGAATCCTGCCTTAATGGACTTCTGCCTTAATGGTGCAACATTTCATAATTTTTCTATGCACGTATTTCGAATATTGTTAGTAAGAGGCATGAAAAAAGACTTTTTGGGATGACCAAGGTTTCTTATGCCTGGAGTTTAATACCAGTTACGTCTATCACTGGATTAAAATAAACAGAAGCAATAGACGAGCTACACAAAATTACCGGTAAACTGAAGTAACATTCAGGCATAAGAACACAAATTTCACCATTTCCTTTATTTAGACGTGGAAGGGAGGAAACGTGACGTAAAATGCAGACATTTGAGAACACTTCTGAGGGAAGCATCCGGATATAAAGAGAGAGGAAGTGACAGGCACACAAAAATTACATACAGCCGAGCTTCATACTTTGCTACTTCTTGCCGAATATGTGTACATTACGGCGATTAATCCTTTAGAGAATGAAATTCTTCTACATAATATATAAAAATTCAGGCTTTTTTTATTGCTAGTGGGGTGGGACTAAGTCCCTTGTACTGTAGCCACTTCTGGCCTATTGTACCAGCCCAAGATGATAGGTGAGGGTGAATGTGGAGCAATTGGTGGAATGAAGATTGGCAGGGGAAACTGAAGTACTCGGAGAAAACCCGCCCCAACGTCACTTTGTCCACCACAAATCCCACTTGACCAAACCCGGGAGCGAGCCCGGGCCGCCGCAGTTGGAAGCCAGAGACTAACCGCTTGAGCTATGGCGCGGCCTAAATTCAGGCCTTTATGTCTCCGCAAGAAAGAGCTATCGGTTGATGCTGTTTAGAGAAACAGACCGTATTCAATGCGAGAACCACACTCTGTGGGCAGAATACAGGGTTGCAATATGTTGAAGCATGTGGCACGTATAGAACCACTGGGCTCTAAAGGGTTTAACCGATGATGGTATCGGTGGGACATATAACACGCATGAGTGGGGAGGTTCAAAATTCTCAAAAAATAAAAAATATAACGTGGGATATATGGGCATTGACGAGAAAATTGTAACAGGAATGTTGTATTAAAATACACAATGTGGTCGCACGGTCTAATGCATGAACTGCCTTCGCCCGCTTGAACATTGGTATTGAGGTCTGGAATCCCACTGAAGGCATGGGTATCTGTGTACCTGTTTATTCTCTACTTGTGTTGTCCTGTGTGTAGTTAGCGGCCTTGCGACGGGTTGATCACTCTTCCAAGGAGTCCTACCGTCTGTGTAAAAGTGATTACGAAGCTAAAGAAGGGCCCAGGACCCAACAAAGGGCTATAGCGCCATTGATGAACGAATGAATGGTGGTTTAAGCTGGATCCAACTTACACAGAGTACGTTAAAGTGTAGAATTTTGTGAACTTGGCACCAAATTCTCAGATTTCATATAAGGAAGAATTTTCTTGACCTGCTTAGCGACCATAAGCTTTTAAAGGAAGATCGTGAACAATCGAGATAATTATTCCGTTGACCTATCAGGTAATTCGTATAAGTAAACATAGTTTAGCAGGTCACGGTAGCCGAGCGGTCTAAGGCATGTTCTGTCTTCGCTCGCTTGGAAACCTGGATCGTGGGTTCGAATCCCACTCAGGGCATAGATTCTTAGTTTGTGTACAAATAGAGGAGTTGCGACGAGCTTATCACCCGCCCAAGGAGTCCTACCGAATGTATAAGATCAAGAAAAACCGAAGTGAACAGAGAAGTTCATAGAGGTAGGCCTAGGCCCACTGGGGCTGTAATGCCAAGGAGAAAAACATAGTTTAACAGACCGTTAAATGCTCCAGTAACTAGCTAATTAACGGACTAAGTACTAGGCGGGTCTAGGGCATGCACTGTCTTCGCTCGCTCGGAAGCCGGGATGGTGGGTTCGAATCCCACTCAGGGCATGGATGTTTGTGTGCGTTTTTCTGTGTTTGTCTACAGGTAGAGGCCTCGCGACGAGCTGATCACTCGCCCAAGGAGTCCTACCGTATGTGTAAGATCTAGAAAAACCGAAGTGAACGGAGGAGTTCATGGAGGTAGTCCTAGGCCCACTGCGGCTGTAGTGCCAAGGGGAAAAAAAGTACTAGGCGGTGATGGGCGTATTTTCCGACAGGTGCTCAACTCTTAATTGATTATGGGTTTGAAGTCAACTTAAGTGCATTAATTATTCTGATTACAAACACGTCGTTGGAAATCAAGCAGAGTTTCAAAATATGAAAGTTAATGTATCCCAAAATTGTTGAAAAAACTTTCTTTTGCTACAGAAGGCGGAAACTGGTCATTGTGACTTACAAATCTGTGCATTTGGACCCATTTTCTGCGACACTTGAACTCAGTTAGTCTTCCTAGAAACTATTTCTGTAGACCCCAGTACAACATTTTCCTCCAATGTAAGCAAATCTTCGAAGACGGTCGTAGCGGAAGAGTCTCCCAGACCCACCCAGGATTCCTAGTTGACCTGCTGCAATCAGGATTTTGAAACAAATCTTCTGTGTGCATTTCCTATTTCACGCATGCGTGCTGAATGTCCAGACGGTTTCACCCTTCTTCTTTTAACAATCTGTCCACACAGCACACATTATAGATTGAGTTGATTCAGGGGTAAATATTTTGTCTATTATTTTGGAAGTGTCCGGTTCGAATCTCGATCAGGAATCCGACTGTACTCAAATTTTGGTGGTTTTACCGAGTCTAATAAATCTCGGCATAGTTTTTCTAAATGTGTTATTATGACTTTCTCTCGAATCGGTTTAGACCTCCCGAAAATGAAATTTCTTGTTTTATTCGAAGGTGAATGAACACCTCAGATGATATAACACCGTTAAATAGTGTGCGACGTCTTTGTGAATCTGATACAAATTAGATCTTTACAGCATGTAATTCATCCATCCATCCATCCATCCATCAATGACTCTACAGCCCTTTTTGGGCCCTGGCCTCCACTTCAGTTCCGTAACCATTTTTCACAAACGGTAGAACTCCTTGGGCGAGTGATCAGCCCGTCGCAAGGTCGCTACTTACACACAGGACAACATAAATACAGAAAAATATTACAACCAAACATCCATACATTAAGTAGGATTGGAACCCACCATGACAGTGTTCGAGAGAGCGAAGACAGTTCCTGCCTTAGATTGTGGCCACTATGTGGCAGCGTGTAATTCACTTCAAATTTTTTTTAGTACAACTTCACAATAGCGCCTACCTTTCAAATATCAGATTTTCGGTACAGGTTATATTATATGGACAGTGAGCTATATTTTGCTACATCCTGTGGATATGCATTCATAGTCTGATTCCATCGAGTGCTCCAACTTTGTTAGACTAATGCCAATCAAGCGAGTAATGAAGGAGAATTGTCGATAGTCGGGGAGATTAAGTCTACTGTTGGCAACATCCATTGCTGTGGGCTACCATTCAACAAAAGACGGTTGCTGAAAGGTACGTAACATGTTTAGCCGTCGCTTGCCTAAATCTCATCACACAAACGTTTCACTAGTACATACACGCATGCCAAGAGGAGTACAGGGTGATTCAGTTATTGAAGTTACTGCATTTTTCCGAGAAATCCAATACTGGATTCAGTTCCATCAAGTAGAACGTCGTTGACCGCCGTTAGAAATCTGCATCATGTTCGACAAGTTTCCAGTACGAATGTCGAGTTGCAGTTTGCTTAAATTTACTGAGGATTTTCGTGATTTTCCTCTGCCTTTATAAGCAAATGCTGCAATTAAATGAATATAAACATACACCGCTTCCTTATATACCATCTGCAATTCATTATTCGACATTACAGGAACTATGAAGTCGAAAAGACATCATAAACAAATCAAGAAGCAATATATTTAAACCTACATTTAAAGTGTAAAATTTGAGACATACCAAATATCTGAGGTGGGAGTGAGAATATAGTAACTTTTTTTTTTTAATTCGCAAAGTGTGGGCTCGGGTTCGATCCCGGGTCTGGTCAAGTAGGATTTTTGGTGGGTAAAGTGGAGTTGGGGCGGCTTTTCCTCGAGTACTCCGGTTTCCCCTGTCAATCTTCATTTCGTCATCAATTCTCCTTCATCATAATCACCCGGGGCAGGTACAATAGGTAATCAATAGTCGCTGTGCCAAGCGGACCCAGCTGGACTCCACCCCCCACTAGCGAATTAAAAAAAAAAAGACACGTAAGACCGTGTGTGGAATTCTAATTCATACGGGTGACATGTATAAACATTTTATGGGAACATTCAGATTTATAAAATACTGCAACAGATCGAAGCTTTAATTTCATGTCTGATATGTGGAAACAGAGACCTAAATAAAGGGATATTGTTGATAATAATTAATGTCAATAATCATAGTACAGAAAGAAAGAGTGTATTCATCAGAAATATGGGTAATTTAAAATATTTCGAAACTGGAATAACAGGAAACAATTATATTTATGAAGAAATTACGACTGTTGCTTGTGTTTTCATTGCCGCTGTTATGTTTTTACCGAGTCGTTGCGTAGCAACGAAAGCAAGGATGCGTTTACCGAGCCTTTGCTTAGCAACCATAGGCGGGATTCACGTATAGACACAAAGGCTCATGGGAGGGATTTATGAAGTACGCCGTTGAGCTGGGCTCAGGCGCCGTGATATGTACGCCAAACTTGATTGGGGGGGGGCAGAATTCAAAGACACAAAAACACACAGACAGCATGTAGATCGCTTAAGCCTACTTTTATTTTTTCAAAATTAGGATAGTGAGCAAAAAAATGACTTTAAAGAAATAAAACGTTTGTGTGCTAGATTGATGTGAATCAGAATATGAAATAAAAAAACTAGATTTTGTGTACACTGTAATGATTATTCGGGATAAATAAAAGGATGCAACTTTCTTTACTGTCAGCTCATGTTCTCAAGAATTAAACTGCTCCATGCTTTTGGTTATTTACTCGCCTTTCTATACCAAAGAAAGTAAGGAAAAATTAATTTCAACGTAATTCTCGTTCAGCTACCGGCCTTCTGGTATTTGACGCCATACAGTTTGGTAGCTATCTCTCAAGTTTAACGTCCCGTAGTTTGACTGAGATTTTTGCATACGTATCCATTGACCCTCATACATCTTAAGGTCACTGAACGCTACAGGTTCATTGAATGAAACTGATTCAGCTGACGTCATCTTCCTGACAGTTCGCCTTTACCAGTAAGGCGCTTGGTAACACTATATAGCGTCTGGCTGGTGTACGTATATTATTGTTCTGTTTGAAGTACTGAAACGAACTTGAGGAAAATTGGCCTAAAAATCACGCCCTCATTCTAATCGCCTGGCAGTTCCCGAGAGACATGCATTTAACTTTTCTGTGTTACCCTTAACAAAGAAAACATTTTAGCTCCTTACATCGTTTTCGTAACTAGTTCCCTTTAGGAGATATAACTTGCGATAGACTGACGAATCAACTGTAGTCACTACTGTGCGAGTAAAGGTCATTTGAATCTTTTCAGTTACGTAAGAAAGGGCGACGTGAGTAATTTGAAAAGAAAATGTTGCTCTCACGGCAGACTTTTGAAACGTAAGTTAACAGATACTCAAATAACTTCTAATAATCTAATATGGAGCGGAGATGAGAATAAGCGTCGACCTTGTATGCAAATGAAATTGTGTTATCGTGAAACATATCTGAATATCAAAACCGAGTCAAGGAGCGTATTGTGGCTTAATGCTAAATAGAATAGGGCATTTCAACTACACTTTTAGCCTACATTTCTCATTTTATAAAGACGAGTTACTTAAAGAATCCTATCTTCTCCATTATAAAGCCATATAGTCCGGTGAAAGTCAACCGACGTTTCGGAGGATCATATTGCCTCTATCTTAAGTTTCGAAGAGTAATCCAAGAGAGAAGACAGCGTGAGGCAGAAAACAAAAAGAGCTCTGCTTGCTTGGTCCCAAATATCGAGAGGCTACGCTTTCACCGAAATTCGTTATGTTCCGATCAGAGTGGCCGCGCGGTCTAAGGCATGAACTGTCTTTAATCGCTCTAACTCTGGGATTGTGGGTTCGAATCTCTTTCAAGACATGGTTGCCTGTGTGTGCGTTTATTCTACATTTTTATTCTCCTTTTTGTAGGTAGCGGCCTTGCGACGGGCTGATCGTCTCTGCAAAAAAAAAAAGGTTACGAAACTGAAGAAGAAGCCAGGGCCCAACAAAGGGCTGTAGAACCATTGATGAATGTAGGAATGAATACTGCGTTACATAACCGTTCTCTCATCAGGGATAGAACAACCTATTGTTCGGTGAATTACCGCTGTGAGAATGTCAGTTCCAAGGATATGTTTTTGTAATTTCACGTACGCTTGTATAATACATTTTGAACCAAACAAAGGATTCTTATAAAAGTTGTTGCGAACATCAAGTTACTATACTTCACATGCATGAGAGAAAGAGACCATCAGGAAGACCAAGACCTAGGTGGGTGTACAGTATTAAAGTGTATGTTAGAGAAACAGGATGGGATGGTATGGATTGGATTGATCTGGCTGAGAATAGAGACCAGTGGAGGGCTCTTGTGAACTCGGTAATGAACCTTCGGGTTCCATAAAATACTGGGAATTTCTTGAGTCTCTGCGTACTTGGTGGCAACTCGAGAAGTGATCAGCTCTGTGAGTGAGAGGGTGAGAGAGTGAGTGAATGACTGGATAGTACAAGAAACAGTCCTGCCGAGATAACTGCCCATGAATCAACCGATCCTGACACTCTCATGGGTCAGTGAGACAGTTAATTGAATCTACGGCTATGCTCTGGATGTTTTGAACACAAGGCTCGCTTTATGCCCCCTTGTGTCAAGTCACAATTACAAACAGCCTGACTGTTATTTTTATTATCATTTCCTTTCCTTCCCCTTGTTTTTGTTGACATGGCAGAAGCATAACACGTGAAAAGCACCGATAGGATACACAACTGTCCCGTGACTTGAAGCTACAAATTGCAGACACTCTCAACTAAACACCTAACATTATGACTGCCACAAACAATACGCCACACCTACCACCCGAAGCAGAGCCTCTACTTCTACAGGTGGAACAGAGGCGAAATCATTAGGTAATAAAGATGAAAGAAGGAAAATAATAAAGTAAGAAAGGATGAAAACAGTATGAGACAAATATTTGTGTATAGAGAAGAAAGAAACTTGAAAATATGCACTGTTCATAACCAAGAAAAATCCTTAAAAACATGAATATCTGATTTGTGATTTGGGCCAAGAAGACAGTTATTTCATTTTGGGACTGTTTGTAAGCAGGTAACAGACTTCATTACTGCAACTATATCTTGCAGCATTGCTGTTCCTTTCATTGGAAAGGCTGCATTGGACAGTCACTTGTAATTCACAATGTAATAAGAAACACACACCAATGGAAGTGAGTCCTTCTTGATAAGCCGCCAGTTGCACAGTTACTAAAGAATTTCCTACAATTTTATGAAACTCTAAGGCTCATAAGCGTGTTTACAAGACCTCTCCATTCACTCCTTTCCTGAGCCACAAGAATCCAATCCATACGACCTAATTTAAATTGTAGTTATAAAATTAATGCATTTTTCATTGTAATCCCAATTTGAAAATAAAATAAATATTTATAGTAATAAAAAACAAAATTAACAATGCAAATATCGGTCCACTACCCTGTGTAATCTTACATAAAACATGTGACCTAGTTCGAACACGTATCCTAACCTGAAGATGACTACATAGTAGTCAAAACATATAATTTCACCAAGTAATCTCACATCCAGTGATTTGTAAACAATGAATTGTTGTAAATAAACCATACTGTTGGAATATTGTTGACATCGAACCAACGCACAGTGTAGAACAAACCGAACGTATATACGACCAAACAAGAAACACAGACGCCATATTGCATGATTATATGAAGTTACATATCGTGGAAATAGCATACCAATATAACATACACTAACAACCCGTACACCATAGAAACTTGTCTTTGGGCTCCACAACCGGACTTACTACGTAGAAAGCTTCTACAACAAACAACTTACAAGCCCAATTGTCTACACTGTAGCAGTGGAACCTTAAATATTTAAGTTTGCATACACATTCTTGAACTACCATACAAAAAAAAAAATCCTTTTATATATTTCTAAAAATTTTTTAAAAATACTTTTAATATTTTTAATAATATATTCAACACACTATGAATCTCGATATATGGTGTATCTTTATATTTATCTTTTATCTTACTTATATATTTGCTACTTCAATTATAACACCAAATTGAGGCAAAGGTTTTGTGCTAGTTTGTAATACGACGCGTTGCTCTGTTATGGATCCGTATCGGTAGTTCAGTAACTGTACGTGTTCCTGTGTATAACTGCCTCATGGTTGGCTTGTACGGCCGAAACATGTAGCAGCAATAAAGATCGAATATTAAAAATGAGTATATTTTGTTGTGTTGACGGTTGACGTAATTCCTAGCTGTAGGGTGTTTCCTTTGACTACTGTTTGGTGTGAAGAAACTGAAACGTTTTAATACAACAAAAGAGACGCGTTATCCGCATTTGGCTTGAGAATTCTTCTTCGTCAGAAATATCTGTCCTTATTCTTTCAGAATCATCAGATACTCGAATCACAGAACGTTCAGTTTCGGTTACTTCATAAACTTGTCATTTTCAAAGAGGCCATGTTCTCCTTTCCTGCAATTGTCTATAGATCAGTTGGAGACGCACTATCCCACGCGAATGTTGCAGTTAGTATCCTGCTCCTTAGCTCAAGCGGTTAGGCACCGACTGCTGTCCTGCTTGCTTCCCAGGCCAGGTCACACGGAGGGGGGGGGGGTTCGGTTTCCTCTGCCACTTCTCATTCTACCCACTAGTCTGCATTCGTTAAATATCGGCGCTGTATGGTCTCGACGCTGACAGCGTCGGTAAGTGACGTGTTAGCCCGAATATGAGGAGAAATGTCACTTCTGTTACTGCTTCATGGAAAAGAAAGGTAGCCTCATTTCTGGTCCCTAAGGAATGAATATGGCGAAGATTGTTTTTTGTATTTCTAATTGATAATTCCAATGATATTTCTGAAAATACACAGAANTAATATTTTGAACCAGTCACATCACGTCAGTTTGAGACACCGCTATCCCAAGCTTATGTTACAGATAGTTTCCTGCATGGTTTTTAGGCCAACATAAAGAATTTTAGGCGGTACTAACCATTTCATTCGTAACTCACCATTGATTCCTTTAAGTTATATTTTAGCGTCCTGTTGCAGTGATTTAAGTCCATGATTTATTTCACCGTCTTCTAGTGCATACACTTATCTACCTCACTCCTCTCTCTCGCACTACATGTTTCGGCACAAAAGCACCTGAAGATGGCACTTTTGTGCCGAAACATGTAGTGCGAGAGAGAGGAGTGAGGTAGATAAGTGTATGCACTAGAAGACGGTGAAATAAATCATGGACTTAAATCACTGCAACAGGACGCTAAAATATAACTTAAAGGAATCAATGGTGAGTTACGAATGAAATGGTTAGTACCGCCTAAAATTCTTTATGTTGGCCTAAAAACCATGCAGGAAACTATCTGTAACATAAGCTTGGGATAGCGGTGTCTCAAACTGACGTGATGTGACTGGTTCAAAATGTTAACCCAGAATCTACAGTATTTGTGTAGCCAATTTCAGGAAAGGAAATCATGGCCTCTTTGAAAATGACAAGTTTATGAAGTAACCGAAACTGAACGTTCTGTGATTCGAGTATCTGATGATTCTGAAAGCACAGGGACAGACAATTCTGCCGAAGAAGAATTCTCAAGCCAACTGCGGATAACGAGTCGCTTTTGTTGTATTAAAACCTCTCAATTTCTTCACATCAGGCAGTAGTCAAAGGAAACACCCTACAGCTAGGAGAAGCATTTAGATAATTTCTCAGTTCTCTTTAGCGAGGCTTTAATTATTATAGATTGCAGATAATTCAGCGACAATAGATGTAGTCTAGGGCTGTAATAGCTGGGAATTTCAATTTAATCCTTCGCTAANCTGTGGACCTGTCGTCTTGACAGATTACTGATGATGATGATGAAGAGCGTATGTTAATAAGGGTTATTGAGGAGCAATGTTATCGGAGAAACCAGTTCGGATTCTGTATGCACACGAACAGGCGCACACGTATTAGAAACGTTGTAAGTACTGATAATAGATTACTTATCAATTTATTTCAAGTTGTAGCGCCTCTGACTTGTATTCCGGAGATAAGAGGTTCGAATCTAAGTCGGGACACAACTATCCTAGCAGACGTATTCAGTATCTCGAGGTAAACTTCGGGAACATACTGGCTCTAGAGCCCCCTTGGACACTGGCCTCTGATTTTCAATTTCATGATCATTTTACAGACGGTATGACTCCTTGGACGAATGATCAGCTCGTCGCAAGACCTCTACCTAATCACAGGACGACACAAACACAGAATAAACACATACACGTACCAAACATCCGTGCCTTGTCTGGGATTGGAACTCACGATCCCGGCTTCTGAGCGAACGAAGACAGTAAATGCTTTAGACCGCTAGGCTAACGTGACCAGCAATTCGTCATTAACTTTAATAATTTTATAGTGTTGTAGCCGACCGCCGACGTACAGTTGCCACGACTGTCGCTCGAGCTTGAGTTCTTTCTCTCAGGGATACGGGTGCTTTGGAGAAGGGAGTGGAACACACTTCGGGGTAAATAAATCCGGGATCTCCAGAACACACCGTGGATTGCAGTTTTAATTTATAATTTCATTAATGATGAATATTTACATTATTCTCCTAGCTAGCCGCTCCGTCCGCCGACTAGCTACCACTACTCTTAAACACCTCTCTTCTCTATCTACCTTCCAACTACTGTCCTCCTCCGCTCCCTATAACCGACCCCCATCTTTTTACAAGTCCCCCAGTTGGCATAAAACGAAACAAGAAAATAACAAGAGAAATCCAAGGGTCGAGCCCGACATCCGCCCAACAATCGTATTTTTCGAGATGCCCATAAACCTCTGTAGGTCTTCAAGGAATCCAAGACCCCTCCTTGCCGGTCTCGCACACGGTCAGTTCATGGGTTTATGATATACTGGGAGTAAACAGGCGGCGTTAGGGACAATAGCGGCACCCTTAGCCTAAGGAGGACAATAGCGGAATTACAACTTGACGGTCCCGGGATGGTATCTCGCCGATGGAGCGTCTCTCATGGTATTAAACTATGCATAAGTAGTTCATACCCTTAATTATATAATTTTGATTAGGGACGTACGGTTACAGTGTGCATCCTTTTGTTTGTCATAATTATATGGTTAAGTAACGTATCCGTCAACACAACAAGAAAAATTATATCACAATTAAAAGCAGTAACTCATAGATTGAATTTTATTGTTTACCTCTATATGTTTCGGTCCTCATGGGGCCATCATCAGGCAGTGTATGTAATAAATATTATACAATTCATTGAAATCGCAATATGGATCCACATTATTGTTCAACGTATCCCTCTTATAAAAGTTGTAGAAAATTGTGCTTTTTGTTATGATGAAAATTACAATACAGAAAAATATTAGAACTATTAGAGTATGTAGGAATTTGTAATTAAAATATAAGATATTTTTCAATACTGTAATTTTTATCATAAAGCAAGGCATAATTTTCTACAAATTTACAGCTTTTATAATAGGAACACTTTGCACCACAACGTGGATCCTTATTGGGACTTCAATTAACTTTATCTTGTTTATTATATACACTGCCTGATGATGGCCCTGTGTGGACCGAAACATGCAGCAGTAAACAATAAAATTCAATCTATGAGATATTGATTTTAATTGTGATACCATTTTCCTTGTTGTGTTGACGGATAAGTTACCTGACAATACAACTTCAGTAACACCACTCGACGCTCTGTAGTGTCAGGTTCTGAGAGGATCGTTTGATAAGTGACATGAATTAAAAGAAAGGTTAAGGAAAATTGGAAAATAACTGATACTAAGGGTGCTGCAATGAGAATTGTGCTTCGTCCCTCTAACATGATCTAGCCTGTGCAGGTTGCTATTAAAAATACTGAGCTTGAAGCGAATCAGTGATTAATAAAATTTCGTACAAATTTGATTCCTTGTAATTAAACTCTCTCTACATGAACGAAAAATGTCCAGAACTCGTGTGTCCACAATCGCAGTAGCGCCTATTACAGGCGGACACTGTTTATCGTAGCACCTATTGTCCTCATCTACAAATCTCCCATTGTGAATATGATTATAACCTAAGTACTGTTAAAACAGTCCTATCATTACACTACACATTATTGACCTCTTCACACATTAAGCGTCTGGAACAGCTACATGCTAATAAAGTACGCAGACCACTAGAGGTGAAACTAGTTAATTATGAGAGCGGGGTAATTTCAAAGTTCTTATGTTTTCTGAACGTAGAAAAAGAGGTATTATGACCTGGGACAATCAATTTTCTATAAATCCACACGCTGAGAATAACGTTCAAAGTTTAAAAATGCTATAAAGGAAAATATTAAGTTTTTTTTTGCCTCTAAATACCTGATATTACGAAAACATTACGGTCAGTGATACATTATTAGCGCTTATTTTGTGTCACTTTAGTAATATACAATGAAGGCATCATAATTCCAAACTCCATATGACATACACGAGACACCTGGCTTCGGATCACGGGCTGAAAGTCCGATATTATTCAGTGTTTGATAATATCACTGAAAGAAACGTCTTCCGCCTTAAAACTGTTGACTTTTCAACAACTACCATGGAAATATACGAGTGCTAGGGAGAAATATACGTACATTCGTCAAGTCAAGACAGTAAATGCATTCTCTATCTGTCGTCGATGCACTTCCTACTCATCTTCGCCCGAGGCAGCTGCTTCTCGTCACGTTCTGTGTTCATCATTGCAACAAATTATCAAAATTATCTTATGCAGTTCTTTAAGAATTATTTTTCTTGCTGTGTATATGTGTGTCTAAGCATACATAATATGTGTCTTTGTGGACAAAATGATATTTTGTATATATTTCTTTTTAAGCCTCTAAACATTGATTCCTCTATCATATATATACATTCTACTTGCCTTGGCGTTCATTTTGAGCGTTCCCTTGACTTTTATACTGATCTATAAAGTGTCGTGGTTTCATTCTAGCCATAACTTGCTGGTTTTTATTTCGCTTTCCCCACCTCCTTTCTGCCTGCCACTTGTCAAGTTTGGAATAGCGATGCTGTGTCTGCATATCAATGGGGATCCCATGCTGTGCTATTTGGCACGGTTCATCCCCCTGTTATATACACCTCAGAGTTTAAAAGTAAAAAAATAATAACAAACTTGTGAAGTCGTTCCAGGACTATTCATTGAAGTCCCATTATAATTGTCATGTTGTGGAATCCTATATAAAGCTGTTGTTATATCAACTTTAAATCAGGACTATATACGTATAAATATTGTGTCATCCTAACGCTTCTTTCAGAGTAAGCTACTGACCTCCTTTGTTAGTAAGGTGTTAGTAAAGTAAAATCTTCGACTTTCTGTCAACAAAGGAATGTTCTAATGGCGGTAATTCTGTGGCTACTGTCGGGAGCATTAAGTTATATTATGAATGTACACGTACACGTGCTTGTAATATGGTTAGATGTTCTGTAAGTTCAAGTATTGAATGAAACTTTTGCGGGCAGGTCATGTCAATTTTCCGGTCTATCTGTCAGCCGGTTTTTCTTCCAATTTGTCTGTCCTCTTTCATCTCCAAACTGTATGAAAAAATTGGACTAAATTTGGCATAAGAAGTCTATAGCGGAAGTTGCACAGGTTATTGTCAGAAGCCTGTAACTAACTCGCCGATAAGATTATTTTCTCTGAGTATCTACGCTTCCCTAATAGCCGAAATTGCCCACAAAGTCCCTCATTGGATATTATGTTGAGCCAGTTGAATCTAGCCAACAAATCACATTAATTTCTTCTCTTTTCCCCTAAATGTCCCAATTGTTTTCTGCTACTCAGATTTTCCAACTAAAATTGTGTGTGCGTATCTCATTCATTTCATATATTCTACACTCTCAGCTCCATAGTCTTCGCAATTAATCTTCCTACAATTATTACATTATTACTAATAATAATAAAAAAAGGTAAATTTGTCCCTGTGCTTAATTAATTAAATACACCATGATGGATTATGATGGAGTGGGTGTATATATACACTTTCTCTTGACCTCGGCACTAAGTGGAGGTCAGTGGTCAGCTTTACGACCCGACCGCTTTACCCCCGGGGAAAGAGCCCTCGGTACCAATTGGATAGGAATTTGGGTGGACCCCAGATCCAATCTGGACGACTTGGAGAAAAGAAAATTCTTGATTTTATCGGGACTCGAACTCCGAACCCTTGGTAGCCCAACCTGTAGCTAATCGCTATACCGACTACGCTATTCAGGCTCGCACACATTAAATTAAAATTAATAACTGAACAGATGAAATTATGAATCCGCCCCTATATAATGCCAGGCAAGAAATAAACAAAACACGTACTTTCAGACCAATTCCATAACTTCTTGTATTAGGCTTTAGCAGCTTACTTCATATAATACAGGGCTCGGATAGCTCAATATAGTGACAGGGTAAGGGCCAAACAGCCGACCGGTGGCTCAATTCTAGTCTTCTGAGGCTCACTAAGCCTCCTATTTAACTGGTATCCGTTTAAATTTACTTCAAAACATGTGATTTCTATCTAATCCAAAACAGGATACATATCCACGCACTGACATGCACATACGTTAATATTTCACCTCTCGACGACTACTGTACACCATGTGCTTTTACTTCCTGTAAAATATTTTCCATGATTTTAATTGGTTCAAACTACGAGGACGTTTTTATACTACGTTTAAACTCTTAGGGCGGAATCCTGTCTTTCTTCGGCTGCGCGCGACTGCATGCTCATTATGTCCACAGCGACACTTCATATCCAGCGAGGGGCTCTCCCATAATAAAGTAGGCACATGGCAGGCTTTAAAATCTCAACCTGGTTTCCATATACAAGTCTATTTAAAACACAAGCATTCTTGTGCTTTGTAGGCGTGAGATTCATTCTCCCTCCTCCCCCTTACTCGCGTGCGTTTCAAGTGTAAGCATTTATGGACACCGCGCAGCTAACGTTAAAATTTCAGCGGTTTCATACACTCTTATGGAGATTATGGGCAAGAATAAACATGTCGGATCCCTTCTCTTCCTCTGAATAATTAGGGAATGTAAAGTAAAATATAACGTATTTAAGCCGCTTTTCGAATCCATCTATTCTCTGCAGATTTTTCCATTTATCTTTGTCATAAGAAATTCATTGTCCCGTATATGCGACGTCAGTTTCAGGTTTCAGTTCTACCTAGAAGTAACTGAAAAAAAGGTGGACGGACAGTTGGACCGATACTTAAGAATTACGGTCTATACTGGAACATATAGGCGTTTCTAGGAAAAGAATTGGTAAACACGTTTCCAGGGAGATATTCTTCTTGGAAACAAATCATCGCTGGGTGTTAAACAAACGTCTCCATGGATACGGGAATGGAAGGTAGACTCTTGGAAAACAGCTCGTTTCGGGAAGCAACAAACACTTCCTGGGATACGAGCAAGTAACACAAATTTTTCTAAGATACCGCAACGTTATGTAAGCGACCGTCCAAATAAGAACCGGACACCCTTTTCGTCGCCTCCTACGACTCGCAGGGCTACGGTGGAAGTATTGGACCCCGCCTCTATCCCGCGTGGAGACGGGATAGAATACCTCCACAGCAGCCATGCGAATCGTAGGAGGCGATGAAAAAGGAAGTCTCGAATTTGAGACAATAAAATATGATCTCGAGTCCCATGGGAGTCGGACCCGAGAATGACTGCGCTGTCGAGAACCAGCAAAATTATAAATAATGGACCCGTCCTCTTGTCAGAAAGAGCGCCCCACATCAATTAACCCGAAACTGACTGACAGTAACAAAAATGTGATCATAAGAACCAGATGGGTGCTGGTTCCAAGACAGACCGGCCGACTGACCGCCGTTCGTAGCATAAGACTGAGACTTAGAACCGGAGCAGTCGCAATAGAAAGGAGAACCAAGATCTAAAGCATTCGTAAATCAGAGCCGAGTGAGTCAGAGTAGAAGAAACACTAAAAGAAAGGACAGTCGTAGTCCAGGCAGAACGGAGCCAGTCTCAGGCAGCCATTAACCGTGAGCTGTTGTAACTGATTGTGATTAAGAGAGACGGTACAAGAAGGCTTCAATATCCAATCATGCAATCCAAAACCCGTCATTGTTAGTCACGGGGCCATAAACACGTTGCTACATATTAAGCATCTATTCCAAAATGTTTGATCATGTGAGGTCTGACGGAGTAGGCAGAACATGTTACAGGTAGGTATGGGGGACATGGGGAATGTATACAAAATTTTAATAGGAGGACCGCAAGGAAAGGAGATAATTTTGCAGATCTAGACGTAGATGGGAGGATAATAATTAGATGTAATTGAAATAGAGCATGAGAGTAGGCCTGTGTTCATCTACCTTAGGACAGGGTGCCTTTTTGACGCTGTTACCACGACATCCCAACACTGAACCGTGTCCTGACCCTGTTGATTCTTGCTGATTTCGTTACCACAACATCCCCAAAAGGAACCCTCTCCTTGTTGTTTCTTGTCGACAATGTTACTACGATATCCCTTCACTGAACACAATTTGAGCCGCTGGTCAATGTTGACGATGCCATCCTTTCGTGGTTTTGCATAGTTTTTGAGGAAGGACGTCTCATTCTTCGTCGAAGTTCTAAGTTTTGAAAATAACAGATCTTTTCAGCCCACATTATCTGCCCTTAAGTAATAGTGAATGTCTAACTGGCTATTGTTCAAACTCTGTTTCATGAAACCCGAACGTGTATACCGCTTTCATAAATTTCCACCATTGCACTACAACTTGAGCCGGTGGAATCCTGTGCACAAGTCTGCGTCGTATTTCTCTCAAATCCATTTACTATTTTACCCAGACGTATTCCTAAGTCCTAGTTTTTGGTATACAAGAATAAACCGTATGGTTCCTTATATACAACGGATTGTAATCGGTTAAGCTGTATATATCTTGAACTGGAGGAATTTGTGCATCCCTGATAAGAACAGAAGACAGTCAACATAAGCGACAGTCAACTAAGTGCCTGTTTTACGGGTCAGTGCTCGCAACTTGATGGTCTGATTGAGCTGAAGAGATACGCTGTGGTATTTGCTTACCAAGCTGACAGGTCCATATATCACAAGAAACAATATTGACGGCGAAAGGAAAGGGAATACGTATATCCAGTGTGGTCAAATGAAAATACCAATTACTTTTGTTGACATTTTATGTAACTTTCGTTTTAAGGAATGGCTGCAATTATTAAAGTCACCATAAAGCTCTTTACATGCCCGTGTGTTGGCCACATTAACAAAAGAAGCCACGCGTAAATATCAGCAAGTGTAAGCCTTACGCTTCGACCAAATCTGAAGAAAATTAATTCGTATTTTGTCAAGAGATATATGGGACGATAAAGAGAACTTTAAAGCGACAAGTAAAGAGAAAGATAGAATTTGCATTTTATAAAGCGATGTCACTCCTTGCAGCATTATATCGAAGCGAAAATTTAGTTAATAAAACCAAGAATATTGGCAACATTTAAACAGCCGACATGAAATTTCTTGAAGAACCAAGGGATACAAAGTCACAAACAAAAACGATGGCTTTGTATGAATATATATGTCTATGGAGGGGGCTATAAACTTATTCAGTGCGTAAATGGGAGAACGGAAGAATACGCAGTATATTTACTATTTGACGAGCAGAAGACCAACAATTACACTCTTAAAATTTGATTTTCATTACACACCAACGTATATACACACAGCATATACGAAGTAAGCCGATCACGGTGGCCGCGCGGTCTGCGGCGTCAACTGTCTTCGCTCGCTCGAAAACTGGGATCGTCGGTTCGAATCCAACTGAAGACATGGCTGTCTGTTTTGTGCGCTTTTATTCTGTGCTTGTGTTGTTCTGTGTATAGGTAGAGGCATTACGACGCTCTGATCCCCCCCGTCCAAGGAGTTCTACCGACCGTGTTCAGGATCAAGGAACTGGGGAATCGGCCAGCGCTCGGTAAAGGCCTGTAGAGTCATAATAATAATAATAATAATAATAATAATATAGGAAGAAATCGAGAAGACTGCTATGGAATCCGAACACGCTTGAGACTACTTCTTCAAGGTAAGAAGAAGAAGAAAACCTAATAGTCTCTTCTAGCCTTTCTTAATCGTTTGTCCGCTGACAGATGCTTGTCAATTTAATCTAGTTTGTCTTATACTGCAATTCAGGTGTATCGCAATTGAAAGAAATATTATTTTATTCACAGTGAATTCTTAATTTTTCATTTATTTTAGTGACGAAATATTTGGCTCTGAACTTATTGAATTTTTGTTCTCCTTCTTCTTGGACGTATGAATGTTTTCACAGCTCCTGGATGTGGCAGGGAAAAAGAAACCTTGGAGTTGGTTTCAGTTGGAGCCTTGTTACAGAACTCAAATCTTCAGAAAAGAGATATGTTAACAAATCAAGTAATTCCTCTGTTAGTTTGTTTTCCAGCGTACGTTTCTGTACCAAGCAGATTAGCACAGCTAAAATACCTCCTCAAACTGAAAATCCACGTGTCTATCATGCTTATGACAATTCAGAAATTGGTTCACGCACTTTGAAATTTATTCTGATCGTTAGTAACCACCGCACTGTACGATCCTAGACACGGGGTTTGGTTTGGTAAGTGAATTTACTGAATACAGACATTATGATTCTGAACATTATTGAACATCCTGTTTCAGAATATATTTCATTATTAGATCTGCATTTATATAGAGCTATAAGAAGTATCGCATTTCTGTTGCATTTCATCTCACCGAAATTCCCTTTCCGCTATAATGGACAGAAAACATAAGTAAAATCCTCAAGAAATGTATGACTTTTCGAAGTCCTTATCTTAAAGCACTTCAGTTATATCCGAAAACAAATATCAACACACAAAAATAGGCTTTCGTTATGGATCCGTGTTATGGACCGATTTGTGTAGTTTGAGAAAGCATAATCCTGTAAAATATGAGCGTTTCTTTTAAATTCCTTCAAAGCTTCTTATTTTTAAATTATTTCTGTACCTCTCTATAAATTTAAGCAATTACCTAAATCTATGTAGAAATATAAATTCATTTTTACCCACAGATTTTCAGACGGTAGTACCGATAAACAATGCTAAGTCCAAGGGTCTCTCCCCACACAACATTCTGTCTTCCTCGTTGAGAGAAAAACTGTACGGCGTTTTGACGGTTCTCCTTCATTCTTGTTTATGAGCACGCGTGGGTACAACACCACGGTTAAATTTAAATTCACTCCGGTTTGTGATAGTCATTTTTTTCTTCTCCTGCTTGTTTGAAGCCAATTTCTAATCTCATCTTACAACTGTTTACACTCGCTTTAAAACAACAGGCACTTAGACCACAGAAAACTTGTTTTAGATGAGAATATATGCTAAACTTTATGACTCAGCGTCTCTGTGGAACATTTGATATTTGCCGATGAGGTCTAGAAATTTTCCGCTTTCATAGGACCAGAAGTTCCATAACCGTGTTCATAGGCACCAGACCCAACATCATTTAGTTCAGCTGGTCAAGAAATTCCACGCTTTTATGGAGTACAAATGTTTATTATCATATTCACAGGAATCCGATTATCAACATTTGTTGGGCTTGTCGAAAAATTCCCTTCTTTCAATAAACCATTGTGTCCCTTGTGGTGTTCAGAAAAGCTTGCCTCTCTATCTTATCCTGAGTCAGCTCAATTCATTCCAATCTTCTCGCCATGTACACCAAGGTCTCCCCAGTTGTCTTAACTGCACGTCTTCCGACCTTCGTCTATGTAAATTTCAAATATTCACCTTTCGTACTATATGCTCCCCCATCTCTCTCCTCTTGACGAGCCTTGTGTGACATTCTCCATCTTCCTGCTGCTTCCTATGTGACATAATCTTCTTGCCACTTTGTTCTATTTCATCTGAACTTAGAGCTTCTCAGATGCGAGTCCTCTATCATCGGCCCATGTGCGTCAGCCACAGGAATCTTCAGGTCTTTATAATCATGCTATTATGATGGAGAGAACATTTCTGTCAGAATTGTAGTTCAAACATCGGCTGAGTTGTTGCTTTCAGTGTCAGCTTTGTAACTTAGTGTGGGGCTGTTTCGGATTGGCTTACAGATACACGTAAAACACTTCACGCTGATCAGAAGCAAACCAGTCAATTCGCAGGGAAGGGAGTTGAGAAACCGAAGCAGTCAGCCCTTGTGACGTCTGCAGAAACTGAGGTCGGTGCTGGGAATTTGAATCCACTTTCCTTCTGGAAATCAATTCAGAACCGACTGCTTTCTTGTGTATTCATGATTATGTCATTCATCGTCTTTTGTGTCTGTTACCTCACGGTAAGTAAACAATTGAAATTGAATTTTCAAAGGGCAGCTCCAAGAGGTTGAGTAGTTCTAATGTATTACCGAGTCCGACGCCAATTGAGAGAAAGGAAAGTCAATATTCGTCAGTAAGAAGCCAAAATTGGAGTTCAAGAGAGATTTCATGTGCAAATGTATGGACCGATGTAAAGCATCTTCTCCTCAGAGTGTTCTGTGTGGGATAAGGTCCGTAAATTAAGGTATGAAACTAGAAAAAAAAAGTTACTTTTTTGCTAAAACAAAACAAAGAATGAAAGAACAAATCTAGGCATATCTTTACATAGTCACAGACTGTTCAATCAATAGATGAAATATATATGCGGTAACTGTAAGTCTTTATTGATAGCTTGCTTCAATATACAGTCACATGTTTTTGGATCAGTGACAAATAATACCGGGTTTTGGACTGGATGATTTAATTTATTGGCACTTTCTTTTACAATCTGTCCTAATCAAATCAATTATAGCTTTTACATCAACCTGGCGGAAGATTCACACTCCAGAAAACAGAACAAAATACAACAAAATCAGCATTAAGCTGAAAACGCAATTACAAGAACTAAAGAACGAATCATTCGAGAACTATATCGCATGCCTCAAAAGACAAGACAATTCCATCTGGAAACCAATAAGAAACAAAAGAAGGCCCATATCAGCATCACCACCAATACGCAAATTAACATCACCACCAGGAAACTGGGCAAGAAGCGACAAAGAAAAAGCCGACCCATTTGCACAACATCTGCAAGAACTATTCACTCCACACAACAATCAAGTACAAGAAGTAAACTCACTTCTAAATGAACCCATACAAAGACACCAACGACCAGAGCTCTTTACCCTAAAGGAACTGCAAGAAGTAATAAACAGTCTAAAGACAAAAAGGCACCAGGCCATGATAACATCACAGCCGTAATATTAAAACATTTACAAGAAAAGGTCAAATAAAACTTCTATACATATTTAACGCCATACTTAGACTGGACTATTGGCCTCGTCCGCTCCAGAGCGCCCAAATCATAATGATATTGAAACCAGACAAAAATCTAACCGACGTCACATCCTACCGACCAATAAGCTTTCTACCTACAGTTTCAAAAGACCTCGAAAAACTAATACTCAACGAAATAAACCAAGAATCAAACCCACAAACAAGGATACCAAACCATCAGTTTGGATTTCGACGAGCTTACTCAACCATCCAACAAAGCCATCTCATAGCAAATACCATTACCAACGCGCTAAATAACAAACAATACTGCGCAACAGCATTTCTAGATATAACCCAGGCTATTGACAAAGTCTGGCATCCTGGCTTACTTTACAAAATAAAAAGAATCTTCCCAACAAATTGTTACAACCTACTCAAGTCATATTTAAGCGAGAGATTTCTCGAAAACAAAATAAATGAGGAAATATCCAACCGCCTACCAATCCACTCAGGGATGCCCCAAGAAATATTACTAAGTCCACTACTATACACTCTTTACACACATGATCTACCCATAACAAAAGAAACGACAATAGGAACTTTTGCAGATGACACTTCTATCTTCACTACCCACGACAATCCAACCACAGCCTCCTCTTATCTGCAGGATCATCTAATCCTCATAGAAGCATGGCTAAACAAATGTAAAATCAAGGTAAACGAATCAAAGTTCACACAAACAACTTTCACCCTCCGAAAAGGCACTTGCCCCACAGTGCAAATAAATCACATCAACATAAAACCAAAAGAAGAGGTCAAATACCTGGGATTCACTTTTGACAACAAACTAAACTGGAGACAACACATAATCAAGAAAAGAAAACGGACCAAAAAGCCAAAGAACTGAACTGGCTCATAGGAAGAAAATCCTAATTCTCCATCGAAAACAAGTTACTAATCTACAAAACAGTCATCAAGCCTATATGGACATACGGCATAGAACTCGAGCTGCGCCAGTAAATCCAACATCGCCATTATACAGCGTGCCCAGTCCAAAATACTCCGATCCATCACGAACGCACCA
>NW_019738957.1:1859923-1935138 GCF_002891405.2 Cryptotermes secundus | reverse complement strand
TGTCTGATGCTAAATCTTCTCTTCACAAGCTGCCTTTCAACAAACAGGTGAACTGAATCGAACTGCGACCGGACTGGACTGGACTGCTCCGTTGTTTTCCTTCGTATTCCCTTGTATTTCTTGTATCCCTTCAGTTCTTCTGACTGTGTCCTCTTATAATTCCTCAGCACTGACCCCACGGAAACATCTTATCTCTGTTGTCAAGAACGCGTGTTTATTGGCCAGATACCTAACAGTGGATATATGCGAACCACATGGAAAACACCTCATTCGACCTGGTTCTATTGTTACGTGCGCCTATTTCGAGCGTTGCCTAGATATAGGTCTACATGTCACAACACTATCATGGTTTCTGAAGTAGGAAAATTTACCTCTTTCAAAGGGACAAGTTTTGATTTTGCCGTGAACTGTAGATGCATCTGAATAAGTTACTGGTGACGGAGAAAAATGAGGAAACAGTTCTGTACCTTTGTGAAATGACACAGTTGTATGGTAAGGGGAGAAGATATTGTTAAGATGTTAAAGACTGAAGACTGATTATGCACACAGGCTATTGAAGCTTCCTTACGGGTTTACATTCTACTGGAAGGCTCCACTGACAAAGAAACGTGATTTTTCGTTGATATGGAATAAGATAAGGCACTTTCGGTATTCTTGTGTATTTCTGGAGCTAGACAAACATGAAAAAGCTGTACTGTTTTCAAACTTGAACGATTTATCAGTGATCAATGTAACAATAAACACAAATTTTGGAGGTAAAATTGCGACAGAAAATGAGCACTTATTTGTATTTATGTACATAGAAATTGCAGCCACGTGTTTCACATGCAGTACACTTCACCTATTGAAAATGAGAACTGGATATCAGGGCGATCACACTGGCCGACAGCTATATGAAACTGGATCCTGATGAACAGGTCACGAAACTTGTTCTTTACAGCTTTCAGAACAAGTGAGATGTTTTTGTATGACATTAATATATTTTTCATATTTTTGTGCGTAACCTGCATCAATAAAAGGGGGCGTTTGCTTGATAGACTTGAAATCGAACATTATTAAGGAACACAATTTTATGCTCCCGTCACGTAAGCAAAACATCCCTTCCGTCTAGATAGGATACCAGAGATGGCTGTCTGTCGGTAAAAGATTTTTAATCTCGTATGTGGCAACAGAGTTAATCACAGTGGCCGCGCGGTCTAAGGCATGAACCGTCTTCGCCCTCTCGAACACTGGGTTCGTGGGTTCGAATCCCACTCGAAGCATGGATAACTCTGAACCTTCATTCCGTCTGTACGTTGTTCTGTGTAGACAGCGGCCTTACGTCGGGCTGATGTCCTCTCCAAGGAGTCCTAATGATTGTGTACAGACAGACAGATAGACAGATAGATAGATAGATAGATAGATAGATAGATTTCTATAAGGGCTTTTCTTGAACAGCTGAGTGACTATCAACTGCTCAATGAAGGGCTCTGCTGGATGGAGTTAGTTACTGCATTAAATCGATAAGGACCACACTTAAATTCCCTCTATAATATCTGTCAATGCTGACTCCAGCAGAAAATTTTATCAAATGCCATTCAGTAATTTGGCGATGAAATATGTAAAAGGAGAGACACTACCACTCGTCCTCCTTTTCTTTAAAGAAGTTGTTTGATCGCATCTGAGAATTCCTGTGCAGTCATGGCTAGTTTGTACGATACACGTAACATCAAAGAAGTTTGTTCTTCTTGTTTGTCTTATGTTACATACTACATATTTGCTTTAATCCGCGACCAACCAGACAGATGTCTTCTAGGACATTGATTAGGTTGACTGCTGACTATCAATCTATGTACCTATGGATCTACAGTACTTTGTTGGACCTTTGACGGTTTTTAAGGCTCTTGGTCATTTTACATGGTCGATAGGACTACCTGGACGGGGCTGAGCCTGTCGCAAGGCTGCTACCTACACTCAGAACAGCGCAAACAGAGAATAAGTGCACATAGACGCCCATGCCTCAAGTTGGATTCGAACCAACATTCCCAGTGTTTGAGCGGGCGAAGACAGTTCATGCCTCTGACGGCGCGGTCACTGTGACCGGCTACTACCGACTGTACCCAACGCTAATTCAACTTCAAGCTAACGAGAAGAAGTTTACGATTCTCCTGACAAGNATGTAGATGTTCTCTACAACTTCTGCATTAAAGTTATGTAATATACCGTTCTCCTTCCAATGATCAACGGCCCATCACTTTAATGCGTCCATGTGCTACCTTGTTTCACTAGTATTAATTAAATAATTTTGTTAAGCAGTAAACAGCAAATAAATACAACGTTAGGTATTTATCTAAAGAAGGTAAAACTATCCCTGTAACAGGCCGTGGAGGCTCATGGGGTTGTAAGACGTCGAGGCTCACACATTTTCTCTAAAAATTCGGCTCACAGATGGGGGTGAGGTTCTCAGCCTTGCGCACCGGCCGTCCTTAACCCCCAGGAAGATCCCTGGTACTCATTTCTGTTAGTGGTTGAGTCGACCCCAGAGCATAATGCGGCTGGAAGGATTAGGTGAACTGAAAAATGCAATGACTTCATCGGGAATCGAACACAGTCAGACAATAATAGACGTCACTCGGAAAGAGACTGCCGTAGATCAACAACAACACAGCTATGAAACGCTGATATGCCAATGTCATCAAACCATACTGAAGTTTCTGTCCACTGCTACCACGGCAAGCACAGTGGAAAATTCGCGAACTTCATTGTCAGACATTGTATTTTGCGGTACTATGTACATTACCATTTGCCTGGATAGACTGAGAAAATCCATCGAAATTCTCAGCCTAGATCGGCCGAACGAGAATGGAAGTTGGGGCTTTTTCTAATAGGAAACAATAATGCTAATTTTTCTTTAATTCGGTTAGTAGGATGTAGAATCCATCTGGGTCGACTGGGCACGGCGGCCACTGATTAGCCTATTGTAGCCTGCCCAGGGTGATCATGATGATGAAGAATTTGGTGGAATGAAAATTGATAGGGGAAACTGAGGTACTCGGAGAGAACCTGCCCAGCGCCACTTTGTCCACCACAAATCCCACTTGACAAGATCCGGGATCGAACTCGGGCTGCCGCTGTGGGAAGCCAGCGACTAACCGCCAACAATAATACTAACCACTATAGAACGACCCTGCAAGGAGCTTAAATAACTGTGAACCAGACAATATGTACTACATTAAAACTGATCGAATTATCCACCACGTGAATAAATGTAGATGAGTGCTCAACATGACTTTCCGGCCGCTCTACTCTCAGAGAAAAAGCGTCTGGTACTTACTGAGTAGGAGGCCGGGCGGCTCAGAGATAAGTTCTGGATAGAGATGTGGCAAGAAGAGAAGTCTCAGTATATCTTAACACTATAATTGTAAACAGAACGGTGCCCGACTGGAAAGTTATTTTAAGTCACTTTATTGAAGGGCCTGAGAAAAACTGCCGTCAGGTTAATCGGTCGAGATTAATGGGTTTCTGGACTTCTTTTCCATTGTGCCGTATTCTAGAGAACACAGTGTTTCGGAAACTGGATTCCTTTCTGTCTTCAGATGAGGTGTTGGGAAATACTTGCTCTGCTGGATCCGCTAGTCAGAGCTAATCCCAATTATGGACAATATATGTCAGTAAACTATAGCTACATACGAGCATACACCTGAGATCAGCATTCGTCAAAGTTAAGTAACAGGAAAATGCACACCTTCACTGAGGAATGAAACAGATCCAGGTTTCCGACGATGGACCAAATTCAGAAAACCACTCACCTCAAATGTAGTAGTCAGAACCCTCTAGAGCCGTGCTTCTCAACCGCCGGGCCGCGGCCCAGTAGTGGACACTGGCATCAATTATACTGGGCCGCGAGAGGCTCTTCTGGAATTTGTCATTTTCATTTTCTAAGCACTTTTCATGAAGAAATATTTTATAATTAGCTTAATGCATGAACTTTAACAAAACTGGAAAGGTATTTAAGAGTAAATTTGTTGGGACTGGGCCCTCGTCTTATAAAAAAAGAACTTACTGGGCCGCGGTCTCATAAAGGTTGAGAACCACTGGTCTAGAGCATATGCATACAGGATTCAGAGAACTGTATCTATGCATACATAGAAAATTTTCAAGAAAAATAAAAAATGAGGCAGAAAAAAGGAGGGAAAAGGAATGTAGTTAGGGAATAATTCAAACAGACGATGTTAAGTTTGTGTCCGAATATCACTCGTTAGAGGGGTAAAGCGGGCGTGAATATGAGTCTCCAGTTTCTCAGAATCTCATCATCATATTAAAGTCTCTACTAAATTTACGTAAGTTATCAAAAAGCACGTTTTTTAATGTGCTATGTGCTCTTATCAGTCGATCACGGTGGCCGCGTGTTCTAATGAATTATTTATCTTTGCTCGCTCCAACACTGGGATCGTGGGTTGTAATCCCACTCAAGGCCCAATGTCTGTATGTGCGTTTATTCTGTGTTCGTGTTGTCCTGTGCTTAGGTAGGGACCTTGAGAGGCTGATCACTCGTCCAAGGAGTCCTACCGCGTTTGTAAAAAAGATTACGGAACTGAAGAAGAGGCAAGGGTCCAACAAAGGGCTGCAGAGCCATTGACGAACGAATGAATGAATGAAATGCTCTTTACCAGCTGCGGTAGTCATAATTGCCTGAAAGAACCTTTATTTATTTAAAGGCTTTATTCTAGTTGTATTGGTTATAGAGCGATGAGTGGTAGAATGATCCTAAATGACAACCTGTTATTAATTAGCTAATGTTCATAGCTTGCACTGGTGGTACAGGCTGAGGAGAACAGCGAAAAACATCAGTAGTCAATATAACCTGTAGTACCAGGGACATAAATTAGCAAGGCGCAGAAATGCGAACTACTTCAACGTGAATTTCGATGAATACTATTTTAATTTGGGACACGGCGTACCTTTGTTGCTTCAAGAACTATGCTACAAGCCGGAGGGTTCGATTCCTGAAGAAATTACTCGATTTTCAATTGACCTAATCCTTCCAGCCGCACTATGGCCATGGAGTCGACTCAGCCTCTAACAGAAATGAGTACCAGGAATCTTCCTGGGAGTAAAGCGCGGCCGTCGCGTGAGGCTGACAAGCTCACCACCATCTGTGAGCCGATATTCTAGAAAATGTGAGAGCCTCGACGTCTCAAAATCCTACGGGCCTCTCCTGTTTGTTATAGGTATAGCTTTATCTTACTTCAGGCTTAAATTCTGTAGCAGAAGTGGTAGCTAAAGCCACAATGACAAGATTTCGAAGCTTCGATTAGATCTGAAGTTATCACAGCGGTGCAGATTAATATTGTAATATTCTGGGTTGTGGTATCCTGTTATTTTGTGAGCGGTTAACAGCTGTCCCTAGGAACCTGCTTCCCTCTTCTCTTAACTGTGTCGGGTGCATCGGAAACGTTGACGACAGCTCATGAAACTATGCCGTATCGTGACATGCAAACTGGTGAAGGTAAATGCAGCCAGGATAATTTCAGTCGATTACGTTCTCTTTCTGAAATTTTACGTTGTCAAGTACAAAACACAGGGAATTATCGCAGGTTTAAGACTTTATGATTTGAAAAGAGATACTAAAACCTCCGTTTTTTTTTTGCGTTATGAAACTTGCATTGCATTCTAAGGGCNTATCTATCTATCTATCTATCTATCTATCTATCTATCTATCTATCTCTATTCATGTTGCTTCCACTTTGAGTATAGGGCACCCGTGAAACACTTCATTTCACTTCAGTTTCTTACTCCTATACTGTCAATAGAACTCCTTACACGGGGATCAGCTCGTCGCAAGACCGCTACGTACATTGGAAACACTAACACGGAATAAACGCAAACAGACATCCATGCCTTGAGTGGAATTTGAACCCACGATCCCAATGTTCGAGCGGGCGAAGACATTTCATGACTTAGACCATGCGGCCACTGTGGTCAGCGAAGTTCATATATCATATTCTAAGGAGGCTAATTAGTCTTTGAGAACACTGAAGAAACGTGTGAACATCGGAGTCTACGATGTTGATGTACAATATTACCAGAGTTTACCAACAGCATGCTCCGCAAATAGGCTTTATTTTATGTTATAGGACAGTCAGTATCCAGATTGCATAGCGTCGGTGGTCGGAAGATTGGTTGGCAATGACCTGGAGAGGGTATGGATGTAAGCATCTGTAGCTTCATCGACGTACGGTTCTGGCAACTGCTTGAAAGGACTGAGGAAAACAACGAAAAGTCTCAGTCAGTAGAGCCGTTATCGCGGCCGAGAACGAATACAAATCTGTAGCGCCACCTCCTGGTCAGATTGCTCAAGAGCTCTGCGTTGATGACTGTGTTTAACGGCTCGTCAGCTTTAACGGATGTACACGCATCAGCAGGGATAATACTAGAGACAGGTCATGTTTATTGAAAGCCAGAACAGAATTAAACATGTGTTAGACTGCAGAGTAGGCAAGCATGATAGGTCAACGGTAAATTTCGGGTTGAAAATCTACTCCAGGGCCAGAGAGCTGCTGGAAGGATTAAGTAAATTTAAAAATTCCACCTCATCAAAACTCCAACCCCAACTGATACATTTTTATTGCTAGTGGGGTGGGACTAAGTCCCTTGTACTGTGGTCACTTCTGGTCTATTGTACCAGTCCCAGGAGATAGGTGAGGGTAATTGTGGAGCAATTTGTGGAATGAAGGTTTGCAGGCGAAACCGAAGTACTCGGAGAAAACCTGCCCCAGCGTTACTTTGTCCACAACAAGCCCACTTGACCAAACCCGGGATCGAACCCGGCGATGGGAAGCCAGCGACTACCCGCTTGAGCTATGGCGAGGCCTTAACTGATACATACAGGCCTGTCAAATTATAAGACAACACAGAAGCTACAACTACTTGGAAATGACGAATTCAAATGTTAAATTTCACAATATCAATGAGCCACAATTCTCCTTACAGGGGCTGGAGAGAAGTATATTTAATTGCGTTGGTAGCCCTAGTTTAGTTGGACAGTCGGAAATGTTCCACGGACCATTCTCTGCTCTAAGAATCACACTCTGCAAGCGGACATGAGCTCAAATAATTTCTTGGGCTAATTGTTTAGGTTCCGAAGTAATTGGGCATTTTCTTATGTTAAATTCAGTATTCAACAAAGTTAATAGGACATATTGTGAAATTAACAAAATTTTATAATAATTATGCATACAGACACATTCTACGCGTGAAGGCTGGTTAGAATGCCTCCACCGTATCCCTGCGAGTTGTCATCTCAAATCCTGGGGGAGGGGGGATATAACTGGGCCAACCTGTCAGTGGGGGACATAAAGACCTGGTCCTCCAGGTTTTGGGCTGAACACAAAGCCGACAACCTTGTTCTGTAAAAAAAAAAGCGGATTTGATCACCGTGTTGCCAGGCAACAGCTCTATAAACACTGTCCAACACGAGGTAATAGATGAAGCTGTGTATTCTCTAGATCTGACCGACGCGCCAATAGACTGTCTGGATATCAATCACATGATATATTTACTGGAGGTCTATGTCCGTTCAGCGGCTATATAAAGAGAGCCGTGAGCTGTAAGTTCAGAGCGATCTGGAACAAGGAGTACAGAAGAGTATAAGAAGTCAGCCTGTGAAGATTTAACGTGTTTTTGAAGAATTTTATGTGTACTGCAGTACGTGATATTGGGAGTTTGTGATTTAGGGAGACTCCGTGAAGATTAGTGCAGATAGACTGAGGAGATTAGTGTGGAGTGTTTGTGAACTATGTAAAGCAACAACAGTGTAATAATTAATTGTATTTACGACCTGTAGGTTGTTAATAAATACAATTACCAATCCGAACCCCGTCTTTATTTACCCATACACGTGACAATATCTTCGCAAAATCCAGAGAAGTGAAATCCGGATGGTCTAATTAAAGACAAATCTGGCAGAACATTCTAAGGAAGGTTATGGGTCAAACAAGGACTGTTTTTCTAATGATGATGAAGATGATGTTTTTGTTATTGTTGTTGATGATGATGATGATGATGATAATGATGATGATGATGATGATACAAATACATTAATCTCAGAAGTATGTGCTATAGATATTTAACCTAGGCAGAGAGGAGGAAATTATCTTCGTCAAACCTAATATGTTTTCCAGATTACCTGGGAGCCCCAAATTTGCTCAACAAGGGTACACAACGTCTTTTGGTACATCACCTTCTCGGTCACTCAGGCACGAGCTTTAAGTAATATGAAGAAAGGTATCCACACCCGAGCATGCGCATAGAATACCCTCTCCACAACAAGCTGAAACGGACCGCAAACCTCGGGTCTCCTCCTTACTGCCTGGAGCCCTGCTGTACCTACTTCTACGAGGTGTATAGAGAGCTGAGAAATTATTATGGCATAAACGCATTGTACTAATTGTTTAATTTATAATAATAAAACCTACCCGTGACGTAATATTAGTTCAACTGTGTTGTTAATGAAGAATTATGATTGGTTATGAGAAAGAGACATTTCAGGAGAAACATTATTTATCCGAAATTTACTCCGTCTATTCTAGTTAAATTAATTTAACCAACCACCGGTTCGAACAATTAAGGCAACAATTAGTTTCGTCTTAAATTTATTGTGTAGTGGTTAGTAAATTTTTCTTTTTACTCGTATTATGGATGTATCAGGCCGCAACTCCTTCTAAGCTTATTCGAATTTTCGTGGTATTGTTTTTTCCTCGAGACGAATACAGACACTTGGCCTTAAAGTTTTCCATGATCATGCTTAAGAAAAATAAATAATTCTTTCAAATGTCGGTTTTTGCGGTGACTTAATTTCCACTGACAAAATGTCGTAAAAATTTATCTCCAGATTAATGAAGATGGTCCGAAAGGTTCCTTTCAGCACAAATTCTTACACAATGAATGAATTATAACCGAAACGTCTTGTGTTTTAAATAATATATTTGGGTTTCAACAAATCTTCAAAGACTAAAATGAATATGTTGAAGTTATACCTGAAACTTCTTATGATGATCTAACCGTAATCCGAACAGCTGCTAATTGTGTATATAGTGGGTCACTTGACAGATATTCTTGCTTCCAGCTTCATGCTGGTTTCTTGCTAAGGCTATTCTTCGACCCTGAAGATGGAGGTGACATGGTCCTCAAAAAATCCCGGCCAGTTTAAACGGACTACACGGCGTTATACTCCACAAGGTAGAACTCTTCTTACATTTCCACACATTTTAGAAGACGTTGCTTTTAGAAATAAACGTGTCCACTCTTATTGTTCAATGGTTACCGTGGCCCTTCCCCCTGGGGCAAAGCAGCAGGAAAGCTGAAAGTTCACCTCCATCTAGCGCAGAGGCCACTTCTCGACACGCCTTCATGGAATGGTACTTAATTAATTAAGCACAGGGACAAGTTTACCTTTATGTGTACTGGTATTGTTCATGTTGTTCTTGGGATTATTTCATAATAAAAGTCAGCCTCTAGTTACTTAATAGCAGTCATCACCTGTGTAACGAGTACTTCACTCTTCAAAATATTTTCAACTTTTCAGCTTGAAGGAAAGAATAACATTTATAACTCTTTTCTCTGCAGAGTTTATGTCGTTACATACGGATATGTCTTCTGAATCGGTATGCTAATGAGTATAATATTTGTATATTCTTTACTGAGGATTAACTTAAATACGGGAAAATCCAAATTATGTGCTTATATGCATTTTTTTTTTCACTGACTCTACAGACCCCTTGGGCCTTGGTCTCCGATTTTCAGTTTCATGATCATTTTATAGGCGCTAGGACTCCTTGGACGAGTGTTCAGCTCGTCGCAATGACTCTATCTAAACACAGGAGAACACAAACACAGAATACACACACACATATACCAAACATTCATGCCTTGTGAGGGATTCGAACCCACGATCACAGTTTTCGAGAGAGCGAAGACAGTACATGCCTTACACCGCTCGGCTACCGTGATCAGCGCTTATATGCAAATAGCCTTAAAACCCACATATGAACGTCTCTGAAAATGTTTATATATGCAAAGAAGATATTTGTACTTAAGGGACAGTCAAAATGCAAGACAGTAAGCTTACTTTCCAATGAGCACTTCCTACTCCGTAGGAATCCCCACCTATTCATCAGTCATGATCAAATTCCTATCTCATTCGAGTATGCAGTTGAAACAGAGTTGGTGCATAACGGAAACAGAGTTGGTGTATAACGGAAACAAAGTTGGTGTATAACGGAGACAGAGTTGGTGTATAACGGAAACAGAGTTGGTGTATAACAGAAACAGAGTTGGTGTATAACGGAAACAGAGTTGATGTATAACGGAAACAGAGTTGGTGTATAACGGAAAGTGTAATGAGTACTACCTTCTTCTTTTGCAGGTTCTGTGAGTCTTCAGACCCTTCAGACCACTCGGATAAGAGATCAGACTACAGCAAGATCTACAGAAAGACACGGAGAAATGTCTATGCCCCTTTCTGGACTCGAACTCAGTCCTAATGATTGACTGGCCTAAGATAATGTACAGAGATATTGGGTTTTCGGACTTTATCCAACGTCCTGATTTTTAATATAACTAAGAAAAACACGACGTTTCGGAAATTGAACCTGTTTCCGTCCTCAGGTGAGCGAAACACCTATTCAGCTAAGATCTTTCTAAGGGACCCAACAGAATAGGTGTTTTCGCTCACCTGAGGACGGAAACAGATTTAGTTTCCGAAACGTCGTGTTTTTCTTAGTTATCTTAAAAACCAGGATGATGGATAAAGTCCGAAAACCTAATATCTCTGTGTGTTATACACCATCGTCAGAATCCTATAGTAACTAAGATAATGTACTTGTCTCACTACGTGGGCACCAGTGTCGGAGCAATAACCCGCAGTTTACGCAATTTGGAAACTTCGAAAAACTGTGACATTAAAATGATAGTCATGGCGAAATTCACACCAGTCTAAGTCTGGGAAATGTTTGCTTCTATTTAGCTCAGAAATTTAGCCGTCATATCTCTGATGCAGACCCCCAACGATTAAAATAATTTTACCTGTTGTTCTATACGGTATAGAACTTCACATTATGATCTGCTGGAAGAAGATGGGTTGAGTGTGCTGGAAACGATGCCGAGCAGAATATTCTGACACAAGTGGGAAGAAATAACTGAAGAAGCAAGACGATTAGACAGTGACGAACTTCATACTTTATTTACACTTTCGTTTAATATAGCGAGAGTGTTTAAGCCAAGTAAGAAATGGAATTGGAGGAGAGAAAGCAAGGAGCAGCCGCAGAGGAAATGAGAAATGTACTAAAAAATATAATGTGAAAACCTCTCAGGACGAGAACAATTGAGAGATCTAAGGATACACGTAAGGATTATATTAAAGTGGATCTTAGAGATAGAATTCGGGTAATGCTTGCTAACATTCAGTCCAGAAACTTTTGTCTTCTCGTCTGCTGTCTCATCATCATCAGTAATCTGTCAAGACGACAGGTCCACAGTCTCTTTCAAAACAATTCCTCCACTTAATGCGATCTAGAGCTTTCTCCTTCAAATGACAGTATCCTCTTCTGTCCCCAAGGTCATCCAGCATCTTCTTACGTCTTCTTCCTCGTCTTCTTGTCACTTCTATCCGCCCATCTATCTTTCCTTCGATAGCTTCTTTTAGAAGGCAGTTTCTGCGTAAAATATGACCAATCCAATTAGCCTTCCGTTTTCTTATTTCATGTAGGATANNNNGGGAGAAGAGGAATTCATATAGGATTTTGGTGGGAAAGCCAGAAGGACAGAGACTACTAGGAAGTAATCGACGTAGATGGAAGGACAATATTGAGATGAATCTTAGAGAAATAGGATGCAATGATATGGACTGGATTGATCTGGCTCATAATAGAAACAAGTGGAGGGCTCTTGTGAACATGGCAATAAACCTTCGGGTTCCATAAAATGTCGGAAAATTCTTGAGTAGCTGCGCAACTAGCGGGGTCTCGAAAATGGTTCAGCTTCACGATGTTAGCTAGTTATTGATAAAGCATTGTCATAGCTCAAGTTGTTAGTTGCTGGCTTCCCACTCCGGCGGCCCCCGTTCGATCCCGGACTGGTCATGTGGGATTTATGGTGGACAAAATGTCACTGGAGCGGGTTTTCTCTGAATACTTCGGTTTCCCATGCCAATATTCATTCCACCAGTTGCTCCACAATCACCCTCATCTATCATCTGGGTCTGGTACAGTAGGCAAGAAGTGGCGGCAGTACCAAGTGGACTCTGTCTCACCACAATAAGAATAATAAAAAATAATAATTGTTGATGAAGTTTACATAATTACATAGTTTACAATTAATTACACATTCAGTATATTTTTATAAATTCAAGTCAAATCCGCTAATGATAGTACTCTCTTTCAATGCTGTCACGTGTACGACGTGTGACTGTAGACGGTATTTGCACACTTCGACACAACGTGTGACTAAACTTTATACTTCACTATTAGATCCACGCAGTCACATCTTCATTGCCGTTGCTTGGTAGCGGCTTCCAACGGTGGACATTCCCTTTCCTTTCGGTTTCCGAACTGTCCCCGGCTTCAGCTATCAGCTTCTAACAGCAACAGCTCACACCTACTTAACCTCAGCGGTTATCAAAGTAACTACAACTGTAACTGATCCTGCTTATTACATCTCGGCACGGACCTCGTAGGAAACGTCTCTTCTATTACTGCTGTGTTCCATCGTTGCTGTGGAAATACGCTTGTTTGCGGAGCTGTTGGTGAGGAATAGATGTTGTATAGTTCCTTATTTCGCGGTCGCTGCCTAGTAACGGGTCTACATGCCACAATAGGAAACAAAGTGAATCCAAACGGAATTGAATCTCACAACTTTTCTCCAGGCTGTGAGTCTGCATCGTAACTAACAGTCGATGTAGTGTTATGCATGTATGTGTGTTTGTATATATGTAATATTATGTTCAGCGGGAGAAAACAAAATACTGGATAGGCGGAAGTGGAACTAGGTCTGCTTCAATTACAAACATTACTTATCAAATGATGCANAAAAATTAGAATAAAGAAAATTATAATTTTGCCTGTGGTTCTGTATGAGTGTGAAACTTGGTATCTTATATTAAGGGAGGAACATAGACTGAGGGTGTTTGAGAACAGGGTGTTGAACAGAATATTTGAACCAAGGAGAGATGAAGTGAAGGGAGGTTAAGGAAAACCGCATAATGAGGAGCTTCATAACTTGTACTCTACTCCAAGTATAATTAGAATGATCAAGTGAAGGATGTTGAGATAGGCACGACATGTAGCACGAAGAGGGGAGACGAGGAATTCATATAGGATTTTGGTGGGAAAGCCAGAAGGAAAGAGACTACTGCGAAGACCAAGACTTAGGTGGGTGGACAATATTAAAATAGATCTTGGAGAGATAGAATGGGGTGGTATGGATTGGATTGATCTGGCTCATGATAAGGACCAGTGGAGAGCTCTTGTGAACGCGGTAATGAACCTTTGGGTTCCATGAAATGCTGGGAAGCTCTTGAGTAACTGCTCAATTGGCGGCTCCTCCAGAAGGCCTCAGCTCTCCGTGAGTGAGTGAGTGAGTGTTGACTGGAAAGAATTGGTTTAGAATAGGGTCCAGCGGTATTTACTTGGTGGGTATCCGAGTAAGAAGGCCATGTATCTGTGATACTTGCTCCACTGTTGAGCTCAGTAAGCTTTGTCTTGGAGACATAGCACCTGTCCAATCAAAAGCTGTGGGGAGTCCCCGATCTTCACCCCCACGGAGACTCCAATAATTGCCGCATGCACGCGCTAGCAGAGAGCCTGGATTTGGCTTGTTCTTGCTCCTAATTTATTGCTTCTGTCGAAAAATATGAAACGTACCGTGGGTCCCAAAACAATTTTCACACTCAGTTTCAATAAACACAGAGAAGATCAACTAAAGCTGTCACATTATGGCATGTCTGCCTTAATCAGAACTTTCTGGAATTTATAATCATGCCCTCTAGCTGAACAAAATTGTACTACTGAATGTCTGTTAAAAGGTAAAGTTGTCCCTGTGTTTAACTAATTAAGCACTACGCCATGAAGGCTTATGGGGGAGTGGATGTATAGATCCACATTTTCTTCACCTCGGCGCTAGATGGAGGTGAGTGGTCAGCTTCACGTCCAGGCTGCTTTACCCTCGGGTAAAGAGCTCACGGTACCCAATGGATAGGAGGTTGGTTGGACCCTAGAGCCGGGACACTAACTCTGACCCCTTGGTCGTCAAGCCCGAAGCTAGTCGCTATACCCACTACGCAATCCAGGCTCATACTGAATGTCTGTTAAATTTCAATAATCATTCAGGCGTGGTATAGGCCTATTAATTTTAAAATCCATTTTATTATTATTGTTCCACACGTAAGTTGGTTTCTCAAGTGATTCCTTCGAGTCCGAACGTCGCAATAGAGCGATTATAGCAGCTACTACGTACACGGGAGGTAGCGAATTCGAATCTAGACCAGGAACATGGTTTTCTTAACTTAAACATTTTGTGGTTTTACCCGGTCCCTTCAGAGAGATTCTCTCCTGAACTCCTTTAAAGTCGTCGTTCATAAATATACTTTATTTGGACGCTATGTAACCTGTCAGTCGAAGAAGTGTCGCTAAATAAATAAAGAATTGACAAATACATTTCCTTTAGACTTCCTGAACAAAAAGACTGTTTCTCACATCTTTCACGCTTGCTACATCTCCCACCAATCTCATATTCTTTGATTTCTTCTCTCATGAACATCAGGTGCAGAGCCCAGCTCTCCATTGCGTAGCGTCCTCATATCATATCTTATTCCTTAGATTAAAATATTATCATCACCACCATGAATACTACGGAGACATAACGAAATGACAAGTTTGTTCTATGGTGGGCCGGGGTTGGGGGGTTCTGGTTTGGCCGAGTGGGCCGAGCCGTGGGCGGAACATGTACAGCGCGTCTGAAGGGGGAGTGGGCCACTTCACATGCACGTCACATGCAGCCCGACATATGTTACAGAACAAGAAACAAGAGTGAGCGAGATGTGACCGGACTTGAGCACTGTGAGTCTGTCCATAGTGCCCTATCTGCTCGCTGCATCATCGCGATACAGGATGTTAAAAAAGTTAGTACTGTAACATAATTGATCAACGTGTTGGCAGGCAACAGCCCTGTAAACACGGTCCAACGAGCAATAATACATGAGGCTGTGTTTTCTATGTCGTCCGCGCTGAGTAGCGGTGGAACGACTGGGTTATGCAACCTGTTTCTAATTAACGGCTCGCTAAACACATTTCCGCGTATCGGACCGTGGTATGTAAGCGGAGACGTCATCAACAATAGAGACGGTGTTTTCCGTGGGGTCTGTGCAGAGTGCTTATTAGGGAAGGAAGTGACATAATTCGTTCAGTGTCAGCTACGAGTCAGTCGTAACCTGGAGGAGTGAGTCCAGAAGAATTTTTAGTTCCCAGGTTCCAGAGTGAGTGAAGAAGAAATAGCAAGAAGACTTCATAGTGATTTGAAGAGCTAGTTTCTCTGTTGAGATCCGTTGCCAGAAGACGACTAGTGAAGACGGAGGATACTAGTGCGTGTTCAACGGTGAGCTGAAAGTGTGTAGAATAGCGATAGCATTGTAATTGAGCGTGATTAAGAGAGCTTGTAACCAAAGTGCAAATAAATCAAGTTATCTGAACTAGAACCCGTTATTTTCGTCACGCGTACCACCCTACAGCTGAGTGTTCTATGCCGAGATGCTTCACCTGCACCAGTTACAATGCGTTATCCCAGGATATTTTGTTGTCGACCGAGCTGCTCCTCTGAGCCTGCTGCAGGAGCCGCTTCAGATGTTCAGAAATTTGGCCCTCTGTCCTGATACATCTTATGAGTTACTGAGGTTCTGCCTTTTACTGTAATACACATAAAGTCCATACAGTTACACCTGTTTCACGTTAGCCTTAATTAACTGCTGAGCTGGTCCCTCGGAATCAGTTGTCGTCCTGCTACAATGTCTGCAGAAATTTGTTCTAGATCGCGACGCTTTACCAACTACTGAGGTGTTCTCTCAAAAAATGCTTTATCATTCAGCTACAAGATGTTGGGAAAGACGGATTCTCGACTTACGAAATGAAGTATTATCTCTTAATCCGGAGCCACCCAGCTGATGTTAAGAAAGCACCCTACGAATTTCAAAACGTTTAATCAATCAGTTAGATGCTTCCCGTGACTCCATTATATCCATCCGCTAAGAACGTTCACAGAAGTTATTGATTCAGATGTCCTCTCCTAATACGGAGCTACTTAATGCACACTTCTTCTTCTTCTTCTTTCCTTGGCACTACAGCCCCAGTGGGCCTAGGCCTAGGCCTACTTCCATGAAATTCTCCGTTCACTCGGTTTTTCTAGATCTTACAAATACGGTAGGACTCCTTGGGCGGGTGATCAGCTCGTCGCAAGGCCTCTACCTGTACACAAACACAGAAAAACGCACACAAACATTCATGCCCTGAGTGGGATTCGAACACACGATCCCGGCTTCCGAGCGAGCGAAGACAGTGCATGCCTTAGACCGCTCAGCTACCGTGACCGGCACTTAATGCGCACTACTGGATGGAAAATATGCTGCTCTTAATTCAGAGAGATCTTAGCTGTTGACATCAACTAGTGTCACAGTGTATTAAAATATTGTAATTAAATTCATAAACTATGGATCAGTTAATGGGTTATCTATCTATCTATCTACGGCTCTACAGTCCTTTTGTTGCAGTCCTTGGCTGTTTTTGAACTTCTTAATCCTATACACAGTCGGTAGGACTCCTTGAACAAGTGATCAGCTCGTAGCAAGGCCTCTGCCTAAACACAGGACAGCACAGACAGAATGAACGCACACAAACATCCATGCCTTGTGTGGGATTCAAACTCATGATCCCTGCGTTCGAGCAGGTAAAGACAGTTCATGTCGTAGACCGTGCGGCCATTGTGATCGGTTTATTTAACACTACGTAGTTTAAACACAAAGCTCAGTATTTATTAGTCAACGCTTTATTATTTGTACTTGGTTTAGTGCTTGTATAATCAGTTTAACTATCTATTTCCTGTATAATGTACACATGAAGCTTAAATCAGAAATACTAAAAAATGACTGTTTTTTATTCAGAATACTTGAGATAATAAAGTTGCTGGTTGTGGACTACAGGACAAGGATTTGATATAAAGAGGGGAAGGGGTTTCTCTCCTCGCCACAGCGTCCTGGCAAGCTCTGAGGTCCAGCTAGCGCCTGTCCATAAAGATTTAAAACGAGAAGCCGAAGCTCATATCCATTTAGTGCTAATTATGGATATGTAAAGATTTATCGTTGGTCACGGTAGCCGAGAGGTCTAAGGTATGTACTGTCTTCGCCCGCTCGGAAGTCAGGATCGTCGGTTAGAATCCCCCAAAAGGCATGGATGTTTGGTATGTACATGCTTTTATTCTGTGTCTGTGGTGTCTTGTGTTTAGGTAGAGGCCTTGCGACGGGCTGATCACACGTCCAATGAGTCCTACCGTCTGTAAGACGATCATGAAACTGAAAAATCAGAGGCTATGCCCAAGGGGGCTGTAGAACCAGTGAAAAAATATTATCTCCACTCCCCCAAATTTTTAGCAGAGCTGTACTTAAGCTCAGAGCAAACTTTAGCTTTTAACGGTTACATTAGATAGGAATATAGAGTAAGTGTTAAGTGTCTATGCAGTTACATGTTTACATAAATATTATGGAAGACAATGCAAAGAATTTTAACTTAGAGACTAGGATACAGCAGAACGTTGCCCCGTATGGTCGATAAATGTCATTTTGTGCGTTTGACGATCGTGTTCACTAGTGGGCCCAGGAAGAATTACGACACTTAACTCGGAAATTTCTTATCACCTCCCACTGGCAGAAAAGCTGACACAGATTGGACAACAGATTATATACTGGAGCACGTGGAGTCTAAATGGTCAGTCAAGTTCAATTAATTTAAACCAATTTAATTTAGAATTCTGCGTAAAATATGAAATTAATGACGATGACTGCTCTTATTTAAATTAATAGCAATAAAAAAAATCAGCTTAATGTTCTGCCTTCAAGATGAAAATAACACGTTCCTCCGAAACGTCTGTAAACTTCTGCCAGGCTAAGTAGCGGTACAACCCAGGAGAGAGTTACCTCTGTAGCCACCACCTTGAGAACTTTAAAATCTCACAAAATCTACAAATATTTCAAGATGAGTATCAATAACGAAGTATAGGCTAGCTCTGCTGGCAATATCAGCATCGGTAAAAGGCAAAAAAGGTAAAGGAGAAAGCTCTAGATCGCATTAAGTGGAGGAATTGTTTTGAAAGAGACTGTGGACCTGTCGTCTTGACAGATTACTGATGATGATGATCCCTGTAACAGGCCGTGAAGGCCCATAGGATTGTGGGACATCGATATTCTCACATTTTCTCTACACAATCGGCTCACAGATGGCGGTAAGTATGTCAGCCTTACGCGCCGGCCACCCTTTACCCCCAGGAAGATTCCTGGTACTCATTTCTGTTAGAGGCTGAGTGGATCCCAGGACCATAATGCGGCTGGAAGGATTAGGTAAACTGAAGAAAGTCCACCTCATCGAGACTCAAGCCCGCGACTTTACGGCTTGTAGCATAGTGCAACAACAGTCGTATGGATTACATACACTAGTAGTATTCAAACAACGAAACAGATTACCATCTCTGCTTACAAAACTTCCATTCTTTCTCCTTCCAGAACTCGGCTGCTACGAAACGTACTTCCTAAGCGGATCTGAATATATCTAGCAAGAGAGAAGAGGAATGCATATAGGATTTTGGTAAGAAAACTAGAATGAAAGGGACCACTAGGAAGACCTAGACGTAATTCACATATTGGGGAGGGGGGGTGGAGTCCAGTTGGGTCCACTCGGCACGGCGGCCACTGATTGGCATATTGTAGCCTTCTAACCCGGGTGATTATGATGATGGAGAATTTGGTGGAGTGAAGATTGGCAAGGGGAAACCGAAGTACTCGGAGAAAACCTGCCCCAGCACCACTTTGTCCACCACAAATCCCACATGACCAGACTCGGGTGAGAAGCCAGCGACTAACCACTTGAGCTATGGCGCGGCCTAAGACCTAGACGGAGGTGGGGAATAATATTGTCAAGTTTTGGGGTTTGCGTGGCTAATAGTTCTGGATTGCATGATGGGATTTATTGGCATTTTTACGTTATTACAATTACAGATAATGATAACAGCCAGTTATCAACGGCTGCTTACGACTCGCTCCATTCCTTAATTGACTACAAGTATTTCCTCTTCTGCGTGACTGCCTTTGTTCTGATTTACGAATTAGTGACTTCTTCAGCGTCCGTTTCCCGCCGGCGTTTTATCCGCTGCTACGAAACATGCCTAGCGACTACCTACTCAGCAACGGAGGTCCAACCGCTGTTGACTTCATAATCTCGGAAATGCGTTTATCTAACCGTTACATACCAAAGGTGATATTCTTCGCAACATTAAGATGGATCTTAGAGAGATAGGGTGGGGCTGTATGGACTGGACTGATCTGGCTTAGGATAGGGACCAGAGGAGGGCTCTTGTGAACATAGAAATGAAATTCCCGGTTCCATAAAATGTTGGGAAATTCTTGAATAGCTGGGCAAGTGGCGGCTTTCCGAGAAGGGCTCAACTCCATGGAGTTAGTTAATATTTTGATTATTTACATGATATTGATGGAAAAGTAATTCCAGAAAATAAATTTTCAGCACTAGCTCCTAATAAAATTTCTATCAGAATTGGAGCAGAGCGAATGTAATACGCAGTCACTCCTTCGGTATATATTTGTATGCAAATTTGAGCATTATGTTTTAGAACATGCAGTATCCAATGCGGAAAGAATCTTTGAACCTACACCTTCAATTACAATTATTGTTTCACACAACTTTGTGTTCGGCAAAGAGGAATAAGCTACGGAGACGATGACCATATCGAACTCTTGTTACTTTCTGTAATTTATGTAGCAATTCGAAGTATTTTAAAAAAGACATGATTGGAACCTGACGTTAATTTATTTGTCTCCATTCGCTTGCATGTCCCACGGACCCATATCAGTAGCATAAATTACACCAGTACACATAGATGTTGGTTTTAACTGCAACCATTCAATTACTCAGATTGATATACTCGTTTCTGTTTCCTTGCGTGTCTTCGCTCGTCTTATCGGGATTTGGACCGCGTCAAGAACCCGCGACCATTACTGCAGTGTATTCATTAAAGGCCCAAACGGACTATGTTCCGTGTTATCACATTAGCTTGCTCAGAGTTGCAACAGTACATGCGTGTATTGCGTTACATACCAGAGATGACAAGTTGTCCTGACCTTTGTGCACTTGTACGCGTGGTCGCTGGTCAGTTCCTGTTGTCCCCACATAGCGTGGTTTGTCGGTGTTCTGGGAGCCAATGCACTGTCCATTAAGGGCAGGCCTGTAGAAGCTACTAGTAGCTTAGCTTATTGAGAAATTTGCCACCGTTTTCGTAACCCGAAAGTTCACTATCACGTGATACTGTCCTCCGATCTACAGACAGCTCTTGCAAGAGGCTTTTCACTTTAAATTTTCTAAGTATTTGTCTCCATTTCTCCAGAGTCTCGTTCATGCTACATGCCTCACCTACATGATATTCCCAGTATGCTATCCCAAGAATATTTGGTGTAGAGCATGATGAAGCAACGTCTCCTAGCCTGCAGTTAACATTTTGAAGAGTACACCATGTAGTCCGTTGCAAGTCAACCGATGTTTCAGGGGAACATACCGCCGCCAACGCGAGAACAGGTGCAAGCTGGCGATATGTTCCTCCGAAACGGCGGTTGACTTTCAACGGACTACACAACGTTATAAAGCAGAAAATAGTACTTCTCATAACCACTGCTGTGAGAACCTCAAATCCTAAAATAGTCTCCTTTTTCGGTTCACATATTATTCTCAACACCTTCGGCATACTAATGGCTTGCACTGAAATACTTGAGAGGTCATGATCTATGACCTTAAGGTGACAACTGTACATTTTCCAGGTAAAATAAATTAGAAGTTCCATTGCCTGCATATCAAGGTTATTTACTTATTATCTTATTTCTATGTAGGAATAAATCACTCGAGTTGTCAATTTTATGCAGTTATTCGTCCTATTTATAAGTTATTCCGCTTGGGGCGCTACAGTGCCACTCTGTGCTGCACAACGAGTCACAGTGTTGTTCCGTGTCCACTATATAAACATCACAAGTACAACTGCTTTTTTTGTTAACGTTTCTAATTTATGGTTTTAATCAAAACAAAACGCGTGACAACGCATGCTGAGATTTTACATTCGCTTGTAGAGATTTGTACTGCGCATGTGTGCACATGTATCTATATTAGATGAAACGGAAAAAGGCTAATGTCTAATCACCAGAACAAATTTTTATAACTTTTTAGTTAAAAACAGATACATGCAGTCTATGCACGACATGACAATTTTTTCAAGAGATAAAAGATTACTCTTGTATGTTATTTTCAAATACAAGCGTAAGATAATCACTTGATTAATATGATTTGTGGAATTTTTCCTTTCTACTTTTTACGATTTTAAAGAAGACAAAAATTTTGTTAGTTTTTCATCAGTTCTCCTCTGTTTCGTATGACTGGGTTATATCAAACTGTCTACAGATTAGTAGTTTCATCAGTTACTCACTCATCATTAATTGATTAATTAACAAACGAATTAAGAAACTGGCTTCAGAATGGTGAATGCTAGGAGCGGACAGCACGAATACCTCGTGGCGAGCTACAACCCCTTAAGCTCCTGGTGGTTTAATATCGCCACAACAGGAATATTATTTATAAATGAATTATATTACGAAAAATGACGATGGAACATAAGCATTCGATGCCATTTTTATGACACATTTCAGCCGTTATACAATGTGTTCCGTTCAAACCTCCAACATTTTAATTAATCGTTGCGAACAAATTGTGATAAATTATGGATTATAATTAACACTGTATGAAAGAAAAACTCAAAGAATTTTAATATCCGTTTCTTTTCAGTGAAGCTACAATATCTGGCCCCGTATACCTTGACACGTTAGAACAGTTCCTGCATCCCCAGGTTGCCGATCTGCAGCCTAACATAATCTTCCAGAAAGATGGAGTCCCCCCCCCCACATTGGGGTCTGGATGTTCGGAGGTCCCTCAACGTCACCTTCCAAGATCGCTGGATTGGACGTGGCGACTAATTCCGTGGCCACCACATTCACCGGACCTCACTCCGCTCGATTTCTTTCTCTGGGGTTACGTGAAGGACCGTGTGTTCGTGCCTCTAGTGAATGACCTCCCAGATTTACGAGGCCGCATCCGTGAAACGATTGCTACTCTACCAATGGACATGTTGGAAAGAACGTGGCAAGAAACTGAATACAGATTGGATATTGTTCGTGCTACCAAGGGTGCACATGCAGAGGTTTATTAGCGTGTCAAATAAAACTTTTTGAGTTGTTCTTGTATTTCCTGTAGCTTCATTTTCCTACCATTCATACTTTCTGTTCTAAGACCTGATCGAATGTGGGAGGTTTAAATGGAACATCCTATACTTTATGTAAATAATGAAGCAATAACAGCCGTCATGCAGTAATTAAAAATCTTATTCATTTCTTGAAATACCGTGACGTGACGCCTGAAAGCCGGAATAGTGGAATCGGATCGGAAGTTGATTTCCTAGGCTACGAGTATTAATAGAGCACGTGTCCATGACACTGGGTTACCATGGGACCATGGGACATGCACTTCCGTGAAAACACTCTACTAGGCATATAGGTCACTGTTGTATTGAAGGTATTTTCCATGGTACCCGTGCTTAGGCAGACAGTTACCGCAAATACGAAATACAGAACTGTTCGACTCGGTGACCTCTATTCGGTACGCCAAGCAGATATGAAACAGAGTGCACTCATTAATAGACGCAGAGTTCAGAGGTGCAAGATGTAGACAACAGTGAGGGATTCGTTATCCAGAAGAAGTTGAAAGTGTGAACAGTTATAAATGGGTATAATTGTGATGCTGACGTCAAGTAAACCTAATCTTCCAATACAGAATCCACAATTATTAGTCACGCGTAGCCCCTTACACGTGACAATACACTTTACGAGTTTCAGCCCTAAGCCCAGAGGCTTGTAGGATAAACAGGAGGTTACGTAGTGTACATTGATTTTTAGTAGTAATATTTACAATGAAATCCCTTTATAATTTAGCTTTTAGAGAGTTCTTGCTTGTGTACAAATTTCCAATACGTAATTGTGTAAATATTATCATGTGTATTAGTGACTCTTGAAGTGGCGTTGGATTGCATATTGGATTTATTGACCACTTATAGGTCGTAATTACAAATAACTACAAAATTATAACTAATTTCCACAATTTTCAAAACACTACAGCATACACTAGGTTTTATAAGTCTGCTGTGTCTTTACCGATAGTATCTAGGCAGCGGACTGTAACACAGTAACAATAATAGTCTCACTGAATTACACATTGCAGCACACATAGATACTTCTCTTCACAGCCTGACGTTCAACTGACTAAGCTCTAAATCTAGTCTCTCTTATAACCCATCAGCACGGACCACGTAGAAAACACAGCTCTTCTATTGTTCATCCAATCATCTCCACGGGGACGTGTTTGTTTACCTAACTACGGCAGCGTATACTTGCTTATTAAAGATAAGTTACCTATCAGCGAATGTTGTTTTGTTGTTTCGTTGCCAGCCACGAGGCCGTCACCCAGGAACGGTTCTACACCCTACAATATTTTAGTTTCTATTGATGTTGCTTTCTCTACATAGATTTTGCGCATAACAAGATTGCTTCAGTGTCTGTCCATCTCATGTTATGGTGTGCTGCGTGCTGTGTGCTGTGCTGGTGATGTGGCCCGTGTCTGGGGTAACGATGGTTTTTGCTTTATTTGTTCTTCGAGCATGAAAATGCATACGATATATTGCTAACAGATGTCTTTGACATTCAGTGGATTACAGGGCGCTATATCCTAGATGACATACCCTTTCTACAAACGCCCCACAGTGTTTACTCTTTACTCGAGGTTGTTAAAATTCAGTCAAATGAAGGAAGATGAGATGAACGCAATGTTGTTTCGAATAAGCTTTCAATGTCTGCTATAACATCAGCCATATGGAATAGTTCATGTGTTCAGAATGTTTCTCATAATATTGGGAGACAATGAGCAGAAATATGTTCGCAAGAATTTTATTTTTTAAACCAAAAGTGAGAAAGAATTTACTCTGTTCTTACCATTATTTTATTTGAAAAGTACTGAAATTTCAGTAATTAATATCGGCCATAATGTGCTTAGAATGTACTTTCAAGAAACTCAGTTTGTCAGATAGCTATGTTTATTAGCAACGGTTAAGTTGGGCGTAAAATTACATCATTGGGACAAACGCCCTCTGCTCATCGGTCACACGATCTCAGGGCCAGGGACGTTCACATCGCAGTCCCTGCGGCTGAGCGGCTCAGGACATGAAGCTCATACATCTCTATTCGTGCCACATAAACAACACCTCTCACACAAGTGAAACAAAAGCAAAACATATCTCGCAGCCACTAGGTAATCATGTATGTCGCATTACTAAACCCTGCGCCTGCGCTGTTTGTTAAGCCTCTCTGCGGGCGGCAAAACCCGACTGATACAAGCGAGCGGTATTATAAAGAGGTGAAAAGGCGTCAAGAAAGAAAGGTAGAAAGAAAAATAAAGAATACTGAAGAAGGAAATACAAATCGTTGGATTTGAGGTTCTCACAATGACGATTATGAAGAGCTCTGTCTTCTGTTAGATATAACGCCTGTCAACTGGTGAAAGTCAACAGATGTTTCGGAAGAATATATCGCTTCCATCTTTGGGGTAGAAAGTAAGTTCAGTAAGAAATAAGCATTAAGTAGCCATCAAGCAGAACCATGCTTGATCAGCTTAGTTCTTCGACCCTGAAAATGGCGGCTATATAGTTCCTCCGATAAGTCGTTTGACTTTCAAGTGGACTACAAGGCGGTATATCCCAGAAGAAATACATGTAACTCTCCAACGAAACAGAAAGTTAGAGAGAGAGACACAAAGAGAGGAAGAAAGGGACAAAAATAGCAAATTTAATGGACTTCCTGTGACACTCGAGGACCTGGCGTAAGCGATGACACTTCGACGTGTATTCGGGAGGTCACGGTTGGAATATCGGTCAGGGTATAGACTAATTTGACTAAATTTTCCCCGTCGTTTTGCTCAGTCCTTCCAGGATAGAACCGGTATTGTACTCCACATCTTACTGCCGCTTCCTTCATCGTTGTTTTCAGTTGATTAATGGTTAATCACCATGCCACTTGTTTCTAAGTAATCAGACGATAAACTGCGGCGTTAAAAAAATCATACATACATAGCATAGCACCATGACTTTCTATCCTCTTATCACCTTCCTAACAACATTTGAAAGAATACAGTAATTTTACAATAAGAACACCCAGACGAAGTTCAAAGATTTCAATAAAACATACAATCCCGAATATTACAGTCATCTCTACCAGCAGACTTAATGGACAGTAAGACTAGCGTAAACCGAAAGAAATAAAAGACTACTTGCCAAGTAATGTAAACCTCAAGGAATGACATCAGACCTGAGAGGAACGCGGTTCCTCAGTGGGATGCTGTGTCCTCACAAGATCCGCAGTTGTTCTGACCACAGGACTACGCCAAAGGAACACAATTGTCGGTTAGGTGAAACAGCCTACCCTGACACTGTTCAGTTTTGTCTTGCGTCATATCCGCATGATGGAAGAAGAGAGGTGGAGGCACGTAATGTTAGTTGCTTCTGATCCAAACATCCTAATCTGCCATTCTCTAACACTTGTATATTATTATAGTAGGATAGTCTATATATTTCTCATTTTTGAACATTAAATATGTCGCTCTTTAACATTATAGTCATTAATTTCAGAGAGAGAGAGAATATGGGTCATAATGAATTAATTGTAACATGTTTAACTTGTCGTGCCCCATGTTGTGTACCAATTTGATTTTACTTTGAAAAATGTTTTTGTCGTCAAGTAAGGAAATATACATGAGATGTAAATTCATTACGCCGCTTGACACAAAAAGATCTTTCTGTGTTTTATTAATATGCTCGTAAGTAACATATTACAGTAAGTTTTTGCCAAAGAACAGGCAACGTTTCCTGCGTAGGAGATTAATAAACAAATGTGGACCTTCAAATGAGCTCTGTGCCACTACCCAAGATCTTGTACATTGGAACCCAAGAGGCATCAGAACCAGAATGAAAACTCTTCAATTTATTCTGTCCAGAGAGGGTGTGGCACAATAAGTTCAGGAGTGACTCTCCCGAATTTGTATATTTCAATCCCCCGTCAATAACGGGGTTATATTCCATTAGAACACAGTGACTGGCAGAAGCGCAACCGGCAAGACCAAGGGCTTGTACTAAATGTTCAGTATTCATTAGATTCAAGGTACAGTTTAGCCGGACACCCTGAAAGAATTATAGCACAGCTCAGCTGGAAGAGTTGTAGCAGAAATTACACTCTGCAGAAAAAGGAGGAATATGCTGAAATGGGTGACCCAGACAAAAGTGGGAGGATAATATTGTGACATGACGACCGCAGCCGGAATAGTGAAGTCAGAATAGACGTTCGTTTCTAGGCAACGACACGGTAAACACATTCCCGGGACAACGAATGCGCAAACAACAATCAAACAACATCCACTGCTATATAACGGCTCTGTAAACACACCTTCGCAACAATAGAAAGGTTGTGTTCTCTGCGTGGTCGGTGCAAAATATTTATAAAGAAGAGCTCAGTTGAGAAGAAGTCAGTCGAGTTCCGAGACGCCAGCCTGCAGGGATATGAGCTTTGGGGGGGGGGCAGAGGAATTGAATTGATTTGGCAGTTGCAGATTAGTGACAAGAAAGGACTTAAGCAGTAAAAAGAAGACTTCAAGTTGGATTTGAAGTTACAGTGAGACTGTTATAAATCCGTTGCCGGGATACGACTAGTAAAGACTGAGTACCCTAAATTGTGCGTAGCTGTGAACTGTAAAGTTTGCAGATCAGCGAAAGCGCTGTATTAGCTGTAGTCCGAAGTGATTGTGTAACGTGTCAATAAATTCAATCATCTAATCCATAATCCGTCTTATAAGTCACGCTCAACCCCCCAAATTGTGACAATATTGAAATGGATCTTAGAACAAGAGGAAGGGATGGTATGGATTGGATTGATCTGGCTCAGGATAGGGACAACTGGAGGGCTCCTATGAGCACGGTAAAGTACCTTCGGTTCCATAAATGCCGGAGATTCTTGACTGGCTGTGCGTCTGGAAGCTTCACAAGAACAGCTCAGATCATTGCAGTTAGTTGGAGCGATAAATTCGAGAGAACTTCCCCAAGGCTTAACAGCCAATTATGGGTATGTGAGCACAATATCTTTACATTACACATTACAGCAGAGTTAGCCCAGACCAACGTATCCAAAGCAACTCTCTCTTGGGTTCAGCTGCAATTATGATCAGGTTTTACGTTTGTTTAACCCAACAATTCACAGTGACTTATCGTGCACCACGTTTATGATCCTTGTTTGTTGGCCCTGTAGTTCCAACAGAAATGTGAAGACAATCTGAAGAAGAGAAAGGGGCCCAAGTGGGTATTTCCGTGAGATGTACGACAGCCATTCTGTTTAACATTCCGGCTACTAAGCACATAGAAACAGAAGATACTAAACGTACACTTCAGTTTCTCTGGACGGAGATGAAAAGAATACAAAATGGGAATTCTTCAGAATCATTGTTTGAATATTGTAGGGGCGTAATTCACCTTTCGAAAGAAAAAAAGTATACAAGAGAACAAAAAATGAATGCACACACAGTTCTGTTCCTCTTTTTAAATTCATTTGCCTGTTGTGTCTTGTACTATTTCGTGTACTAAAAACGGAATGTCCAGCAGAATGCACACTCCTCCCTGTTTGCCATTCCCTCTACTTAAATATCACGTCGAATAATTTAAGATTGTATCTTTTGGCATTCATTTTTTTTTCCTTTCCTTTCTTCTCTATCTCGTCTTCCTTCTTTATCAAAATTTATTTTCGTCGTTGGTTCTCCTTCTTCAGAGTACGAACAAATTAAGAAAAGGAGAGCTATTACCCATACAGAAAATCAGCCGCCAAGACAATATTAGATGCTGGTACCTCATTACTTCTGTCGGCAAGTGCGAACTTTGCAAGTAATTGGCCAATTAAGCCAAGTAACTAACTCCATGAAACAGTGTCTTTATTAAGAACCTAATAGTCGCTCACATTCTCTAGGCTTTTCCCTTCTTTCATGTAGACAAAAACTTTATTATCGCCTTCAAAAGAATCCGCTACTGCTTACTAATTTGAACCTACGAATGAAGTTCACAGAATCCAATGCTTTTTCCTTACAATCCATTTTAATATTTCTATATAGGCTTACATCTTTCTAATGGCCTCTTCTCTTCCATGATTTTGGTCATAATCTCGTATTTCACAACCCTCCCATGCGTGCTACCTGCCCCGCTTCTCTTCTACAACTTATTTTGATCATCCTATTAAATACTCTGTGACTTTATACTTTTAAGTTTGGCTATTTAACGACGCTCTGTGTAGCGAGACTATGTAGCGTCGATGCAAAATGGTTAATAAATTCGAAGAAGTTGGAAAGTTGGAACCTGTCAGGGGAAGCCGAAGTTCTAGAAGAGTGTGGGTTACGAAACTAGTAATGTAAACTTTGTCCACTCTCTTGTCATCTTCTCCTAATTAGATTAAAATATTCACCTCAGGATACTCCTCTTGAACACCTTCAATATGTATCTTCCCTTAATGTGAGAAACCAAATTTCAAACCCATACAAAACAACAGAAAAAATTATAGTTTCCATAGGCGTATTTATCTTGATGTTTGCGTGGTTAGATAGCAGAAGAGAGGGACAGGCATTCTAAAGGGAGTGGCAGCGATTATCCATAAAATTTAAATTACACTTATTTTATTACATTTATTTCCTGTCACCTTTCTGAAAAGCAAGCTTTCCCGCCTCTGTTTGCCACTACAAGGCGAAAATTTCTTGGCTAGATGAGCAACTACTAGCCTCTTTTTGAAGATATTAAAATTGCAGTTACTTAATATGTGACATTTCTGATAAAGGTGACTGGAGTAAAAGACGAACACTTCGACACCGGTATGAGGGAAGATGTGTGATGCTAAAGAATATTAAAACAAACAGCGAAAAAGCCAATTTGGAATTGCTAAAATGGTTGCAGTTCTTCACATAGGCGGAAGTATATTTGAGAAAAAAGAAATCGTTAATAAATTTCAAATAGCCTAAATGACATTTTAACACGATTGAAGGAATATACCAGAGTATAAAAATTACGAATGAGAAAGTGAAAAGAAGTAAATGGTACAATATTAAGTAAATAAAGGTAAAGAAAAGTGAGAGTAGAAAGGTTATTACGTGTAACTTTAAAAGGCGTGAATGATAACAAACACCCAAAGCTTCCGTTTCGGCACAGAGCAAGGAGATGGAGGAATGTAGGATTGCCATAAGAAGATATCTGCAAAGTTAGAACAGATTTGGTATTTTCATTTGAGAGAAGAAGAAGAAGAAGAAGAAGAAGAAGGAGGAGGAGCCGAGAAAGTGCAGTCGGTATGGCCATTGGAGACGGGCTGGAAGGCCGAGGTGTCGGATTTCGAATCCTGGTAGAGGCAGGTTTCTCTTCTCCGCGTCATGCAGACCGGTTCTGAGACCCACCCAGACTCCTCTCTAGTATGCACTTTGTGCTCTTTCCCTGGGTATAAAGCGACAGGCACTTGAAGCTGTCCACTTGCCTCCAACTAGTGTAGAGTTCAAGAACACATGGATCTACGCATCCACTCCCCCATACGTCTTCATGGCGCAGGGACAGCCATGTCCGAATTATTCTGTGATCTGTCCTGATCTCTAATCTGTAGGTACGGGACTAAGGGCCTCAGAAACATGGAAGTACATCACTGTCCGCTGGCGAAAAACACGCCAGATGGTAGCTGGGTTAGTCAAAGTTAATTTAAAAGATCACACCTCACAATTCATCAGTATTTTCCCTTGGGGAATTGAAGCTTACTTGGCGGTACCGGGAGAATTTGAAAAGATTAGAGCTCATCTTTCCTACTAGCCTCAGAAATCCAGAATTTTTTGCAAACTATCATTCCCTTAAATTGCCTTGTATGAAAATTACACAAAAGTGGATTAATTTTCCGGGAAAACAGATAAAGCAGTTAGCTTAAATCAGGTGGGAAATGTTGTGACCTAACTAATTCACCTACTAATTGCCTGATTAACAGACTGACTGAGTAGCAAAGAGACTACTGGCTGGCTGGCTGACTGAATGACTGACTGACTGACTGAATGAATGAATGAATGAATGAATGAATGAATGAATGAATGAATGAATGAATGAACGTCGACAACCCGACCGCCTAATACAGTATAATTTGCTGCATATAAAGCCAGTGTTATCTCATAAACTTTTTTGTTAATTTCCCTTTTCCAAAAGTAGAAAAGTAAGTAAAGTTAAGATCACCTGTTCACTTGCAAAATAGTATGTATATTTCTATAAGTCATAACGAGAATCATTTTAATCGTGTCTTACATTTTCCAGTCCTATTTTCTTTGTCTTTCATTAAACTATTTTTACAAAATTCAAAATTGTTTGCTTCTCCTTAGGACGCAATCTTTTGAATGACTTTCCAGTTTTTAGATGAGAAGGGACTTTTGTCTCTAGGTAGAGGTAATAATATATGCATAAAAATTATGTTTGAAATTGTCAAACTCTAACAGATATTTTGGTTACTTCCCTCTCTTCTCAATCATGTTATAGATATGAACATTCATTTAAAGTCAGGGGACCTTCTCCATATTCTTCTTTTACTCCGTGCTGGAGAACTGTCTGCGTCCAGTGGGACTGACAAAATAGTTATTGGGCTAATTCTAAAATAAAAACGTGTCTTATATAATTGCTAAAGATTATTGAAATTACATCTAGCATTTCTCCGACATAGACAAAAACCGCATAATTGCAAATATGCTACAATTCATTAATTCATATTAAAATACGAGTATAAAAGCATGTGCTGACAGGGATGAAACGATTGCTTAAAAAACCACTTACTGAAGTACTTTCTACAAAGAAAAATGTTTGACATAAGAATAATTCTGTAAAATTATACATAGGGAATTTTCTTAATAAGAAAGGCTCGTACTTTTTTTCGAACCTGAACACACAAACTTGGGGTTCAGAATATTATTCATTTCTCATCGAAATATAACACACAAAATTATTTTTATGCTTTGCGTTCTGTTGTGAATTTACATCCAAGAATTACGTGCCGTCGTTCAACCCGTGATATTTTGGCCTGTTACCGTAGCAGCGGCAGCGGCTCATATGCTGTTACGTCACCGCGACAATGGTTGCCTGACACAGCTGCTCTGCTGTTACGTCACGGAGGGGGAAGGGTGTATTTACCGAGCGTTGCGCCTTCCACGTCACAATATGAGTCAATCTGTGTATTATATAAAATTAAAAACACAACGTGTTTCCATCCAGCTGACCATCTTCAGGTGTATGAACACAAATATACTTGCCCTATTCTGATGGTACAGGTGTATAAACCCTGTAATCTATGAGAATATATGTTAAAAAATATTTGTTTATCTCTTGTATAAGAGATCGGGGAACCAGAGGTCACATCTAACTACGCGGTTACCAAAAACCTCTTGCAGTAAAACAGTCTTTTCATTCACACTGGGCAGTAAGTCACCGTAATGGAACAAACTATGATTTTTTAGAACAGAGAAATTAACTGTGTCAGAAAATTCTTTGTAAACTCCTTATGCAATGAAAATTTGTTACCAGCTGGTATAATTTTGTCTTATTGGATACTTCCTTATGAGGACATGGATTGCTAAATTCTTCACGAATAACACAACACATGTTCTGCACGAGAATATACCACGCTCGCAGCCACGGCAATTTTGCACAGCCGACAGCGGCAGCTCCATAGCAACTAAGGTGACACTGAAACGAGTGTCACGTGGAAAGCTGGGTCACTTAGTTACACTGAAGGAACAGTTTCTGACTTCATTTCTGTACCGCAATACGTGATTGTTGTTTAGAATTCATGTCAAACGGTACACAAATTATAAATATCTAAATACTTGTACTAGGGATTGCTTCTTACTGGGGTCAAACATTCTAAAGAACACTTCATTCTTCAACTGTTGCACTCATTCTCTGGCATCAATGTTGATAAAATTTGACGTATTCTGTTCTTACTATTTCTTTACCCATCACCCACAATGTCATCAGAATAAATGAACGGATATCAGGATTGTTATACCATAAGCGTTTTTCTCTAAGTGTCGATGACTACGAATGGATCTTGTACAAATTCTCCTACGTCGGTTGTGAAATTAGTTGTCACGCATTGAAGATAAGAGAAATGACACAATGTTGCTACTACGTGCATTTACGTAATAAAATTTTGTATCGTGACGTAGCGCTCAATGACATGGCATAGTACTAATTTTACGCTGGCCTCCCCAGCAGTTTCGAACCCGTTAAGACCAGTGACAAAATTTTGTTCGTTTCAATATCATTTACGCGTTTGAAAATGGGGCCTCATCTTCATCACGCACACAGCCCCCAGGTAAAAACAGTTATGTTTCGTGGACACTATAAGAATTTTGTAACTTTATTATAATGAATGATATTTATATACCATGCATGGATAACCTCTGTCAATATAGGCTTTTGCAGCCGGTTGCGCCGTATTTTATTTATCCGAGACGACAGTTAGACACCTGAAAGGTCGTAGGCCTAACCGCCGCCAAGTTTAATTCTGAAATAGTGAATTTAGGAGTTTTAACATTGCGCTACTGCTGTTTGCATTTGTCTAGCAACGATGAAGTCCCTAATTTACATAAGTTACCAGTATGTGACATTTTAGATTGGAAGAATACGTAAATGCAACAAGGTTATGACAATAATAGAAATTATTAACCGAAACACACAAAAATGTGGAGTGTGCATTTTAAGAATCTAATAGAGTTAACAAAGAGTAGAGGGAAGTATTTTACCATATATTTTCTTTAATGTTATACAGCGAAACCTCCAGATATGGGAATCAACACCGGTAATTGGAATAAGGCAGACACGTATAAGAAAATTGTTACTGTAAGGCCCTGTTTTGCGACAAGCTGAACACTCGCCCAAGGAGTCCTACCGCATGTGTAAGATCTAGTAGACCGAAGTGAAACAGAGAGTTTCATGGAGGTAGGCCTAGGCCCAAATTGGGGCTGTAGCGCCACACACACAAAAAAAAAGGCCCTGTTATCTGAATTATAACATGGAATTATGAATTATGTCAGACAACAAACATCATATGATGACATTAAGCCTGAAAGTCGCAATATGACCATCTGCTGAGAGTGGCTTCACTGAGCAATTTCCCCGTGGCAACGCGGAATAGACCGCTGCTAGGCATGAACTTGGGAGCAGAGGAATAGAATTGCGTGAGTCTCTAGAGTTGAATGATTCAGAAGAGATGACAAGAAACGAATTAGGCTGTGAAAAGAACATACATGTATGCTGCAGTGACAGTGAGACTGCTATAATTACTGTGTTGGAATCCGTTGCCAGGATACGACTAGTGAAGACTGAGAGCACTAGTATGTCGGTAACGGTGAACTCTAAATTTTGTAGTTCAGCGGCAGCTTTGTAATAGTTAGTTCAGAGGTCTGTGTAAAAGTGGTCAATAAATCCAATTCATTCAATACATACCTCGACTAATGATCACTCTTACACGTGAAAAGAATTACATTAGTTGAATGCTTACAATCATATTTACATATAACTATAAAACTATTGCTAATCTACATACTTAAGAAATTTCTATAGCACACCCTGAATCTCAGTCTGCTATAGATTTCATTAGTTGTTGTTCAGTTACTTTTCTAACAGTGGAGATTCTTCTGCTGTCGTGCTTAAATCTTTGCCGGCTGGCTGCCATCTCACAAATAACTGACTCAATTTTAGACTCTCAACTAACTAATTTTCAGTCAGCCAGTCAGAGTCAGAGTTACTATAGGACTGGCTATTTACCATTAACCAGTCATGTAAGCGTCAAACCCCTTGAGGATCACCACCAGAATTTTGTGTTATTTTTAAACTGAACCGTTGCGGTCTTAGTCCCTCTGTAACATCCTCTCTGACAGAACGATGGGTTTGTCTCTTATTAATATGCTTGGCCTCTTTCAAATATACATATAACACATACAAGTATAGAAATATTACGTTTGAGGAGTTAGCGTGACTAAAAACAATGTGTTCTGGATTTGATGATTGGGTTTGTTGGTATTTCTTTACAATTACAGTTAATTATAACAGCCAGGCATTGAACTGCTTCTGACCAACATCTGTCTGACGTATCTGTATGAAGAACCTTGGACTAATTTCTCACTTCTTCGAATTCAAGTATCAGCTCCGTTTTTTAACTGCCATGCGGCCTGAATATAAGACACCACGTGTAACAGTTAATTGTTCTCTGTTCTTCTATTGATTGTCACGGGAATCTTGCATTTAGGAACTTGTTAGTTGACAACGACCCATTCGTTGCTGTTCATTGTAGCGGGAACGTGATTTCCGAGCTGTGTTGCTCAGGAATGGACGTCTGCTCCGGTTCTATTATTCCAGCTTTCAGTCGTCATGTCACAGTATGATATTTCGATTGATCGTTCTTGTTATATAGTTGGGCATGGATCTCATAGAGGATATCGCCCACAACAATTCTTCCACTGTTGAGTGCATGCCCGTTGCGACGGAAAAAATGTTAACCTAGCCGTTGTTCCGCAACGGACCATGAACTCAGCAAGACCAGGGAATTTATGGAATATCGGAAACCTGATAGTGGCAAAAATTACGTTCAACCGTTACTGTATATTAAACTATTAGACATTCAACGAAAAGCATAAGAGGAACTATGTTTCATGCGCTATCGATGTGTAAACAAGTTAAATAATCGTTCAAGACATAGATGTTAGCATCACTTCCTTCGACATTAAAAATTTTGTATTTCGACCCTGAGTATATTTACAGATATGAATCTCAAAATAATCAACCATTTTATCCCTAAACAATGATACAATTTGGTCTTTTTAATGAGGAAGCAGTGTGTTTTCTACGAGGAAGAAACTAATTTCTTAAAAATTATTTAGAATTTTTTTCGGTTTATTTTGCAACTCTTTCGGTAGCAAGAGAAAGCGATGTCGAAATGAAGGTGACAGAGAAATGCTGAAACGAAAAAAAAATCTGAGATGAAGCGATCGACGCCTATTGAGGTACTATAATTCCATCCGGACAGACTGAAAAATACTATTAAATTCTGAGTCAGAAAAGAAAATGTACTAGTTAAGCTTCGAACCGAGTACTTTCCGAATTCGATCCTAGAGTATTGCCCATATTCTAGCCCCTTCGAGCAATTTATATGAATTAGGTCTATGTTTTATTTATATATCGAAAATTCTTTAACGTAATATTATTTATCATCAGTTTTTCATCTACCTGATCTTCGAACGATAGAACTGTTTTCAAAAGAATGAAGGGTGGTTTTAACTTCAATGGAGATTATACTGGACAATTATGAACAAAATTTAAATTCGTTTAATGGACATTGATAGAGACTGCCATAAAACAGAATTATATCGGAATGATTGCAGAGTTCGCGAGATGATAATGTACAAATCGAGGGTCACGATCTCTTATTATACACACATTTTGCCTGCGCTTTTGAAGAGACCTGATATAAAGCCTCTGAATTGGTTAGCTTGCATTTAACATACCAATCATTTTGTGAAACAATTTAATAACTTCAACCACTGTGGAGAAATAAAAAAATATTTCATAACTGATTATATATGATTGGTGAATATAAATATGATAAATTATTTCGTCAGTATGCTTATGTATAGCCTTATATGAGAGAGACCCAACACTATTCTCTTATTTAATGAATCCCTCATTGCTTTGTTTTAAACATAGAACCGTTTTGCTCTGAATCTCCTCAGAACGCAACCATGCTTATAAGCATGTCGACCTAACCTCACAAAAGATGATTGATTACATGAAATGGTTTGTCCTTGAAAACTCTGGTCATCTATATATATAAAACTATACATATAAACACATGAAACAAAATAAAAAGATGCACAATATTCAAATTACAGCCAATTTCCATTCTTCCATCTCTTAAGCTGCTACAAACCTCCCCCCTCCCTTTTCCTGCGCCCCCCATTGACCATGATCATAGCTTCCTGCGGCTTTTGCTATTTCTCATAGTCCGGTAGTACTGTCCTAACAGACGGACTCGCAAGACGTCGTGTTAAAGTACAAACGCACTTTACAAATTTATGAACTGCTGGACCCAAAGCAATGGTTGATAAAAGTATGAATTTTATTCGCGAAGGATGACGCGTGTTAGCGGCAGCTGAGTGGTTAGCGTGTCTGTTTCTCATTCTGTTCAAGACTGTCCAGTAGTACATGAGTTCTGAGTGTGGTTTTATGTTCCTTAGTGTCAGAACACTTATTCAATAACTTCCAAAACTAACTGAATAATTTTAGTTTCAACCTACTCGTCTTAGTTGGGGCACGCGGTAGCGTAGTTGGTTGAGGCATTATACTACAAGCTGGAAGGTAGCCAGTTCGATTCCCGATGAGGTAATTGGATTTTTCAATAGACCTATTCCTTCCAGCCGCACTATGGACCTGGGGCTGACTCAGCCTCTAACAGAAATGAGTACCAGGAATTAATTAAATAATTTTCCTGGGGATTAAAGTGCGGTCGGCGCGTAAGGCTGACAACCTTACCGCCATCTGTGAGCCGATTGTCTAGATAATGTGGGAGCCTCAACACTCACAACCCTATGGGCCTTCACAGTCCGTTACAGGGATAGCTTTACCTTTTCTTTTACTCGTCTCAGTTCGTAATTATGTGTTTACGATATATTTAACGTCTGTCAGCGGGTAGTTGTATGTTATACCGGTGTCAGTATGACACATCAAGTCATATTTGAAACAATTAATGAATTTTACTTCTGACTTCTGTTTGAGTGGAGCTTGGTTCGAACCTGCGATGGAATACCGAAACTCCCGAGGTTTTTCATGGTTCCTACAGTTACTCCAGAGAAATTACATGCAATTAGATTGCAACAGCTTCCTTACAAATTATTTCCTATTCATTATTCGCTAATAATCCTGTCACTCGAAGCTGTACATGCTGAGATGCTGACAGCACCGTTAAATAAGGAATATATGAACAAACAACAAATGAAAAGGAAATTTCACGAATTTCACTTAGACTTAATAATTACAACTACATGCAACATAGACCACTAAGATTTTCGTAAATAATTCTTGAATTTCCTGTCATCAACTGTACCAAGATATCTCAACGCGCACTTTTGAGGTCGGAGACACAATAACACAACTGAAAATGGATTGTGAAATTTTATATTGTAAAAGATATTTAAGGGGCACGCGATAACGTAGTTGGTTGAGGCACTATGCTACAAGCTCGAAGGTAGTGGGTTTGATTGCCGATGAGGTCATTGGATATTTTCAATTGACCTAATCCTTCCAGCCGCACTATGGCCCTGGGTTCGACTCAACTTCTAACAGAAATGAGTACCAAGATTCTTCCTGGGCGGTAAACGATGGCCACCGTGTACGACTGACAACTTTACCGTTATCTGTGAGCCGATTGTCTAGACAATGTAGGAGCCTTGACGTCTCACAAACCTATGGGCCTCCACGGTTCACAGATGTTGTGAGAACAATTTCTTTTAGAGTAAAAGATACTTAGCTTTTGGTTTGATGCCGATAACTAATGAATCTTTGGAAATACAGGCAAGCCATAAAGTTAACCATACATTTTGTAAGAAACTTTTTTATATGTTGACAGATAACAATGCGGGAACAATGCAAAACATCATGTTTATGACCGAGAAATTTGCCATGAAGCGTATAGTAATGGAAATCTTGCACAGATGTGGATCAATAATTTTGTAATTACACTATATTCTTGCCAGCTTCGTCTTGCTGGCTGAGAGATCTGCAGGAAAGCACGTTCCATGCGACTTCTCTCCGCTGCTACAATCACTCGGCTTGCATGCGGCCTCTTTACAAGTCCCGGCCGAGGTACCTTTTCATTTGCGCCCATTGGCTTTCTCTGAGACCACTTGAAGACAGTGGACACCTCACTGCCTGCAGCACTCTTCCCTCCAGGTCTGTACTGGCCTGTATCATGCCGGATTTCCCAAGCGCCCTTCACTCACATTGCCGCCTGCTTCAGTCAGTTTCTCCCTTAGCATATACTTGAGTCATAAAAATTTTGTCAATATATTTCCCCTAAACGTCGGGGTTTCTCCGAACCTAGAAGACTGTACTCTTCATATTCACCGACGTGACTACCTCAAATCCAAGGAGGCTATTTTGTCTGTGGTTCCTCAAATGTTGTCACTTTCAGGACACAACGAGTCTCGTGTCCAGGGCTGTGGCAACGTAGGTCACGCTGCACTGCAGGAAGAGGCACTTGACTTCTTCCAGTAGGTCCATCAGAGATTTCACTTGCAGTATATGAACTCTCCTGTCGTTTGAGACAAGAGTTCTTGGCACTTTGTGTATTAGCTGCCTCATGACATTAAACGCACATAACGGACAAATACAAAACTCGTTAATCATGTCATAGCTACTATGGCTCCAAATCAGAAGGTCTCTTTTCTGATCTAGAGACAATATGGGTTTTGGTTGCTAGTTTACATTTCTTATTGCTTAAGGGAACTATACTCACATTTATCGTGGCATCAAGTCCGCATGTGCACTTGTTTCTACTGCAGCGAAAGTTCAGCCATATGATGTGAGAAATTAACAAAATTTTTAAGAAGACTATGTCAATGTGCGTCACATTTATCCTCATTTACATAAAAAAATAACAGATGTGATAATCTTATTCGCTTCTTATGTTGTATGGTCACAGATCTCAGAATTCTTTAATTCTTCGTCGCAACCGATTAAAAAGAATCGAAAATTACCGAATTCACTTTGATATAACATAAAACATATTGCAGCCATTAAGCATCTTTGTAATATATGTTTTATATTAGTTTGTCTGTCCTGGGTACAAATATTTTCCTTAGTAATATTTTTCAAACAACAAATTTCTTCCTCTGCAGTGAAAAACAAAATTTCGGACCCGATCAGAGGCACTTACCCTCAATTTTATTAATATTCAACTGATCTCTCAAATGCAAGACATATCCTTTCGTGCATACGGACGATATAAGAAGAGACAAATTCCGTAACATTGCTCAGAAGAATATCTTATCAACGATCTCAAGCTCTAGTTACAACAAAAATGTGTCTTCATTCTATATGAAGATTTTGTTGAAATCTACTTAAGGTAAAATTCTAAAGGACTTAACGTTTGTAGTTTCAAACATATTTCTGTCTAATATTGGTATTTTGAGATAAGAAACATGTGTGACTAAATAAATCTCAATCACTTTTGCATGCAAGCAGACGATTGGAGACAGTACAGGCTAATACAAGCCTAATATATGTATAATATACAGCATATCCTTCAATCACAACTTCTGTTTTCAGTATTCGAATTAACATCAATACTGAAAACAAAAATTGTGATTGAGGGATATACTGTACATTATATGTTAGTGATACTCACAACAGGATGCCTAACTAACGAATAAAAATAACAAAAGCCTACCTTGATGACGACGACGACGACGACGACGACGACGACGACTTGTACAAATATTTTCCGAGCCACAAGCCAAAATCTCATGCAACATTCAGAGCAGGTAAATAACATGGCCTACAACTTTCACCATCTTCGCTCTTTACTTATTTCGTTTCCCCCTTCATCGCTTTTATTACGTCCAGTTTCCCCATAAATTATTCTGAATATATTATTAAGATGATTTCCTTTTAAATTTTCGTTATTCCTTTCGTTTCCAGGTTTCAATGTTAGAGCCTATTCGAAATCACATGAATTAGTGTTCACACTATATTATGGGACAGAGAAATGTTCCTATACAGGTTTCCGATCAACTACGTGACTTCAAACACGACAGATAAGTCAGAGATGGGCTTATAATTTGTGTTGGCATCCCAATATATTTTCACAGGTTCGTGGACACCCCTGCGAATATCTTATTGGAGACTTGTAACCAACACTCCCATATAATTACAGCTGTAGGGCAACCAGGGTGGTCCTGCCGATAGCCCCGTGTTCGAGTTGCTCACCACAAGCCGCGGTTTTCTTCTGGCGCAATACGAAACTGTATTCACTTCCCTCTCATCACAAGCTGCCTTTCTGACCACTATACCATACATATTGTCACGTGTTAGTGATTAGGCACTGGGTTTGAATTGGCAATTGGGTTTATTGGACTCATAACTCGTAACTAAAAGTAATTACATAGCTACCTCTAATCTACGCACTTAACAGGTCGCTATAGCTCACGCTGAGTCTCAGTCTGTTATAGTCTTCGCTAGTCGTTGCTCGGTCACGGTTCTCAACAGTGGAGATTCTTCTGTCGTTGTCGGCTAACTACCATCTCACAATTTGGAACTCGTCCTCAGCTTTTGACTCTCAAATAACGACTCACTGTCGACAAGTAAAAGTCAAAGCCACGTTACAGAATACAGTCAGTCGGCCTGCAAGTCTTGGTGTCAAGCCCCATCTGGGGCCCAAGATAAGCTTTTGTTACTCTCGGATAATTGGATTATCGTATAATATTGTGTGTGACATATACCCAACACGTGACAATATATTCAAGGTCTTTATCAATCTAGAATTGTCACAGCAGATAATGCCCTAACTCACGTAGCTCATGTCACAACGGCTGCCTATTCGTTTGAACGGTCATATTCTTGACGGCCGGCAAGCTTAAATCTCTTATATTTTGCGTCGAGCTTCGCCTATCCCAATGTTGCGAATGTATGCATTTTCATTGTTTTGTATGACTTCTGTTTGTTGCCTGCACAATTTCATTATGTAATCATAAATATACGTTTCTTTGAAAGCCACATGCAACTCATGGACCGGTGTGTACTTTGGCAATGTACTAATTGTGCGGAGAACCTTGTTTTGCAAGGTCTGAAATTTCGAAATGTTGGTATCCACCGCAATTCCCAGGCAGTGCAAACATAAGTCATTACTGACTTAAGTAGTGCTTTATGTAGTGTAAGTGCAATGTTAGAGTTTAATCGCTAGCTTGTTAATGGGGAATCGACTCTAGTAAGTGTTTTCATCAGTAGTCCCGAAAGGGACCCTGCTGGTGTTTTCGTCGTATAGTATTGGCACGGACCGCATAGAAAAATTCGCTTAAAAATTCGTCTATTGCTGCTTATTTATTCGAGGCTGCGGAAACGTATTTACTGAGTCGTTACCAAGCAATACCGGTATTGGACAGTCATCATGTCACAAGATTATTTTCCGTAGCAGCATATTCGAATCTATATTTTGAACAGGATGTGCCGTACACATTAATTCAATAGATATGTGCCAGTCTCCACGTGAACAGGCCAGAATCTAAATAATCCTCCAAGTCTTCAAATTGAGAAATTTCTCCACTAACTGAAGGACTAACAGCTTCTGCTCCATGGAGCACTGTGAAGAACTCCATTTAGTTAGTCGGTATAGCAACCTGTTTGGAACCTATGTACGAGTATTTCTTGTCCTATCTTGGACGTGAAAACTGTTTAACATTTATATTTGTGATATCAGCATGAATACCTTCCTTAAAAATTGACAGTTACTCAGGTGGAAAAGACAATCCCGACTTTTGTGGAATTCGAAATTTTATTTAAGTTTATTGATCGTCCATTAAACCTTAATCTGAGACACTTAAATCCAGCCCCTATTTTCGTCCGTTTTTATCCAAATTTAATTGTAATATCCTTCCATTCAGATCCACCTAGATAGGAGAGGTGTTATATTTTCCTGGGGTTTTACGAAAAAAATTTGTAGATGTCTCACCTTAAACATGCATACTAAATGCATGGTCCGCTAAACCTTCCTCTACCTAATCATCGTAACAATATTTCGTGAACAGTCTGTGTTATGAGCATGCTCATTATTCAATTTTCTCCGATCTTCTGCCACTGCGTGTCTTGGGTTCTATTCGTGTTTAGTATTTTGCATATCCGTTTCCGTTAAAATTAATAATATTTCAAAGAGCAATGGAATCAATTTAAATTTAAAGTCTGTCGTGGTGTCACGTGTGACTCTCAGGTTCGAGTTTGGCCACCCCTGACCAATAGTGGGATTGATGCGGGAGGTGCATCTGTATAATGTTGGTTATGAGCACTATTAATCATTGCGCTCACATACACATGCGCAGTGACTCCTTCCTAATAATATATTGGTAGACCTGAGCTGATACCTCTCGCAGTTATTGAAACTCCATGCTGGGCTCTCCCACTTCAGACATGGAGCATGTTGTTGGCAATCGGATAGGTAGTTCAGGATGAATGATTTGGCTTGTAATTGGGAGGTCCCCGTTTCGAATCTCTGTCAGGAAGAGCACAAGGAAACAAATAGACAAAGACGTAAAGACAAAAAAATGTAAGAATGAAAGGATAAGAGAAAGTCACGAAAATATATTAAGGAGAATTAAAATAAAGACCTCCGTGTGCTGGCATATACGAAAAATATTAGAACAATTTTGGTCCTGGGCATAAACAGCGCGCAAGGAAAGTGTGTGCAGTGTTGGAAATAAAGCTTAACATATTTACCTAGGCTATAGATGAAGAAAAAGAATTGGTATCACGCTCCGGTCGTTTTCCCGTTCGGCAAATACACCGTGATATACATTTGGTAGCTACTCAAGAATTTCCCGGCATTTTATCAAACCCGAAGGGTCATTACCGTTTTCACAATAGCCATCCACTGGTCCATATCCTGAACCAGATTAATCCAATCCATACCATTCCATCCTATCTCTCTAAGTTCAATTTTAATATTGTCCACTTACCACTTCGCCTTCCCAGAGGTCTCTTTCCTTCTGGCTTTCTCACCAATATCTTATATCCATTCCTCTTCTCCCCCATTCGTGCTACATGCCCTGCCCTCCTCATCCTCCTTAACTTGATCATTCTAATTATACTTGGAGAAGAGTATAAGTTATGAAGCTCCTCCTTATGAAGTTTTCTCCAACCTCCTGTCACTTCATCTCTCTTAAGTCTAGATATTCTCGTTCTCAAACTCCCTCAGTCTATGTTCCTCCCTTAATGTCAGAGACCAAGTTTCACACTCATACATAGTTTATGTAATATATTACATAAATTGTTCATATTAATATTGAAATTCTTTGACAAGTACAGCAACAATATTTTTTAGGGTTCCAAAAATATTTTAATCTCCTCAACTTTCGTTTTATATATGAATATCAACATGAAATCCCTTGAGCACTTGCTTGAATATACGGCGGAAACACGATATGTTCTCATTCGGGATGGTTGCTCACCAACACAGGATTCAAATTGGGTGTATTTCGAAAGGAAGTGTGGAGCCCTATCTTGAAATAAACCTACTCAGCAGCAAGAAATTAAATGGGGGTTAATGGTGAGATGTACTGAACTGATTCAGTATCGTGTCTAACTTCAAGCTTCTCTGAACAGTACTGAACATTCTAATTACATTACCTAAAGTCCCTAGGCTTTTCTTGCTATTTTAAATAATAATGTTCTCTTTTGGGCACTGCTTGTGTCCGTTTTAAATAAACACACGACTTTGTGTTACACACTCCATTTATGGCTCCAGTGAGCGTTACTAAAACCAAAATTTCCGCACTACTGCACAAATTTATTCATCACCCCGAAAAACAATAAGTTTTGTCAATCGATTTGGATCTATGTATATAATTACATGACAATTAAAAAAAAAGTAAAATACGGCAACGAAAGGACGTAGCTAATGCAGTCCCTGTTACGTTTACTGAATGGCCACTGCCATCAATGCCTTTGTGGGGAGCCAATCTTTGTGACTTTTCTAGTGAAAGTACAAGATCTGCTCCATCGGAAGAATAATTATTCAGATTATGAAGGAATTTTCTCTTCATTGGACAGTTACCAATTTGAGTCCATAGCGCATAATTTGGACTTCCAGTTCATACTCTGGCATACGTCACAGCTTCTCTGATAATAAATTTTAATATTATCGTCTGTTCTGCAACAAAGTTTACCAGCATCTCCCGTTGTTTGTTTCTCTACTACACAAACACATATCAATACCAGACCGAAGAGTTTTCCTTTATAAAATGATATTTTCACAGCTATCCCAGAAGTGCTATGATTTTCGGAAATCGAAATTTTATTACCATATTCACGAAAATTCCACATTATACAATATTCTTAGCCAGTTTAATGCAGCCTCAACTTTCATGTAACATCAACACCCTCCTTGACTTGATCATTCTAATTATACTTGGAGAAGAGTACATGTTATGAAGCTCCTCATTATGCAGCCTCCTCCAACCTCCTGTCACTTCAACCCTCTTCGGTCCAAATATTCTCCTCAAAACCCTCTTCTCTAACACCTTCAGTCTATGTCCTCCCTTAATGTCAGAGACCAAGCTTCACACCCATATAGATCCACAGGTAATATTATAGTTTTGTATATTCTAATTTTTACTTTTTTTGGCAGCAGACGAGAAGACAAAAAGTTCTGGAGAGAACGGTAGCAAACATTACCCGAGTTCAATCCTCTCTTAATTTTCCCCGGACCAAATTTTCGATTTGTTACTGTCGTTTCCAAATATTTAAACTGTGTCACATTTTCAAAGGAGCTGTTATCTGTATTTATGCCATTTTTTTGCCCTGCATTATGGTGACAAGCTCTGGGCATTCCCAAGCCGTCAAGGGACAGTGGCGCCACTTAAAAATAAATTCACATACTGCTATTCCATGACTTTTGGCACTTGAGTGTATACTCAGTATTTTTTAGTTTACTGCAAGGAAACAAATAATTTAATTAAATATATTTTTAGATATATAAACGCTTTAGTCATATATCAATTTATGCATAGTTTCTAATTTCACAAAGTCAAAATCTTACGGGAATTTTACATGTTCTGATTTTCCAATTCAGATCCGCCTGGGGTGCTTAAATGTAATAATATTTGCTCAATTGTAGGCCTGGATGCAGATCCCGTGCTACTGGTCTGTCAGATGTCTTACGATTCATGATTCCAGAAGTAATATTGAATCTGAACAGACATGTGGATCCGTGATAGCTGAAGACACATGAGTGAAGGAACCGCTTAACTCCTGGACATGGATTTAACAAACCACAATTCAGACTTTGTGGCAATAAATAATTTCTTTCTTGTAATAAGCCAGCTTTATCAGCTTCATATTTTTCTGAGGTTTCATTTTAACCATTGTTTGATAAACTGTATGTAAAAATAGATGCGTCCATGCAAGTGTGAAGCGATATGTAAATTCGTATTTTATTATTTTTCTCTTGCTATTACATGTATTTAAAGAAAGTTTCAAAAGGGCGTTTATAAATATTATGGTCTCTTCATATTATCAGCCGAACAAAAGCCTAATTGCAGTGTTCTAGACTCTACAATGCATGCGTGAGATATACAATGGGAACAATTTAACCATAATTGTGTCAAATTATCATCTACTTTTGTGTTTTTTTATACAGTGGGACTTTCTGAAGTACAGTGAGTCCATCATACCACCACGTCATAAAAAATCTGTGGTACAGTCAAACCCAGAGTACGTGTCATAAGTTGGACTATTGCCGATCACAATGGCTGCCCGCTTTTAAGTCATGAAATATTTCTCCGGGTCAAACACTGGGATAGTTTGTTGGAATCCCACTGGAAAAATGAATGTCCGCGTTTATTCTGTATTTGTGTTGCTCTGTTAGGTAGCGGCCTTTCTACAGGGCTGATCACCTGTCCACGGAGTCCTATCAACTGTCTATAAAGATCCATAGTTCCAGACTAATTCTGATGTTAACAGGTCAGGTGGTATAATACGAAAGGAAGGCGAAGAAGAAGAAGACGTTTCTGAATTTTCACATATAGGCAGTTTCTATTGTTATGGATATCACATATTTAGATTCAACGTCTCACGTATAAGCAGTCAGGTTTTTGACCTACGCTTTACTCTGACTCGTGTTAGAAGTAGATTTATCATAACTCACAAAAACCCACTCCTAAAGACGCTATCGAAAAAGAAGACAACAGACGACTCAAACGAAACTGGCCAATTGACCTGATTTGAATTACTGAGGATTCGCCGCTGGACTCCTCATAATGTCCTCTAAACAGCCACAACATTAGCTTATAGAATGTATATTCTGATTGCTGATCAAATAAATAAACAAAAAAAATAACTAGATTTAGATTTTATCTCTTTGCTACTTCTCGATAATGTTCATAGATCTGAATAATTTCTCCGAACAAATAGAATCTCCTTTTCTTTTACTCAACGCGTCGCCTTGACACCGGTTCTCAGTTGATATTTAAGCTTTAAGGCAAGGACGAGGAAGAACGCCCCCTGGAACTTTACTCCGTGAAGTCCGGTAGATGTTGGAACCTCTGTTCGACTACACGGAACGTCGTGTTCTTCTCATTCTTTTCGAAGCACATTTCTCTGAGTTGGTGCCATAGAATTATAGTGAAGAACACTTTACAATGTTGAAAGGTTCGCTCTTGTGGGATATAACATAGTCCATTGAAAGTCAACCTGCATGTCGCTTAAATTTTTAGGATCTAAACTAAATCCAATTTGAAACATGTAGGAAGCGCTGGATTTGAATTAGATTTTTCTTCAAACCTGAAGAGGGAGGCGACATATTTCTCCGAAATGTCCGTTTACTTTCAAAGGACTACACCGCGTTATATCACAGAAGACAGAGCCCTTCATAACCGTTGCTGTGAGAAGCTCAGATCATGGCTTTCAAGACGTTATGGTGACGCTATTTCGTTTTCAGATACGTAGTAACAATTGGAATCTTCAGATTTGCTCCTGGAGAAGTTGGAAATCTCGATTAGGATAGGAGTAACCCAGCCGGCATCGGAACCCAGTATTGTCGCCGAACATATTTCTAAACAAAACTCTATGTGTGAAGGATCTTTGTTTTCTGCATCATGCTGTGTATATTTGAGAGACGTCAACATAACTGATTATAAACCGATATTAAAATATTTAATATTTGGGTTAGTATATTTGCATCCCACTACATGTTTGGATCTTCAAATGTTATCATCAGGCGGTTTACGTGTAATTATTTCGTTGTCGTATTATCGAAATGATTCAATTCTCTACATTTTCCCAATAATGTTATAATCTATTTCAATTTTAAGTTTTTAATGGGATATGGTTCGAATAAAATGTGTTATAATGTGCTATATGTTAAATGTCTTAAAATTTAAAATCTAGTAGTTTAAATAAAACGGATGAAAATATACATACTGTGCCGCGTTACCATATGTCCATCGCCGCGCAAAGGCTACAATGGAAATTGTTGAGGTCCAACAGCGACACATCGAATACAAACAGACCGTTGCGAAGGAGCGTTCCCGAGGCAGCGGATTGCCGAACGCGTGAGTTTGCAATAGGCACTTCCAGCGTAACGCAAAGAACAAGGAGCCGTTGCGTAGACAATGAAGAAGCGACGAACGCGTCTCCCCAGAAATGAATTACAGAGAGTTCGTTGCGCCCGTTACGTAACAGCGGGCAGTAGAAACGAAACAGAGAGGAATGGTGTCTGGTATCGAGTCCGCAATACCCCTATATAAGCAGAGCTTACGGCACATATTAGGGAGTTGGCTATTGAGACAGAAGCCAAGTGATACTACAACTGATAATAATTGTAAAGAGTGTAAGAGTAAGTATCCAATAAAAATTCGCTAATTCCGAGACCCACGTGAAGTTATTTGTCGCGTGACATACCCAACACGTGACAATATTTTAAAATGGGGGAGTGTGGTGTGTTTAGTTTACTTGTTATGTGGTTTAGACGAGCGTCGTAGCTTCTGATCTACACCACATAACAACCGGTACAAATAACACATCAACCTCCACCATTTAAAAACTAGAACTCAGTTTTATATAATTTATTTAAACTACTAGATTTTAACTTTTAAGACATTTAACCTTTAGCATATTATGACTCATGTTATTCGAGACATATCCCGCTCAAAACTTAAAACTTAAATAGAGTTCATAACATTATTGGCAAAATGTAGACAAGTATTCATTTTGACAATGCGATAACGAGATATTTATTTGTAAACAATCTGAGGATAACCATTGCAGATCGAAACATGTAGTGGGATAAAAATATACAAACCGGAATATTAAATATTGTAATATCGATTTATAATCACTTGTTGTGTTGACGACTCTCGGTTTGATGGGTTAAATGATACTATAAATTTCACTGTGGTTATATTCCTGAAATTCACAACTTAACTCGAATCTTTTCTTCATGGGCTTTAACAGTCTATGAGGAAATGCCTTTCAGGTATGTAACTAACACGTAATTCTTAAAATCATTTATGGTTACGCCTTTCATTGAGAAATACATATATGTTGATAATTCATTCATTCACTCATCAATGGGTCTACAGTCCTCTGTTGGGTCATGGTCTTTTCTTCAGTTTCGTAACCTTCTTTTACACGCACGGTAGGCCTCCTTAGACGAGTGATATGTGTAGATAATATTCGGTTCTAATCTCGGCTGCCTTACCAGTAATCGAACTGAGATACGTCATGGATTTCCTAAGCCTATTCTTGAAATTTATTTCTTCTTATTACCTCGAAGCAGCTCACTGCTTCCTCTTTTTGTATCCTTTCTATGTTCTCTGAATATCATTCTATATTGTGAATTTATGTAGCTGAAACGTTTTTCGTTAAATAACGTAAGAATCAGTCGGCAAGACTGAAATGATTTGGAGTTTTCTACAGTTTTTAAACTTGTGTTCCGAGGAAGCTGGAAGGAAATGACGTTGAAACGGCAGGTGGATCTGACCTCCATTTGCTGTCTAATTCTTCATAGAACTAAACAGAGAGAGGAAACTTATGGCAGAAGAAGTTAAAGAGAAATGTTTCGAATTGCCTTTACCGGTTCTCACGGTCTCTTCGCTTGCGGATTTCTTATATTTTTCCTTCTATCCTGAAGATGGAGGCGATACGTTCCTCCGAAACGTCAGTTAACACCACATATACACGGTGTCAAATCCCAGAGGACTGCTTTCTTCATAGTCACCGCCGTGAAAGCCTCAAATCTGACTTTACATGGTCTTCATTTAAATAATCTTAATTCCATTATCAATCGAATAAAACACTATAAAAGATTTTTCATTAACTCCTTTAATTATTTAAAATTTCGTTGCATATCATTACTCTACAGCTCACACTAAAATGCGTAGGACTTTTCTGTTCAATTTTAAGTTCTTCTTTGGTGTTCTGTTTTCATTTTAATTAGATCCGGTTTTAGGAGACAGTTGACTGATGCTGTGTTTGTCCACGCATAATAATGCTGTGTTGGCGTTACTTTATTAAGAGAATAAAGCACGAGTACTGGCAGGTAATTAAAGAAAAAAATTGAACCAAAGAAGAACACCCTAGGCAACTTATTTCTGTAAGGAAGTCTAGTAGTGTATTCATTCTAAAGTATTGCCCTGCTAATATAGATTTATTTTTCACATTTAAAAATTCTACTAAAATATTTACGTAATAATTAGTTCTACGCTTCCTTGAAAGGGAGAATTATATTAAGTTATTAAAATTTACATGAAAACCGTTACAGTTCCATGAAGATGAATTAAGTGCAAAGGTGCAATAAATATTCGATACATCCTTGACGGTGCGAAGTTATTTGTCGCGTGACATACCCAACACGTGACAATATTGTCAATTGCTAGAAGTGTAGTAAATAATAAATTTAAGAAAACGTAGAAGCAGATAATTTTGGTCTCTTTTAAGGTACCATTCAAGCATCTCCGTATACCACTCTATATTCGTGTTATTAAATTATGCTTTTTCAAATGCGTTTGTTACTTAGATCCAGGGATAACACGATTATGACTGATAAATTTTGTAAAGTAGAAAACTAACGATGGTGCTTTGTACTAAAATCTCAATATCTGCCTAGAGGAACTAAGCAAATTTAATAAAAACTGGTTCAGTGTGGCCGGCGTCCTGACAGAGTTAGGAACCTGAGATCTCCCTCACACGAAGCCAATCGCTGCACCTGGATATTCTGCACTGGGGTGATACAGTTGCAGAGACGGTAATAAAACATTGTTAAATGCCAGTTTGAGATTTCTGAGGCAAGCATGTTAAGCGAGACCTATTTGAATCGTTTAGCTTAGGACAAGGTGAGCCTGAGAGCTGCCTAGAAACGTCGCCGAACGTACGAGAGCATGAACATTTACACGGATACTGTGGCATGATGTATTTAATTGCTATACAACGGCTCACCAAGCAAGTTTCTACGGCAACGGGTCGGAAAACCATGCTGTTGATACAAAATTGAGACACGTTCCCATGACAACGGACAAGAAACAAATATTCTCCATGGTTACTGGAGATTATATAACCGGTCGTGTATTGCGGAATTGGTGGATCCTTCATTCGTCATTCGTCCTTAGTGATTCGTAAGAGAGTAGTCATTCAGCATTCGTAATTCGTAAGAGAGTTCAATAGTTCAGTTGAGTTGATTGTTCATCTGTGAAGTGTTAACCAGCGAACAACGGAACCTGAAGAAATGACCGATTTGTAAATCTGAACCAAGTCAGTTACAGTGGAAGAGACAACACTCGTAGTCCAGAGTGGAATGGATCGAGTCTTAGACAGTCATCGATTGGGAGTTTTTCTAATTAATTGTAATTAAAAGTGAATGTAATAGTGGGCATAAATACATCCAATCATCAAATCCAGAACACATTATTAGTCACGCAAACCCATATATATGAGAAATTTTGGTGTCAGAAGTGCGTGGATTCGACTGATTGATCGATTGGATAGAAATATTTGATTGAATACTGCGGAAGAAGTTATACCACCACACAATTAGTCACGAAAATCCAGAGTACGTGACAAAACTATTTCGTTCTCTCATTGAATGGTGCTCAAGTGTACATTTAATAAGTCCTGCAAGGAGCAAGCTGGTGTGTCCGTAACAAACTGAACTTATACTCCGGATGTATGTATATTTTGGCATCTCGAAGGGACACAGGCTATCCTGACTGGGGTTTTCCGTGGTTTTCTTCAGTCCCTTGAAAATGCCGCGCCATTACCTCAATTAGGCCACCACCGATTCCTTCCATACAATTTCTAATTCATCTTTCACATCATCCCAAAATTCGACGCTATGCAACCTGCGATACTGAAACTGTAGCAAAATAACCCACCATGTCAATACTAATAAACCTACCTCCATGTCCTCTGTCTTCCAGATTACGGATAGAAAGAAGGATAAGGTAGAGGTAAAGTTATTCCTGTGCTTAACTATTTAGGCACTAAGCAATGAAGATGTATAGGGGAGTGGATGTATAGATCCACATTTTCTTGACCTTGGCACTAGCTGGAGGTGATTGGTCAACTTCACGTTCCGGCCGCTTTACCACCGGGGGAAGTAAACCCGGTACCCATTGAATAGGAGGTTGGGTGGGCCCCAGAACCGGTCTGGGCGAAGTAAACGAGGAGAAAATATGCAAGGAAGATAAAAAAACAAGAGAAAAGAAATAATTAAAGAAAAAGAAGGAAGAAAGAAAGAAGGGAGGAAATATGAAAATATATAAACAAACAACAAAATTAGGATGGGTAAAAGGGATAACAATATTTTTTGTAAGTATGAAAGGTTTAGTCACGTTTACTACACGATTTCAGCCACAGAGATCAGTAATTACAAAATCAAATGAGGAATTCTACGTTGACTAATAACCTCTATGCCTAGTACACATACAAAAATCTATATATAGGTCTGTTTATGCGTCACGTACGCTTTTAGAATTCGTAATAAATAAAACATAATCGAAATTATGATGGCGGCAGGCGGTATTGGAGTCGTTCAGTTCATTTTAATACCATTCAAGATGCGTTTTATGAAGATCAGTCATTGTCACGTGACGCCCAGCAATTGTCGGCTATAATGACATCAATTTCTCAAAACCATTCCCACCCCCCGCCCTTACCCGTCCGACCGCCTACCTTGCTTCCTTCATCTTTAATTCAAACCATTTAGCCTTCTCTTGCTGTGCCTCTTTTTACTTCACTCGGCTCCTTTCTTTACTCGCTTTCGTCCTGTCTTGTTTTAAAGTAAGAACGTCGCAGCCTTGAAATCAACTAGAACGTTCTGTCAGTATTTATAAAGAGCATTTAATGCATTTAACACAATATAAAAATTTACTTCGCATCTTAAAACGTCACAGCTGGTTACTGTGGCAACGATTCTTTCAACATAAGAAATGCTACGGCCGATTTAATAATAATATAAAGGCATTTCATCCTAATTTTAAATTCACGAAATATTTAAAAATTATATATTAGGGCATATTAGTTAGTTATTTAGAGAGGGTGGGTTTCACCATGCACCGCGACCAGTTTGATCTATTGTGCTTCCCTCTATGATATTCTACCAGTCTCTATACCCTACCGATAAATGGTGCGTACCATCAGTCCCGCCGAGCAAGCGAGTTCGGCCACTTGCTTAGCGGTGTCTATAATGCTTCCCCCATTTATCAGAGGCCTTAGAGACTATGGTTGGGCGGGAAACATCCTGGAATTTGGCTCAGTGATCCCCTTTGGCGATATGAGGTACTTTTACGTGCCGTAAAGTTACGACACGGGACACACAGCTTAAAGTCCCTCCCGGAGGACTTATTCCCTGAATTTTTCCGCCCTTAAAAATTCGACGACCTTCGCCGGGTATTTGAACCCGCGTACCACGAGTCATGAGGTGGGAACGTTACCTCTAGACTACGGAGGCCGCTAGGGCATATTATATCAGTACTTAAATATTTCCAATGTGTTTTAGGTTCTACACATCATTCTTTCACCTGTAAGGTAAGATAATTATGGATCTATTACAAAATTTCAGGCAATAAAATTATTAAATTTTTGGATATTATCCATCCGGTCTAGAAAACTGAGATTAATGACCGTGAGGATTCGTTGCGCCCACCACACGACACACATTATCCGCTAAAGTTGGCACTAACTTTGCCGACAAGCGGCAGTCGCTCGGTCGGTATAGTTCTCTTGCGGACTAGAACGACGGAGTTTTAGTTTTTATTTTTTTGGACATTATCCATCATCCACTTTCCTATTTTTAAACAACTTTTCAGACACTACGCCCTCTCTCCGTCTCAATCTACAGAGCTAGTCCAATCTGGCAATATTTTATTCATATATTAATTTACAAGTATTATAGGCCAAATCGATCGGGAAACGCGGTAGCGTAGTTGGTTGAGGCACTATGCTACAAGCCAGAAGGTCGAGGGTTCAGATCCCAATGAGATCATCGGATTTTTTTCAATTGACCTAATCCTTCCGACCGCACAATATTCCTGGGGTCGACTCAGCCTCTAACAGAAATGAGTACCAGGAATTAATTAAATAATTTTCCTGAGGAGTAAAGCGTGGCCGGCGCGTAAGGCTGACAAACTTACCGCCATCTTTGAGCCGACTGTCTAGATAATGTGGGACCCTCATCGCGTCACAACCCTGTGAGCCTTCACAGCCTGTTACAGGAGATAGCTTTATTTTACTTTTACTTTTATATGCCAAATTTATTGGTTTATTTTCATTAAATTTCATTTTCTTGATTGAGTTTGATGTCGATTAATGTAATTCCTCTTCTCTTTATTATTATTATTTCGCTTTTAATCTTGAGATTATCGAAAAAAACTGTAAATATTGAAATAATGCGCTCATTTGCTTAGGTAATGCCTTCAACCTTGCAATTTAGAGCAAATTTTGGCGCCAAAGGTCCTCATCGGAGGAAAGTAATGGACAATAAATCACAACCAAGAAAACATATCCGAAGGGAGTCAGAACGTAGTTTTACAGCAACAGATACAAGAAGCAAGTTGTTACAGATGGGATGTAATTTGCACCTAGTTTACCAAGAGTGTTGGCAGTATTCAATTAAGGGGTCAGGGGGCTCTTTCAAATAGGCCAATTGCTAAAGAGAGCTTAGCAATTGCGTCCGTAGTTACGGGATCTCTCGATATTCGAAGTGTGAGCAGTCACTAGTGCAATTCATCTCGGAAGACTCCGTAAGCTACATACACTTAGATTCGGAAGACGAAGGGCCTGCTTTTAGCCGCTCTTGAACTTAATAAAATATATAGACCTCCATTTTGCCAACTTTTAAATTTATGTCTATTTCTAAAATACTGAAATATATTACACGACTTCAGCTGCTGCTGCTGTTTAAATTACTGTTTGTCTTCAAGTGCATAAAACCTGTAGAACTTGAGGAAGTAGCTCTTATCATGGCTTCCTCGAACGATGATTTCTTTTTGTTGCTTTTCTTGCGAAGGCGGTCTATGAGATGAGAATCCTTTGTCTATACCAGACTCCCGATCACATTAGTACGATTAATCGAGTTTCGTACCCTCACATAAATCCAATTACCAAATCACACAATTTCCCAAGTCCGAAAGCTGATGGCCGAATGTTAGGTGGTGTGCAACATATTTCTGTTTGCCAGAACTTGCTCAAATATGAGGTCAATTTCTCGGTTCATGCAGGTTGTTTGGAGGAAGAGCATTAGGCAGTGTAAATGGATAATAGGCTTCGCTCCAAGACTAATGACTAAGCTATCATTTCTAAATTAGAGTTACGTGATCGTTGAAGCAATATTCAGTGGATAGACACATGGACTCAGCTCTTTTAGCTGTTAGTCTATCTGAGCATTCTGTAGAATCATTTAGCTGTCTGTCTTTCTGTACACTTTGCATTCTCTACCTGTCCACAATGACAAAGTTGGTTATATGAAATATATTTATGAATTAATTACTCTCATTGGAACTATACAAAATGGAATGAATCCTTTTCTTTAACTTTTACGAATCAGAACACACTACGAGATTGAGCGGGTGACACGCCTACTTTCTGATCGGAAAGTCAAAAGTTCCGTGACGGAATCCGACTATCACGATTAAGGATTTATTCCTCCAGTACAGATTCTGAGCTAGTATTTAAAAGTGGCTAAGACTGCTTCGCTAAGATCCAAAACGGCGTGAAGTTATTTATCGCGTGACATAACCAACACGTGACACTATATACGTATATATAAATCACATCTTAAATATGGAAATATGCAACCAATATGAGTTTTATTACTTCAGAATGCATTCACGTTTGAAATAAGCGGCATTAGAAGTCCTCAACAACGTGAAAGCATTCTGAAGTAAGAACACACATATGGATTGCATATTTCCATATTTAAGACCGTGATTTTCTACACTGACCTCTGCAAGGAATGAAATCCGTTCTGTGTTCCGCCATTTCGTTCAAGGCATACACTTCAGTTAGTGTCACACTGTTGTCAGTGTGGCGTCGAACTGCAAGAGTGTCATAACAGCATCCGACCATATCACGGAAACATTCGGAAATCTAGTGTCGTACCTTTGCTACTAGTGTACTCCTGACAGCAGAATTGACATTTCATGATTTTGAGCCTTCAACTTACCCCACGTCAGCTGTTGAAAGCGTCGGCAGAGCCTGAAATATAAACAGAATAAAACACTTTTCTGGCAGAAATTGGATGGCACTGCAAAAAACCAATGAGACACAGCGGAACTACAGTAGAACTTGGTTATAACGTCATCAAAGGGACCTAAAAATAGTGTCGTTATAAACGAATGTCGTTGTAACCGAAATGGGCACTTCCACAGTAGCCTTATGTTAGTCACGTAAAAATCTACCAAAAACCGAGTTAAAATGTTGCATTTTTTAGTGAAATACGTAGTTAAGTACAGACTAACGTAACATTAACGTGGAATTGCCCAAATGTGTAATATCAAAGACATATTACAGCGCTTTTCACTGACAATACACACCGCACTAATACTGTATATTAAAGGTAGGCCTACTCACCAAATTACAGTAGATTACATCAATTGTTGTGCCTTACTGTACCTAGATACGAGTACAGTAATCAGTTATCTTCATCTGTTTCCTGTTACTTGCCCAGTACACACTTTCTAAATTACGTTCAATGTCCATATCAGAGAAATTCAGGAATGAAAATGACGTTACATACGAGGTTGATGCATTTGTGCATGTCGTACTAAGCAAGGTATAAAACAGTTGCTTTATGAGGAATTAGTTCGTACCACTGAATATTTGACGCAATAGACAAGGTGTCGCAGAAACCAATGTTGCTATAACCAAGTTTTACTGTATTATGAGGCCACGGAAATAAGTCTCATTTGTGGTGGGGAGTGACAACGCTTGAAACTTCCCTTTTCGCCTACTACTGCATTCGCCTGCACCCGCCCCCATCTTGCGATGTTAACCAACCCAAAGCGCTTGTCGCTATAGGATTTTATCACGTGGTTATCACTATCAACATTCTTGTAAACGGAATGGATACTCGACTGGAGAGGAATAAGAAGAATTACAATGAAAGAAGACGCATGACGTCTTTAGGGAGATGAAGTTGGTGTCATTCACGTGAGTTGTTTCCGAGACTTCTGCATAGCTTCGTGTTTCATAGTTTGCCTTGAATGAGTAAAATATACTGCTAAACAAATGCAGAAGTTTTCTGCTTCATGGAATTCTTTTTCCGTCACATTTTTCATATAAGATGAGCTCTGAATCATTTCCGGAGTCAGTTGATCAGAGATTATACACGCAGGGCTCTCATCGCTTTCACTCTTATCATCCTGCCTACACGAGATGAAATACACATTCATAAAATCTCTGTAGTTGGTTGAGTATATTCAGCACATGAATATTGACATTACTTTTTTCCTTGGCACTACAGCCTCAGTGGGCCTAGGCCTACCTCCATGAACTCCATTCACTTCGGTTTTTCTAGATCTTATACGTACGGTAGGACTCCTTGGGCGAGTGATCAGCTCGTCGCAAGGCCTCTACCTGTAGACAGACACAGAAAAACGCACACAAACATCCATGCCTTGAGTGGGATTCGAACCCACGATCCCGGCTTCCGAGCGAGCGAAGACAGTGCATGCCTTAGACCGCTCGGCTACCGTGACCGGCATATTGACAATAGGGTTGCGATTTAACAAACTATAAACTGTAAATCCTGTATTGTGTGTTATATCCTTGTACAGTGAATGGAACGTAGAAGAGTAAACTATTCTTTTATTGCTAGTGGGGCGGGACTACGTCCCTTGTATTGAGGCCACTTCTGTTCTATCGTAACAGCCCATATGATAGGTGAGGATGATTGTGGAGCAATTGGTGGAATGAAGATTGGCAGGGGAAACCGAAGTACTCGGAGAAAACGTGCCCCAGCTCCCAGCTCCATTTTGTCCGCCACAAATCCCACTTGACCAGACCCGGGATCGAACCCGGGCCTCCGCGGTGGGAAGCCAGTGACTGACCGCTTGAGCTATGGCGCGGCCAAAGACTGAACTAAGATAAAGGATTACCTACAGCCCACTATTGCAGAAGTTAACGCAAAAATATCCTGAGGAATTTATCTCTTCCTTCTGGGATTTCGGGCCTATATTCTGAATGAATTTATCATGTTTTCAAATCTCTGTCACTTGTGCTCTCCTGTGTGCAGGTGAGGGCCTTGCGATGTGCTGATTCCCCAAAACATCGGTTCACGCAAAACTTATACGGCACAACATTCCATAAGACGTCATTCTTCATAGTCACCGCCGTGACAATTCGAATCTTACGCAGTGGTCAACTTGGTCTGAAGTTTAAATAAAGGTACACGTAGGTACAAAAGAGACCCATAACATGGCAATCTCCCACACTTTACTTTAAGAAAAGAATGAAGGAAAATATAGAAATGGATATATTTCATCTTCTGTGTGCGACAAAATAAGCAGCGTGGAAGAAATTAAACACAAAACATCGTGGAATCACCCGTGTCTTCGTTAAACGTAATTCTGTGTTAATAAGATATTCGGTTACAAAACAAGCACAGTGTCCGTAGCAATGTTTGTAAAAGAACGTTCTTATTTTTACTGTACCAGAACTATATAGCCTACTAACCTCCAGGCGAAACCAATTGATCAACATAGACAAGTAAAAGTAATACGATGCAATCGCAGTGCTCTGCAGTCAGTAATAAATTATAATTATGATGAATGTCTTAATTCTATACCCTATAAAGCTATCAAGACATATACTAATTAGAAAAGCTCGACGTGTATGTTTTCCGTCTGTGTTCTGGCTAATACAGAAGAATAGATTCAGTGGCCGCGTTGTTATTTAGTTAGGTGGGTACAGATAGGAAGAAAAATAATTACTAACTTGATGCTTATAAATTAGCCAGTTCTGTACAATCTATTGTTCGCGGAATCAACGTAAGTTGTTATGTCTTCAGGGATGCCTTGACGTTGATTTAGTGGTTCATGTATATGGTTACGGTAATTTTTATGATTTAAGACCCGTTTAAAACTTAAAAGAATTTCACGTAAATTGTCAGTTGTATTCAGGGGTTAACAAATTTTGTCTTCGTTGTTACATTACGTATGCCATCTTGTTAATTTCCGGTAAGTTTCGGAGGAAAATAAATTCCCCTGGTGTAACACGACCACCCAAGGTGCTAGTCCTCTTTTTATCTTTTAGAGACTAAATATTTGACAATGAGTTACTATTATCAAGTCCAGTCGTCTGGAAGTAACAATAAATGACTGCCATCAAATTCATTTTTTCAGACATAAAATTAGTACTGTTGCTTATTTCGATTTGGTCTGTATTTTCCACTGTTTATGGGTCTAAATCAAATTTGACTTCTTACGATTGTGGTCCTTTAGAAGTTTTGTCGAAATTAATATTCACGATCGTACAGTTTTAATGGTATTACTACATACATATTTAATTTAATTTATATTAAGAGTGACTATTAAATAGTCTATTGGATATTATATAGCCTATATATTTTTAATTTAGTGACATATTTTAATGGAATAAAAATACGATACTTTCATAATAGAGAACTGAAATTTGTGCAGTTTACTTCACGGCCTAGTCGAACTTAACATTTATCTTTGAAGTCCTTTTATAGAACTTTATGGCATGGATATACTACATTTCTGTTAAACAGAGCGTACCAGATTCGAAATCCGTTTAAGATACCCATTAACAAAAAGCTCTAAGTATACCTTCGTCCATACATCATGAAGTATTCAAATCAAGATTAAACCTTTACGTATCCACGAAGTACACACGTTATGTCATATAAAGGTACATTCTGGATAAAAACAAGTGATTTCGAAAAACTTACTTGTACAGTAACTGTTGCTGTTAAGTGTACGTAACCGGAAATATAATCAACCTGCCAATAACTCCGGCCTTCTGGCTGTCTCGACCTACTGACGAAGCACATAATCAGGCTGACATAATGGACAAACGAAATTCGCCTTTATAATGCTACACTGAACGGACGCTTTCGTCTAGATTGCTTCCTGCATGATAAACAGCGGGACAGTGGCGGCACTTTGAGAAGAAGTTACGGAAACATAGCCATTCCCTGAAATTCATTGAAACAAGTAACAAGTATTTCGGTAAAATAAATTTTGTTAGAAAATATATATTTTATGACGAAATGATGAAGTTTTCTGTCAATATCAATATTTATAGATAAGCCTATATGACGGATGTGTGTGTGTGTGTGTGAGAGAGAGAGATAAATGAGCGCTGTTGCTACTCAGGTCATTAACGTGGGTGAACTGTTAGAACCTGTAGGTTTTCCAAAAACTGAGTGAGTCCACTAAGGTAAACTTAGGAATTAGAATATTTAAAAGTGAGACAGGAAAGGTGATTTGGAATTTGAAGGATAATTCGACTATAACTGAAAGCATTAGAGCAACAGTGACAACAGCTAATTTTCTTCAGTTTACTTTTTTTATTGCTAGTGGGGTGGGACTAAGTCCCTTGTACTGCGGCCACTTCTGGCCTATTGTACCAGTCCCAGATGATAGGTGAGGGTGATTGTGGAGCAATTGGTGGAATGAAGATTGGCAGGGGAAACCGAAGTACTCGGAGAAAACCTGCCCCAGCGACACTTTGACCACCACAAATCCCACTTGACAAGACCTGGGGTCGAACCCGGGCCACCGCGGTGGAAAGCCAGCGACTGACCGCTTGAGCTATGGCGCGGCCCTGAGTTTACTTTCCTATGCAGCCTATGTATACAGGTGCGTGTTTGTGTCGGATATTCATGTCATTTTCTTTGCTGTTGGCAGTGATCCTGACTCATTAGGAAGGAGACAGTGGAGTCATAATATTCGGATTGCAAGCCTGCAGTATCGCTGAGAAAGAGGTACAGTTTGAGTTCTGAGAGAATGGCGCTCTTGAAACGTCATCCACACATTAAGGAAGGAACTTAGGCTGCCGGTCGTTAAGAATAGAGCGCTTCCGAGGAGGTTATTTGGTTGTACAAGAGAGCAAGGAAGATGAAGAAGATTCTGTATTGAGAAACTTCATAACTTCTTCTCCAAATGTTTATAGTGTTCTCCAAATTATGCGAGGAGTGAAGCACGCACGGGAGCTCTGAACGAAAGACTGGTAATCAGAAATTCGAATGCTTGGGGAACGTAGGAATGGACAGGAGATAAAGGTAAAGATATCGCTTGGCTTAGTGAAATAAGCACCACGCCAAGAAAGCTTATAAGGGAGTGGATTTATATCTCCACCATTCTTAATCTCGTCACTAGTAGGAAGTGAGAAGTTGACTTAAATTAAAATTTATTGTAAATAAATTGGATGAGACGATCCCGACAAGATTCATGTGACTCAAGGTAATGTTCATTGGAAGGCTCCTTTAAACCCGGTAATAAATTTTCAGATTCAATAAAAGGGGCAAAATTAAAAAAATCCTTTATAAATAAATGGAGAACAAGAGTGTAACGTGGATGGCCAGAACGTTTCTAGGTAACTACCTATAAACAACCTTCAGTTGAGTGCGTTACAACAATAGGACGAATTTTTATAGCTCGTTGCTAGGCGACAGTCAGCGCACCAGTGGGCTGACGAGATATCACGTGACGTGTTTTCTGTGCGGTCTGAGCCATCAACAATAGGATTATGTTTCCTATGCCGTCCGAGTTACGGCTATATAAGGAGAGCTGCTAGCCGCAAAATGCAAAGCCGATTGAAACTAGAAGTGATACTGACAGTGAGCGACAGAGTTCTGAGTTCTCGGTAGGAGACAGCACGGAAAGTTCGTCGGCTTGTGAAAATTTAAAGTGCGATTTGAAGACTTTATTCATGTGTAATATTTGGAGTTATTTAAAGCAATGGATCCTATGTGTTAATTGTGTTACCAGGAGAGGACCAGTGTGCGTAAATCAACTATAGCGCTTTATTTAAATGTGATTAGGAGAGATTGTAACCAAAGTTATAATAAATCGAATCATCAGAACTAGAACCCTTCATTTTCGTCGTTCCTATCATCCTACATGTGACAATAACTTAAATCGAATGATGTAAATAAGGACTACAAATGAATTTCCTTCCTCAACACAGGCCACGGCATCTGCCTTTCTACATGCCTTCGAATTCGTCAGTCACAAATCATATAACATTGCATGTTATATTATATAGGCTTATGAAGTTGAAATATCAACGGAGATTAAGCCAAGAATCAACCGTCTACATCTGAACGACCCATAGTATAAGAAATACATAATTAAAAAGTAAGATGTAATAACCCCCATATTTATAATCGGCTGGCTAGAGGAATGAGTTAATATGACTTTCTTATTGATCTCTTTATTTGAGAATTATTTGAGTTAGGCTACGACCACCATTTTGAATACCCACTTGTTGTGAAACATCATAAATCATTCTCATAACTCTATTATACATTGGTCTCTTCAACATTTAAATGAAGTCATGGCGAACGAGAGAAAGTGAAAATAATAGAAATCACACTTAAGTGCATTACGTGACAAAAAACATAAAGAGTTCGTGATCAATTCATTTGAAGTTTTCTCATAAAATGACTTATTTGTCACACATACACCGTTTATGCGCGCAAGAACTGGATATAGACGCTATGCTAGGTAACTGTGGCAGCGGCAGCGGCAGCGAGACAGAGATAATAGTGTGATGGAATTAAGAAGCCAACTTGCCACTTGACAATGACGGATTGGTCTGAATTAGCAAGTAGTGGAAGAAGGAAAGGGCACTCCCCTTCCTTATCCTCCCTTTACTCATAAGAAAAAGAATAAATAATAATAATAACAATAATAACAACAATATATAATAATAACTTCATGTGGCTGAGTCCTTCTTGAGAAGCCGCCAGTTGCGCAGCCACTCAAGCATTTTCAAACATTTTATGGAACCCGAATGCTGTTTACCGAGTACAAAAGAGCCTTCAGCTGGTCCCTATCTTCAGCCAGATCAATCCACTCCACACCATTCCGATCTATCTCTCTAAGATACATCTNGCGCACTCATTTCTAGTTTTCAACGAGAGGTTCCTAAAATGCATTGTGACTGGATAAATATGTAACAAAGTTGTTTCTTAAATTCACATATGATTACGAACTGAATACTGCCATCTGGTTGCTTTTTGGGAGGCAACTGGTACATAGAGCAATGATGTAATGGGAAATTTAGGAATTTATACAAGAAGCTTCACAATTTATTTACTTTTGTTATAATTGCACATCCAAATCTAGATGGAACGGAGTATAAATAAGAAGTTCTGGGAAGAACTAACCGCCTATTTTCCTTTAATATGACATGGACCAGATAGAAAATGACACCGCCAACAATTCTTCTGTTGTTGCACGTAATCTTTGCCTCGGGAACATGTTTACTGAACCGTTACCAAGCAACGAAGTAAAGGATTTACTTTATCAAGAATTTACCTACGAACGATATGTAGGACACACACGCCGACACAGAGACTGATAGGAGGGATTTATGAAGTACGCCCTTGAGCTGAACTTAGGTGCAGTGATATAAGGTCTCATAAAGATTGGTTCAGGCATTCATAACTTAATAAGGGAGGTTCGCAGTCACGCAGACACACAGATAGCATGGAGATCATATATGCCTATCTTAAGAAATAAGGCTAAATATACATAAACTGATCTCTTGGGTAAGATCGCTTGGAAAATTGAGACGTTGGTGAAAGAATAAAATTTAGATAATTATTTGTACGTAGATAGATCGTTTGCATGAGAAGTGAATGTACCATGTATGTAGTGATTTTTAAACTTCGTTGTCTAGTAATAGAGATTTAGCCAAGTTAATTTAAAACTTGGGCCGATCACAGTGGCTGCATAGTCTAAGAAATTAACCGTTTTCGCCAGCTCGAACACTGGAATCGTGGGATCGAATCCCACTCGAGGCATGGATGTTTGAGTGCGTTTATTTTGTGTTTGTGTTTTCATGTGTTGGTAGCGGCCTTGTGACGTGTTGATCCCCAGTCCAAGTAGTCCTACCGGCTGTGTGTAGGATTAAGGAACTGAAAAAGCAGCCAAGGTCCAAAGGGCTGTTGAGGCATAAAGGAAAAAATAATTTAAATTTGGTTCATTAGTTGAGAAGCAAATGTGGAGTGGTAATTATAAAACGATTCGAACAGAGCGGTCAGTAAAGTAGGAGCGGAGTGGTCATTCATCTTTCAATTGTCTCTCTCTCTCTCTCGTCTCCTTGTCTCTACGTAAGATGAAAAAATGATGTACTTTAAATAAGACAAATGCTATGTATTTAACTAGTTAACTTACATGTCAGTTTGTGTAAAGAAACAGTGGGCGAATGGTATAACCTCTTGACCTTCTTCTGCTCCTAAAATGCAGATCTGTTCTAAAGTTTAAACTACTTAATTGACTATTAATTTAAACCCACTGCATCCACTGAAACTTATTAGGATAACCACAATGCAAATTGAGATTTGTGGACCGGATATTGTCAGAGGGCCATGGTTTCACACTGTTATTCAATCTCTGCCTCCCACCGTAACATTTGAACATATGGAGCAAACATAAATAAAACAATTGAAAAGAGTTATCTCTGTTCTTCAGAACAGATGCAGGAAGCTTACTCACCCATGCCCAGTTTTCTCATTCGTGAATTGTGAGCTAAATATTTGTACAGGGCTGTCCACTGTTACGATATACTATAGTGTTAGGGGACTCGAGATTAAGTCCAAGTCCATTAAGTCCAAGACAATGTACATACACTGAATGGGGACATGGACGTACAAATTTTCTTTCTGTAACAGGAATATTTGTCCCTTAATAATTATTGAAACGTGTGTGATTCTTTTTATAAAATAATAAACTCAAGAAGTGTAATATGGACAAGGGATATGGAGAAATGAGAAACTAATGTAGACGCTTAGAAGGGAGATAACAAAAGAAGTTAACATTTATGAGATGTTTGAGAAATGATTTTTGTCTATAACTTATACATTTCTTCTTTTTATTATATAATTCATTTTAACAGAAGTTTATGCCTTATTACAATGGGGGCACGCGATAGCGTAGTTATTGAGGCACTATGCTACAAGCCGGAAGGTCGCGGATTCTAGGCCCGATGAGATGGATTTTTTCAAGTTACCTAATCCTTTCAGCCGCACTATGTTCCTGGAGTCGACTCAATCTCTAACAGAAATGAGTACCAGGAATATTCCTAGAGGGTAAAGGGCGGCCGGTGAGTAAGGCTGACAACATTACCACCATTTGTGAATCGATTGTCTAGAGAACATGTGGGAGCCTCGACGTCTCACAACTCTATGGGTCTTCACGGCCTGTTATAAGGATAGCTTTAACTTTATTTTATTACAATACAGTATATTACTTCCAGTAATTATTCACCTTCTAAAACACTGTATTACTGCGGTGTTCTTCAATATACATACATAGCGTAAAGCATTACAAATTATAATTATTTGTATTATAACACAATTGATTCCCTTGGCACTATTCACTGTAGCATATTACATTAAATTACAACCAACAGTCATTCACGTTGTAATAAAATACTTTTCCATGCTGCTCGCTAATATATTATTAATAAAATTCATTGTCATCAATACTTATTCGCTTTCTGATATAATATATTCCCATGGTGTTCTTTGTTGCAATATTATATACTTTAATAACATTAACACTGTGCATCTCGTAATAAAACTTGATATAATTCTTTACCATTAATACGTGTATTTAGTCACATTTTCTGAACTAATTGTTTTGAATTTGGGTCATTATCATGGCTTTTCCTGCTCTTTCGAAAGTCAGCAACCACCTATTTTCGACATAAACTGCATAAGCCTTTCCATTATGAAAATTTACAATTTAGTCCAATTTATGTACGTCCGAATATTTACAGATGCTTTTCTGCTGTTTCCTGTCATAACTTATAGACGATCTATGTTTTATAACATATTAACTAATTCTTATTACAAATATTTGTTATCCTACTGAAATCTGTTTATTTTGTATTGCCTCAATTTTATTAATTTACATGTTCTTCCTATGCAGGCTTCAATTTAAGTTTATTCGTTAATAATTTAATTAGAAATATTTAAGATTTCTAACTTATCTTTGTAGTTATAATGCTCATATTCTTCTCAATAAAATCCTCCAGTGTTCTCCTCTGGTTTCATTTAAAACTCGCACATGATACCATACAGTTTTTGTTATGCTTTATTTTTAGTTTCATTTCGGTTCATTTCCTGCTTTGATTTCCAGTTTACAGTTTCATTCATAACAGTATTGGGCCATGTTCTTTGGTCGTGTTTTGTCTAGACACGTGAGACAACAGTAACTAAAAATGTACTAGCAACAAAAGAGATTAACAGGGATCGAACTGTAACTTAGGTGGGGACTAATTAAAGGTGTATATATATATATATATATCATAACTGAGAACAAGGTGCGACTTAAAAATTTCACATTTCTGCAATAATACTAATATTTTAATTTATAATACTGAAATATTTTACTTTTCTCACTTCGTAATGATAACATTGATTTCTATTAATAGAGTTACTATTATTATTATTATTATTATTATTAGTAGTAGTAGTAGTAGTAGGAGTAGTAAAATTATATAAATTTTCTTGTTTTGTGTTTTTGTCTGTTTTGTTTCTTTATATATTTGTGTTCATTTTGTAATTTGTCTTCGGGCTGTTAAATTATCAAGTAAATAAATAAGAACTGAACTGAACTTATTTCCTTGTAATTCTACTGTACTAAGCATTATATATACGTGTATATATATATATATATATGTATGTGTGTGCGCGCGTGTAACCATCTTTTTAACAGATGAAAAAGAATGCAATAAAAATGTTCTATATTGGAGGTTCACTTGAAATTTCTGGGCGCGTAGTAAGTACTGATGATGACATACAAGGAGAAATATTTGTGCTAAAGAGCAAATAAATTAATAAATAAATGTCAAAAGTATTATAATTTAGCAGCTTGTTTGGATGTGTGGGTTAAAAATTAGTGCATACAAAAATTTTTAAGAAAAATTAAAACAAAAATTACATATTAGTTCAAATTATTTTCATATAAATAGTGCGCAAATTTAATTAATCTTTTCCATGCAGTTCTATTCTGCAACAGGAGCCCTGCATTCTCTGGTTGTTTCTCTGTGGTAACGTATAATTTCTAGTGTTGAAGAGCCATAGCTTTTAACTGTTAGGAAAATACGGGAGAAGCAAGTTCCCTCAATTGATGTTACAAAACAACAAATGAACCCAACCCATAAGAATCAATATCTGTACGCTAGACGTCTCGCTCTTAACGTAGCAAAGCTTTAACAGTATTCTCAATTATCTACAATTCGCAAGCATTCTTTATCTGACGTCATGCAGCAATTTTCTAGTCAGTACCTTCATACTCAACATTAATTTCTTATTGTGTTATTCTCAGCCCCTTTTGGCACGCCGGTATGTGTGTTTAGTTTTATCAAAGGGTACTTAGTATAATGGCTTTCCTTCTCAGCGTCGCTTTATAATATATCATACTTTTCTCCTGATGACGTATTTAAGGAAAAAGTTTTTATCTTTTCCTTTCCATCTCTTTTCGGCCCACTGAAATGTTCAAAGATCCAAGTATTGACATGCTGCAGGTTGTAATAAGAGAAGAGACCGCTCTGTCATTTCGCACGCCGTCACTCACTTTTTCCCTACGCCGCTTCTGCCATCTGCTAACTTCAGATAAAACCTCTATTCTTTTTCCTTCTAGTCGTCTTCACCAGAGACGCATTAGGGCTCTCACTCCATTTATTTCTACGTAATTATCACATATATACATAGTTCCTAGTACGCTTAAGGATTCCTTTGCAAGTAATTCTGAACTGGCTGCAAATGCATGGTACCACAGTGACCGTGTCATTTGAGTTCAAATCACTGTTGATTTATCCTTCATAGATTAGAGAAACTATACAATATATAAGGCGACAATTCTGGAAAACGCAGGTTCGAATGCTGCTAGGGATGTGACTATATATTTTCGCGTTTGTCGTGTTTTTCTTTCTTCCTTGCAATGGAACAATCCCTTCTTTAAGGGACTCTTCCAATTACCTGTGAGATTAATTATTTAGAATTTTCTCTGAATTTGGACGGGCCAGATATCTTAATCCATGTGTCCGGAGGAATTTGTTTTTGAGCTGACATATTCACTTGTTCCTTATGAGCCATTTAACGCTATTTCTAGCAGCCACTTTTCAGAATGTTACACTGAACGGTACGCTGACTAATCTCATGTTACAATATATTTTATAAATTTCATCAGTTGCATTTTTATACATTTCTTCTTTATCCCTTCTCTTCTTCTTCTTCTTCTTCTTCTTCTTCTTCTTCTTCTCCCTGTTTACCTCTTCCTTCCTGCATCCACTCTGCATTTAATAAGGTTAATAATTTCATGAGATAAGAATTGAAACAGATATCTAAACAAATAGGCCTAAGCTGGGAAAGAATCAGAGTGGACAGCCAGCTTGAGAACTGGTAGAATTTGTTCTAAAATCTGGATGCCAGCTACAAAGAAATTAATATATATATATATAGAAATCGTGTCACACCATCATCTTCTTTATTTCTTTCCTTTCTTTCCAGTTGTTGATAGCAGCATTTTCGAAGTATTTCAAAACAAAACTCATACCCAGCCTCTTGTCAGTCTTCCCTTTCTCTCGCTGGAAAATCCAGCATCCTTTAACATTTATTTCCTTTTCATACACATTCTTTTTTGAGTATTCATAATCTATGTTTTCCTGCTTCACTCACATGTATAAATCACACGATGGTACGAGGGAGACAGCGGAAATTATTACAGAGTAACAGTTTTATTTTGTTTATATTTATTCAGTATTATCTTCATATTCTAAATTTCATAAATCCAGTGCAGAAATGGACACTGAACTCGTCTGCATAAAAGAAAACACAAACAAATAATAAATATTACATAAAAATAATATAATTTAGTTCATAATGTAAATTGTTTCCAAACTGTGTTTGATATCCGAAGATCAAAAGATACAGTACAATTTCTATTAACAGAAAAAAAAAGAAACTATCCTTGTAACGGGCCTTGGAGGCCCATAGAGTTGTGAGACGTCAAGGCTCTCACATTTTCTAGACAAATGACTCACAGATGGGGCTGAATTTGTAAAGCCATACGCGCCGGCCAACCTTTATCCCCAAGAAGATGCCAGGTACTCATTTTTACTATCAGCTCAGTCGATCCCAAGATTATAGTGCGGCTGGGTGGATTAGGTTAATTGAAAAATCCAGTGACTGCATCAAGAATCGAACAAGCGAACCAGCCTTGTACCATAGTATCTCAATAAACTACGCTACTGCGTGACTTCTATTAGGAATATGAAAGTGAATTGCAGTTTAAACAAAATATTATTATTATTATTTACATCCATTTATTTCATATCAAGAAGGTAAAACTGTGTGAAGACAGAGAAGAATTCTGACCCTCGACACGCTTAAAACGAATACGACACTAAGAATAAGAGGAGAAACAAAGCTAGAAATATTCTGCTCAGAAGCTAATCGCTTTTTATAAAACAAACTGTACGGGACAAAAATTATGTTTTGCATTTCCACGTGTAAACAAAAATCCACACTTTTCGCACAAATATTGTAAATCCTATTAGCTTACATTTCTTCCTTGAATGCCGAAGTGTAGACTATGAAATCACATGTCGTCTGAGTTTGTGTTCCCCTCATTTTAGATGAGGAAAAATCAGAGCGATTTTTCTGAAAAACAATATGGGAATTATCTCATTGGAGTTCACTAAAATGCCCTCATTTTTAAATCACTACGATCAGAGGCAACAACATGGTGGAGGCGCGATCGTGTAAGATGTGAGTGATAGTAGCCACATTTCCTTTCGGGTATTCAAGTCGTATATGAAAATAGATATTTGGGAAATATGCAAGTTTTGTTGAGGTAATATTTTTGTGTAATACAAAATATCAACGTGATATCTGTGATAAATTTTCGATTAACTTACTGTTTGGTGGTGATAACTATTGAACAATTAGAATTTGGACAAGTCATAAACATACATAGGCCCGTACTTTAAATTTGGAACTTAGTCTATAAGGCAGAAATTAAAAACACGTTGCGACGTTGCGAAACTTTGAAGTTATATCCGACAAATTTAATGTAGCTTATATAGAGTTTATTTTTAAGTAATTAGTTCACTGAAACAAATGATATGTATTTTAGTTCAGTTCTGTATTTCTTTGCGTGCTTATTCAACAGAAAGCATGCAGGAGCACTAGAAGGAAACAGAATACACATGCACATAAAGAGACAGAGCAAGGCACTTTCTTTCATTTAGGCCACAACAGAAATTCAGTAAGTGAAATAACGTTAATCAATATTGGGTGATATGCAGGGGCTGGACAAAATAAAGGAAACATCACAAGGATTGTATTAATATGTTATTGGACAAAATTTTGCTTCCCAAATAGCTGCAAGCCTACTTGGAATGTACTCACACATGTTTTGAACAGTGTCTGGCGGAAGTTATACCATTCTTCTTGAAGAACATTTTCAAGTTGCATTAGAAATGTTGGAGGTGGGAATGTGTTCCTCACTCTAGTCAGAGTGTTTCAATGATGTTCAAGTCTGGCGATTGTGTTGGCCAGGGAAGATGTTGAAGTTCACATTCATGTTCTTGAAACCATGACTGAACAGTTCCAGCTGTGTAAATGGGTGAATTGCCGTCTTGGAAAAGTGCATCTTTGATCGGAAATAACGTCTGGATCATGGGGTGCACCTATTACCCAACCTGTTCATGTACACCCTTGCAGTAAGTCGGCCATGAAGGGTATTAATGGGACCAATAGAATACTGTTAACACGATACTGCTGCCCAAACCAACACCGTGTTTCACTGTTGGAATCAGGTATTTTGGATTGTAGGCTTCCTTGGGTGTTCTCCAAACATAAACTTTTCCTGATGTAGGGAACAGCGTGATATCTAGGTTTTATGGTCGTGACACTATCTTCCTCGCATCTGAGATTACTTTCAGTAATCAGAGGTTTAGCAATTGCAGCCCTACCGTGACTGTTGGATTTGTGAAGTTCAGGTCGGACAGCTTCTTTTTTTACAAACAGGGTCTACAAGAAGAATATTCAGTTCTGCCTTGACCTGTGCTGCAGTAGTTCTGTGATTTTTCGAAAGAATTATTCCCAGTGTGCGAAGGTATCTTTCTGTCTCTTTCTGTCGGTGTTGAATTTTCATCACCGTTCCTCTTCGCTGTTGTTGTCTTCCCCATGACTGGTGTATGCCGACATAAGTTTATAAACTGTTACTCTCGATACATCTAATAATGTGGCAGGTTTTTTCACAGATGCTCCAGCTAAACGAGCACCAATAATCTGTGTTCTTCCAAAACCGGGAAGTCTCTAATTCTCCGATTCTTTCACGCGGACTGTCACTCAATACAATCACGAATGCACTTACACCAGCACTACAGAATGTAAACAAATAGAAGAAGAACATTCAGTGTTGCCAACTGAAATTCTTTCAATGTAGCCAACATAAAATTTTTATTCCACAATTTCTTAGTGTTTCCATAATTATGTTCTCCCTTCTACATATATGTTGTATATACTAAATACATACATTAATCTTGAAGAAATTAAATTCAATAATAACCATAATAACAGCAAAATATATATGTAAGAATGAAAATCTGTAATGGGGAAAGTAGGTAAATAGTTCCGCCGAGAGCTACGTACCTGTCACAGTAAGAATCTTATATCGAGTTAGACTTGAACATTGTGTAAAGTAGTTGTTATAAGTGACTGCACAGACTGAAATAAAGTTATAACTACAAAACTTTGCATTACCAAATATAATCAAAACACAAGAATTAGTTTCGGAAAATAAATACGCAGATGGACAGGTAACACTTTTTGGTTATATTTTCATTTCATGAGAGCTTGGACTTCGAATCCCCTTAGGGATATGGTTGTTTTATTCCCCAGTTTTTTCGGGCACATTTTGGGGCCCACGCAACCTCCTATCAAATAGGTACCGGCGGCACTTTCCTTGGAGTAAAGCGACGAGGGCGTGAAGTTGATCACTCACCTCAAAATATTGTCGAAGTCAAGTAAAAGTTGTTCTATACTTTCAATTCCCCATAGTCTCGTGAAGTAGTGCTTAATGAATTAAGACCAGGGATACCTTTATCTTACAAATATAGGACTATTCTAAATTATTGTCTGGATTTTCGCGCCCTATAAACGGAACCCCGATAGTAATTTAGAATCATTCTGTATGAGTGTGAAGACCACGATGAATTCTTGGTTGAACCGATGTAGTGTCGCTTATTTTGGATCCAGAAAATGAGAAATAATAAGCAAGAGATCAGATACTATAATAATACAAATACATTACCAACACCTAAGCAATAAATATAGCTTTATTCTGAGAGAAGCCTTTTAGCAATACGATCTTAAGTAACCAAATTACTGTCTATATACATCTGAGAATTTCTACTTAGTTTAATTGAATTCCGTCTCATTAATGGCGCAACTTGACTGGCTATTATAATCTAGCCTTAAGGTCAGTAGAACATCCTCATTACGTATATAACTTGGCCTCAGATTCACGTATCACTATGAATAATTTTTTTGCGTGCTATTCAGAGGATGCAAAGAATGAACTCAGACAGGGAGAACATAAGTCTATTTCTGATATAAGTTTTATCTCGAAGTGTATTTTCGATTAATTATTATATGGATATTTGAGAGATTAGATGGTATGGACCGGATTGATCTGGCTCAGGATAGAGGCCATTGGAGGGCTCTTGTTAACACGGCAATGAACCTTCATGTTCCATAAATTGCTGGAAGTTCTTGGGTAGCTGCGCATTTGGATGCTTCAGAAGAAGGGCTCAGTTTCATGAGTGAGTGATTAGGGGTCTGTATGGAAGTTTGCATTTGTTACGGCATTTCCACTTTACAATACGCTGTTCGCTAAATGTTTATCTCTTCCGCCTATCTCGAATCTGAAATGTTTAGTGAATTCATAAATGTACACCAGTAGTGGTATCCGCCATATAAATAGGGACTAATTAAAGCAATGTAGGGACAGATAAAAGAGGTTAATGTACAGTAGCACTCTTTCTGATTGAAGAAACTCTTCAAATATATGGAACGAATGCAAACTCACTGAGCCAGCGAATGATGTGTTTCAGTATTAGGCCAGAAATTCCTTAGGAAAAGCTGCTAACAAGTTTAGAGCGCGCCTGCCCGTTTTTTATCGTCTTGGACCCAATGAGCGTCCTTGTACATAAACATCATTGTGGTAAACATTATGGAAAACGAAAAACTTACACACAATAATTTAAAACTTGAAGACCCAGACACCAGACACGATTTAACGCCGGACCCATAAAAATAAATGGATAATTTTGTTGAATTTGTTGTTTCATACCTACGTAGGACAATGTCATTACTTGAGACGTGAAAGAATTTGTGATAGTCTTCGTTGGAGAGTGAGTTTCTGTTTCGGAAAGGGCATGTAACCTCAACATCTCCATGCCCGTTCACTGAGCAGGATGTCATAAAGGTAGCGGGCTAGATTAATGTTCTCAGTCCCCGGAGGTGTTTTTTTCGAATCTTGGACGAGGTACCATCTACTCTGACTGAGATTTCGGGGTTTTCAACAGCCCATCCAAGAAAATATTTGGGTAATACCTCTATAGTCTAGATGACCTACTAAATCCGTCCTAAATTTTATTTCAGAAACCAAAGATCGGCATTTAACATTACACATTCTACTACTATTACTGTTTAGTGTATAGTATACTCATTCTTTTATTAATGTTAATTTATATAATTGTAGTTGTAATTGTATTTGTCATAGTTGTGAGTGTATTTTCATTGTATTTACTGTGTGCTAGTGTGTCCTTTATTGTTTGTGTAGTTTTGTGTGCTGTGTTTTGTTTGAGTGTGGTGTGTTATTTTGTGTGATGTGTGTATTTGTGTGTTGTGTCTTATTGTAGTACCACTGCCACCAGGCAAAAATCCATTTGCAGTTTAAGTAAATAAATAAAACTGGGCACCTAGAAGTTCTGTGACGGGGTAGGACAGTTGGAACACGAAGCTGACTACTGACCTTTAGCTCTATCCGAGGTTAAAAACAAGTAGATTTATCTTCCGCCTCAAACACGTGTTTTCGGCTTAGTATTGGGCAGACATTCTTATTATTTTTGTATTTAACTATGGTCCAGTGCCTAGAAAGACGTCATTTTAGTGCATGATCGGCGTGGAAGTAACGCTCCATATATTCTAAAATCTATATTCGTTGGAGACAAGGGGTCAGGTTCAGGGTCTGGGTGCCTAAAAAAAAAAGTAAAATAAAGCTATCCCTGTACCAGGCCGTGAAGGCCCATAGGGTTGTGAGACGTTGAGGGTCCCACATTATCTAGACAATCGGCTCAAAGATGGCAGTAAGGTTGTCAGCCTTACGCGCCGGCCGCGCTTTAATCCCCAAGAAAATTATTTAATTAATTCCTAGTACTCATTTCTGTTAGAGGCTGAGTAAACCCGGGCCTACTGAGGCTGGAAGGATTAAGTCAACTGAAAAATATCCAATGACCTCATCGGGACTTGAACCCGCGACCTTCCGGCTTGTAGCATAGCCCCTCAACCAACTACGCTGCGTTAAACGCGTGAAAGGTCTCCCAGCGTCCATTAAAATGTCCAACGGGCTGTACATTTTACTCAGACGTCCATAGGTAATTTAAGAAGGTTGCTGTTGTAGGACACTTTAAAATGTTAAAATAAATTCATGGAGAGTCTAAGGAAAACCTCAGTTACTGCCATTGTTCAGGAGGTTAGTCGTCAGCTTCCCACCGCGGCGACCCTGTTTCGAACCCGGGTCAGATCATGTGGGATTTATGGTGGACAAAGTGGCATTGGGGCAGGCTTTCTCCTAGTACTTCAGTTTCTCCCACCAATTTTCATTCCACCAATTCCTCCACGATCATCATAATCTATTATCTTGGGCTGGTAGAATAGGCCAATAGTGGCCGCAGTACCTTGTGGACTCAGTATCACCCCTCTAAAAATAATAAAAATAAATAATATATTAAAATATCACCAGAAGGAATCCGAAATGAATTGGCATATAATCCCAGAACATTCATTCCCCTAAGTTCATGGTAACACGCTAGCTGGGCGGGAGGATATTTGGCCAGCCTTAACTCAGTTCATACCAACAAAAACAATTTTTTTTCCTTGGCACTACAGCCCCAGTGGGCCTAGGCCTACCTCCATGAACTTCTCCGTTCACTTCGGTTTTTCTAGATCT
>NW_019738957.1:1846165-1859850 GCF_002891405.2 Cryptotermes secundus | reverse complement strand
AACGTTGCCAAATTTCGGAATAATTTCTACTCCTGAAATAATATTCCAAGAAAATTATTTTTTCTATAATTTCTGTCTGAAAATTGTGCTGCGGCCTATACACGCACGCGGCCTATACATGCGTAAATACGGTAGTACATGCCTTAGACCGCTCGGCTACCGTGACCGACTTGGCAGTGATTACCGTTCTTAATTCATAACTGGGAGGTCTCCGGTTCGATTAGCGGCCACGAGCAAGCTGTGCAACATATCTATATGTCTCCCTTCCTTCATCTCCCTCGCTCTCTCTTCATTTCTTCCTTCCTTCTACTTCTTTTCCGTTGTTGTCTCTTCCTTTCCCTTGCTTTTATTCTTTTTTTTTATCTTTTGTGTCCTCCTTTCTTCCATATTCCATTTTCAACTTTTATTTTTTTCTTTCCACACTCATTCTGCCTTTTCTCTATTCTTTTCCCTTTGTCCATTTTATTTCCTCTCTTATTTCTACGTAAAAAGTCCTACATTCAGATACATGTCAGAGATATTTCCTGTCAGTACAAATAGCTAACTGGAATTTCATGACATGGAGTGAAACAAAAAAGAAATGTTAACTCAAGAAAAGGCTACCCGTGGAAGAAAACCAATTCAGGAACTTATTTTTTGTTCTAAATATGATAACAACAACAAACTTCACACAGCAATTGCTCGGTCATTGTGTTTTGTCAGTAGCCATAACAACGGAAGATAGAGCGTTGCCCTCAGCAATAGCCCAGTGGAAAATTTATGGACTGATTTTTAAAGGTAGGAGAGCAATTATACCGGTCTGTATCTCCATTTTGTATTTATATAGGGTTTAACTTTAACCCGAAGCAGCCCAGCGCATTACTTCGAAAGAGCTTGCATTATTACAGCAGTTATGACCCTTAAACCATCTCAATATTCCAAATGGTTTGGTCCCTGCCCGAGTTTGCAACTTCGATACAGAATCAGGGGCGCTAAAGAGGTCTTGGTGCAGCTGCAACCTAACTCGGGCGATCGTCTGTCGGTTCGTCCACACTTACACACGCTTCACTCTCTAGGTACGTTTCGTTGAGTAAAATGACGGACATCAACGTTACATGTAAGATTTGAGGTTTTAACGGAGGTGACTATGAAGAAAGCAGTTTTCTGGAATATGGCACCGTGTAGATGTGATGTTAACCGACGTTTCGGATAAACGTATCGCCTCCATCTCACGGGATCTTCGCTTGCGGATATTTTATTTTTACTACTACCCTGAAGATGGAGGCGATACGTTTATCCGAAACGTCGGTTAACACCACATCTACACGGTGCCACAGCTCAGAAGACTGCTTTCTTCATCAACGTTACGGTTTACTGACCAAGCCATTTTTTTTTTTTAGAAAAACTATATAGAAGTAACTAAATTGTCTCCTTACTATGTAAGAGGGAAATTTGCCCCTATGCTCAATTAAACATCACGCTTTGAAAACATATAAGTTACTGGAGTTACAGGTCTGCGCAGTTGTTATCTTCCGCACTAGGAGGAGGTAAATATGTAGCTTCATATCCCAGTCTTATTAGCCTCGAGAAATGTCACCGGTATATACTGTACATATGTGCATAATATATACTGTCGGTCTGGACATGGTGGTAAGGAGAAACTTTCCCAAATTCCTCGGTCAAGCAGCCCGCAGTTTAATCACGAAACTGGGTAAGCCACAAAATCTCCATCGAGTATCGCGTTTAAGAATGTTTCGATACACTCAATTTCCCCCACAGACCTTCATGGCGTGGCCATTAATTAAGTAATATCATTATCTTAATAAATTTCTAAAACATTCTCATGACAATGTATTCTCATTTTCCAGTGTTCTCTCATTTAACGCCGTCGAGATTTGTAGTGATCGCACAATGCATTAAACGGTAGCCAAGGAAGAGAGGGTAGTAGATATTACCGCTCATATTAGAAGATCGACGATGGACATTTCCAAATCAGATTAGAGACAGAAACGGAGAACAAAGATGGGAAGGATTTTATATAACATACTTAAGGCATTTTCCTTATATTTTGTCTGAACAACATGCTATTCAGACCAACAGTACTTTTCTTAGTTCTCTTCTTAAACTGTGAATGAATTATTTTATTCAAGAGTCCCATCTTCTGGAATATAACCGTGTTGTTCGTTGAAATAAGCTGAACACATGGAATTATGTGCTACAACACATAACTCTTCACAACCACTGCTATGAGGAACTCAGCACTGAATAATATTTAATTAAGTACTAATTTAATGATTATTACACTATTGTGTTATAAAGGTCTTTATAGGGCAAAACGAAGGAGGATCATTATGAATGATGAAGTGGGTAGAATGTGGAAGGAAATCCTCCAGGTCTGTTATAATGACATTCCCCAGAGTATGTATATTCAGTTGTCGTCTTCCTAGGGCACATTTTCGGGCTTGCTGTCTTATAATATACCTACAGAATAGCTAACATAAGGGGTTGTGTATATTTATAAAGAAGGGTAAATAAGAGTAAAGCTATCCCGGTAACAGGCCGTAGAGGCCCATATGTTTGTGGGATGTTGAGTTTCCCACATTTTCCGGACAATCGGCCCACAGATGGCGGCAAGGTTGTCAGCCTTACACGCTCGCCGTCCTTTACCCCCAAGAATGTTCCTGGTACTCATTTCTGTTAGAGGCTGAGTCGACACTAGGGCCATAGTGCGCCTGGAAGGATTAGGCAAATTGAAAAAAAAAATCTAAAACCTCATCGGAACTTGAACCCGCAACCTTCTGGCTTGTAGTATAGTGCCTCAACCAACTACGATACCACGGGCCCCCGTGTATATTTATAAAATTTTATATTTGCCTGTTACTTGATTTTCTTTTCAAACTGAGTGACCGCTTTAAATTATATCATCATCAGCTCGACGAGATGTATGTGTTGCCGATTAGTATATTAAAGCTAGCTCAATTAAATCAAAAGAGAATTTAATGACAAATTCCTTAAGGAAAAGTTCCAATTAAATCTTCAACTTAATGCGTCTTTTAAGGATTTCCCACAACAGAATCAGTTATTCCAGTCAAGCCTAATTACCCTCAGAAGTCTATGAGTGTGAGAAGTTATATGAAACCCTTGAGTTCGTCACTTGCTGGGCATTTTGTGACTGATTGTAGTTCCAAGTATGGAGTCTTCCAGAAAAGCTCTTGAATTAAGAATGCCTGACTTTTCAGATCGAAGAGGAGGTAACTTTCTTCATCGACGAAGCTTGGTTTTATTTAATGAGCTGCGCTAATTCCTGACAAGAGGAACGAAAGCTGTCATATTTCCACGCTTGTCCAAAATGCGAACGTTTGGTGCGAAGTGTCTGGAAGGAGTACATTTTTATGGCAACACGAACCTGCATTCTCCATCATACAGTGAACAAGAGCACGATGTTGATTCATTCAAATTTATGCAAGGTAAAGGCAAAGTTGGCCGGTCACAGTAGCTAAGCGGTCTAAGGCATGTACTGTCTTCGTTCGCTTGGAAACCGGGATCATGGGTTCGAATCCCACTCAAGGCATGGATGTTTAGTTTGTGTGGGTGCGTTTTTCTGTGTTTGTGTACAGGTAGAGGCCTTGCGACGAGCTAATCAACCGCCCAAGGAGTCCTACCGAACGTGTAAGATCTAAAAAAACCGAGTGAACGAAGAAGTTCATGGAGATAGGCTTAGGCCCACTGGAGCTGTAGTGCCAAGGAAAAAAAAGGCAAAGTTGTCCCTGTGCTTAACTAATTAAGCACTACCCCATGAAGGCGTAAGGAGGAGTATATGTACAGAGCCACATTTTCTTGGTCTCGGCACCAGCTGGAGATGAGTGGTCAGCTTCACACCTGCCGCTTTATCCCCTGGGAAAGAGTCCAGAGTACCCATTGGTTAGGAGGCTGGGTGGGCCCTAGAACCGGTGTGAACGACGTGGAGAAGAGAAAATTCTTGACCTTACCGGGACTCGAACTCTGACCCTCGGTCGTCCAGCCCGCAGCCAATCGCTCTACCGACTGCATCACCATCACTGTGGCCACGCAGTCTAAGGCTTGAACTGTCTCCGCTCGCTCGAACGTTGGTATCGTGGATTCGAATCCTACTCAAGACATGGATGCCTGTGTAAGTTTATTGTGTTTGTATTCTGTTTGTACGTGTAGGTAGCGGCCTTACGGAGGGCTGATTCCACATCGAAGGAGTCATACCGACTGTGTATAGGACTAAGAAAGTAAAACAGCGACCAAGGTCCAACAGAGGGTAGTAGAGCCACAGATAGATAGAGAGACACAGATAAGTAGATAGATAGATAGATAGATAGATAGATAGATAGATAAACGCATCGTATATATCGTACCTCTGTATATACATGACAGACTAATTTCTGCAGGACTTTGGTCTACACGTCACCTGATCTCTTGTTTTATATTTGTAACGTAACCTAGAAGATTATAGTTAGTGAAACAGTCCACGGAAAACACTGTCTCGATCCCTATAGGTCTGTCCGAAATCATTCCACAGCTTTTTATAACGTTTCGGGAAGCTTAACGAAAAGGCATGAATGGAATGCAGGAGACGGGAAAGGATATTTTCAAAATATTTTCTAACTGTACAGAAATTAACAATAAAATTGTTTTGTTTGTAATATCAGTCATATGTGTCAGTTGTACATGAAGCAGAGTAAGGCCTGTGTGTACATTTTTCTGTTGCGTCATGCAGATATGGACTTGTTCTCTGGCAAGAAACTTAGAGCTCAGATGGTGGATGGTTAATAACAAGGTAACATTTGGATCTCAGAGAAAATTTATGAAGTTCGTAATTATGCAGTTTACACTATCCCCCTGCTATCGAGTGGTGTAACTTATTTTATTTCCATTGTTCGCTCCTGTCGAACTCCAACTTGGAGAAGAATCTGCCTCGAGGCGGTCAGATAATACCTGTCTGCGAATAAAACAAATATTACTTTTACAAACGGCAATAATACAGACTTACTTCTCTTTAGGGTAGAGCTAGATAACCCTGGTCATTCCCGGCGACAAGCTGTTAACAGAAGTCCAAGTGAACGCATGCTGCCCTGGGACAATCAGCAGGGATGTCCAGGCGGATAAATTTATTCTATATTGCGTTATGATTGCTTTATCCGATGCATGGTAACGGCTTGATAAACATGTTTCCGCTGCAGAGGACACGCACGCAACAATGAAGAAAAAGTTGGAAGCGGTGTTTTCTGTTCGGTTCGTGTCGAAGTTTTACAAGTAGAATAGAGTTGGAAGAACGGACGTTTTCTCCGCTTGGAGTTTGATTCGTACACTCTCATCTTTGACCTGCAAGTCGTAGTAGACGACGAAAAGGGAACTCAATTCCTGGGCCTCCCTATTCCTGGGGGATATATCGTAAATACTCATAGGAGGACCTGGTCCTCCAGTGTGGGGGTTCTCGAATCTGAGACTGTAAAATATGAACTTAAGTCCCGCGGGATTCGGACCGTAGACTCTGCTGACGAGGATCAGCAGCAATTATAAACAACAGACGCTTCCTCTCGTCAGAGAGGGCGTCCCACATCAACAAACCCGCAACTGTCTCTCAGTAATAAAAACCTGGTCTTNGTGTGGGGGGGGGGGGGAACAGCGCCAGTTAGTGAGTGAATGCCTGTTCATGTCACCCACCTTAGAAGGGAAGCACTCGATAGTAGACAGATCCCCATTTCGTTTAAGAGGAAGATGACTCATAAACAGGTACCTGCATAGGAGAAATAAAAAATTTGGTCATAGATCTACACGAGACCCGAAACAAAGAATGACAATGCTGGCGTAGACCAGCAGCAGTTTAACCGGTCGACCGACAAAGAGAACCGTGAGATAGTCACTAGCCGGTAAAAAACATGAACAAGGAAAGAGAGGACTATGCATTGTTAGGAGCAGTCTTCACGACTGGTGAAGACGCAGCAAACTGAGAAGTCTTAGCGTGTGCTATAGTGAACTGTAAAGTGTGTATGTTAAAGGTAGTGTTATAACCATTTGTGTTTAAAGTGTTCAATAAATCCAGTTCTCAATCCAAACCCCGTGTACAGTCACTGACACGTGACAATATGTAATTGTCTGTAACTAGGAAGTATCCGTGCGGCCATTTTTCTGAGTTCTTGATATTGGTATCCGAATGCCAGATGCACTCTGAAAGAAGCGAAAGAATATATGGCAACATATTCGTTATGTTCCATCTCCGAAAGTACTAAACAGATTTTATACAAAAATTCAGATTTCTGGTACTAAATTAAAAGTTCTCAAGCAAATTCAAAATTTGATATGTCGAAACATTACAGCCCCTAAAATATGAAGGTGAAAAATATCCCTGTGTTTTAACTAAGCATGACCTATGAAGACGTGTGAGGAAATTTATGTTATAGCTACATGATTTTTAACACCTGTACCTATTAGAGCGAGTGATTAACTCAGTGTCCTGGTCGCCTTCGCCTCCAGAACGATTCGTCAAATTACTGTACAGAAATCTTTTTGATATGTAAGATCTTGCAAAAAATGTGGCAGAAATAATTTCTGCCCTACCTGGAATCGATATCTTGAAAACGGGTAATTCAATGACGTCATGGGTAGAATACAAACCTTTTCAAGAAACAGTTCATTTAGTAAATGAAAACGTTTTTTGGATATCGCGTCTGGGGAAGAGTGAAGAGATGAAGAAGATGGATGAAATTATGTTACGTAACATTTGTTCGTGTTGAAGAACGACACGATTTGCAGCCCATTTTCAGAACACACATCACGAAATGCGAAAACAAATTTACAACTGCCCAGTCTCGATTTTGTTACATTCTGAAAGAACATACAATTTCATCAAATGAATTGAAATGAGAAACTTCACATATCATTCACCATAAACCCTGAAAGATTTCTATTGCTTGGCTTCACATTTTTTATTGTGAGAGATTTTTCATTTTGGGACGGAATTAACGAGTCACTTTTATCTGTCTGTCTGCGTATCCTCTCATATTTCCATCAACTTCAAGGTGAGACCAACAGCATCTTCCATTACCACTGATATTTTCTTAGGTCAATCTGCTTTTTACTGAAGTATACCGTCTCCTGTGTTGTATCATCACGCAGTTCGAATAAAAACGACGAATCTGAGGAACCTATCGCATCCGTCTTCACGTCAAAGAGTAAGCCGAGCAATAAAGCAACACAATCAGGCGACAAGCTCGGCCGATTTCTTGCTTGGCCTATTCTTCGACCTTGAAAATAGGGGCGGTCTATTCCTCCTATCTCCAGATTTTCTCCGAACTACACGGTGGTACAACCCAGAACTTCACACTCTCCACAGTCACAGTTGTCAGAATATCAAATCCCACACGTGCTCGTATTGGCCTTCCAACATACCTTGCTCCTCTGGGACCGCAGTGAAGAAGTCGCTTCGAGATGCGAGTAATTTTCTTCAATCTGGCAAACATATTAAAGCGATATATTTATGTAGTCTGGATTTATATCTACTCTTACTTTCTAATGGGGAGCCGGGATGGCTTAGTCGGTATAGAGCCTAGTTACGGGCTGGAAGACCCAAGAGTCGGAGTTCGAGTCCCAGTATGGTCAAGAATTTTCTATTTCCAACTCGTCCAGACCGTCTGTGGGGTCCACCCAACCTCCTATTCAATGGATAACGGGAGTTTTTTCCCGGAAGTAAAGCCGCCGGGGCGAGAAACTAAACACTCACTTCCAACTGTTTAATGACATAGTCCTTAATTAGTTAAGACCAGAAACAGCTTTGCATTTTTACCTTACCTTCTTTATAATGTCTCAGTCCTCCCTTCACCTTGAAGTGTAACTCCTATTGGCCTCAGCTGGAAGGGTTGTGGTAGAAAAAGAAGTTTCAGATTCAAAATGTTAAAATTAGCAGGTAATTTACCAGTAAATTGGAACACTTTAAAAACAAATCTGTGATTCTGGGGAATTCTAAAAGAAAATGTACGAATTTTAGTGAAAATGTCGAATATCAGAAGGGACAAAAATTAAACCCATTTTTCAACACTAAATAATCCATCATATTTTCCGATTGAATCCTAAGCGTCTGATATGTGAAATTATTTGAAAACACTGCAGCCAACACAACACATTCAATATAAATATCTACGAAATTTTCCATCGCCCATCTTCACTAGCAACTGAAATGACATAATTCGTAAGACTGACAGATTTAGGGTGCACAAGCCCTACACAGACATCATACAAATTTTGTATTATTCTCATCCTTACACGCTGCAATAAAATGGCTGTGCATATAGAGCAGCTTTTTATGACGTGATAATTGTTCAGTTTTTCAAGAAATTACTTCCTTCATGAAGGTCAGTGTTTATCACTGGCATCACAAAACATTTTGATTGAAATGCTTGCAGTACGACCCACTTCACATCCTTGCATTCAGTTTCTCTAAACCATATTTTACAGTATTATATTTGTTGTATTTATTTCTAATATATCCATATGCATTCAAAGATTTACTAGCCCGTGGGGCTTCCGATAACTATTTTTAAATTTCACTTGTTTGTTCCATTTTACTCGGCATTAAACACAAGCATATAACTAGAACATATGTTACATAAAGTGGACACCCCTATAATAAGAATGACTGTAAAAAGCGATGAGGGCAGATCTGGGTCGGTTGTATTGGCGTGTTTCAGGCAACACGCTTGCCACACGAACAGACAGCGTCTGTTTCAAAGATGGAGAAGGGAGATCTGTCCCCTAGGCATTGGTATGTATCCTCAGTCAATTCCAGTATAAAACATATTTGAGGCCGTCGGACATGACTATTACTCACGACTGGATACACACAAGCAATAAAAATTCCCGCAGACGACTTTCTTTAAACGTAAGGACAGGAAACCCCAGAGGGCAGGAGAAACAGAACTAATTAAGAAACAGAGTAGAGTGTGGGAACCTTCGTCCCTCTGTCAAATGTGTAATTAGCTTGTGGAGGAATGAGATGCAAACATGGCGGCTCAAACCCGCAAGCAGTCGCACAGTTTGCTAAAGGTTCCTCATTTGCATTGCCTGGATATTAATTACAGAACTGTAATTGTAAAGGTTGCGTCTCATCCCAGTTCCCCTTAAGTTATTTGCGCATGGTATTGTATATGTCCAGGAACACCATTGGACAAATTGCCACGGGCCAATTAACGGAGGCCGGTGGCGAGTACTCTAAAGGTTACGGTTTAAACCTGTAAAAGAATTCTTGAATGCTTTGTTTGTGATATAATTTGCTCTCCTGAATATAACGGAGAGAGAACAGAGTGGAGGACGTAACAAGCTCTCGTGCAAGCAAATTATAATCTGTCGCTCATAACTACGGAAGCTGAGAAGTTAGGATTTCGTTTTATTATTCTGTACAAGAGAAGCCGTACAAAAGTAGGGGCGAAACAGTGTCTGAGTTTGAGTACCTCCCCAACAAAATGTTTGGGCCATCCACTCTACCTAATACGTCTTCATTTGTATTCTTACATTCATAATTAAAAAAGTCTGCTATGGTGTATATAAATAAATATTTTATAAGGTGAGAATGACCGCCTCTGTGGTCTAGTGGTCAGAGTTCCTGGCTACAGATCCAGAGGTCCGGATTCGATTCCCGGCGTTATCAGACTTTCTGAGTAGTAGTGGGTCTGGAACGGGGTCCACTCAGCCTCGTGAGGATAATTGAGGAGCTATTTCAAGTAAATAGCGGCTTCGGTCTGGAAAACTGAAATTATCGGCCGTGAGAATTCGTTGCGCTCACCACGTGACACCATCTGTCTGCTAAAGTTAACACTCATTTCTCCGAAAAGCGGCGGTCGCTCGGTCGGTATAGTTCGCTTGCGGACTAAAACCACGGAGTTTATTTTGTTTGTTTTTAAGGTGAGAAATCTTCCGATTTCAGACAAATCCATCAATGTTGATACGTCCTGGCTCAAGTTGGGATCACAGCAGGGTGGATTATAAAAATGTGTTGAAAAAGCGAGATGCGCTGTAGCGAAATGAGCCCAATTTTAATAAATACGTGTATTAAAAAAAAAAAAATGTTAATGCGAGGGTCTAAATAAATGCTCACCGTTCACAGGATCCCGGATATTTTGGAAATGATACGACATTATTATGCAGGTTGCGGCTAAGAAGTTAACCTCGCTCATTGTACGTCAAGGTATGTACAACTGAGGAAAAACTGATGATTATATGTATATTCACCCTATTAAGCCGGGATGGCGTAGTCAGTGTAGGGACTGGCTATGGGTGGACGACCGAGTAGTTGGTGTTCGAGTCCAGGTAAAATCAAGAATTTTTATTTCTCCAATCGTCCTATACAGTGAGTACCGGGGGTAAAGCAGCCGAAGCGTGAAGATGACAACTCAACTCCAACTAGTGCCGAGGTCAAGAAAATGTGGATCTGTACATCCACTCCCACATACGTCTTCGTGGCGTAGTGCTTAATTAGTTAAGCACAGGGACAACTTTACCTTTTATTCTCTTAAGCTCAGCTAGGGCAATGCAACACTGAATTAACTACGATTATTGAATATTTGTAGATTTTTCTGTCACATGAAACTTATATTTCCACTTCTTTACGTTACTAAATATTTTGAGATACGTTAATAAAACTGAATAAGAGACTGGATAAATTATTACTTCTTGCTTCTGAGCAGCCTGTTATCAGACCATCGAGATAAGCGAAATATGTCGCCAGATAAGTGCCCTTCTTTGTTCTGACAAGGAACCCCCTGTTCGAGGTTCCAGCAATTAACCTGCAAGAAATTCACAAATAACGCTTGATAGACCGGAGATAACCCATCTGTGTCTTGTGTAGCCAATCAGGATTTAAAAGGACAATTATAACCACATATTGGATGCGAACTATTCATTCCAACAGATATTCAGTCAAACTTCCACACAGTACTGTAGTTTTCAAATTAAACTCTTCCGGAGAGGTTGAGACTTGCCTACAAAAATCAGAAAAATAAAATCTAGTGTCACTTCCCGCTTACGTCAATATGTCAAAGAATTCAAGGACATATGTATTCACTTCCGATGGTAAAGTTTTCTTTTGTCGCGCATGTGCAAAATCTATTGCCGTATAACAGCCTTCCCAAGTTAGACAGAATTTAAGTGGAAGCAAGCATATAGCAACCGTTCTCGCCTTAAAAGTCTGGATATGTAGACAATCTCTAATTGGCGAGCTACACAGCTTTCCAAATTTGCCACATTTAAAATATGTCTATCCCTTGTCACTACTGCATGGCACATCTTCAGTTTGAAGATGGAGGAGAAGGCTTCCAGATGTGGACGGTGATTATGAATATACTGAATAAACAGTCGCGGACAGCCTACAAGTGGTGGTCCTTCATCTGAGTGTTGGTCGTGGGGCTCACAACTCCTCGACCCAAAAAATAATTGGGTTGTTACCAAATATAGTATGGACTGGATTGCTCTGTCTTAGGATAGGGACCAGTGGAAGGCCCTTGTGAACACGACAATGAACCTTCGGGTTTCATAAATTATTGGGAAATCCTTGAGTAGCTGCACAGCTGGCGGCTTCTCAAGAAAGGCTCATCTCAGTGGAGTTAGTTATGATAGATCTGTGCGAAGGGTTTGCTTTGAGAGATATCAAAATAAATAATAAAAATAATGTAAGTTATACGGTGTAAATGTAGGCTTCTGGTTCTTAGAGATTCAAAGCAGATAAATGAAAAGAAAACACTTAAGAAGAAGTATAAGATGGAGTTTCAGAATTCTATAAGATAAGAAAGGAGCGCTCGACAGAAATGGCTAATAAGAGCAGCAGCATCGCGAGAATCAGTTAGAAGAAAGATATTTAGATTCGACTTCGCCACATTTTCTGAAGATGAGTTCCGCTGACACGGCGTTTAACTATGTTGATATATGCAGTTCATTATAACAAACACAGATTGTGTTCTGGCGCCGCCCTTCGTGTGTGGGGTGTTCAGTTGACTGCTTCGCTCTTTGGAAATAATTACAAGTCAACGGAGATACTTAAATGCATAATGAAGCAGAAGTTAAGGATTGGACTAACTATCTCAAGGTCAGAGTGAGAGAGAGAAAGAGAAGGGGAAAATAAAAAAAAAATAGCAAACCTGACGGAGAAGAAACAAACTTGGTTGACTGAACAAACTAATCAAGAGGAGGGAAGTACACCTGGACGTTCGGATCCCTGAGGGCGGAGATGCCAGTAAAATAGGTACACTGCCTTAATAAGAGATGAACGTTCCTTTCAGTATGGCCGCGCCATAGCTCAAGCAGTTAGTCGCTGGCTTCCCACCGCGGCGGGTCGGGTTCGATCCCGGGTTTGGTCAAGTGGGATTATAAGATTTCCCTCAAGTACGTCACTTTTCATAAGCTCTCGTAATGTATGTGCTAACGAGGAGATAATATTTTAACGTGAATTGTGTTTCCAGGCATCTTTGACAACCATTTAATCTGTCCACCTAAGAAGGGAAATTTAAAATATCAAGGGGCGAAGCATACGGAAGGAGGATTTTCTGTTTTGTTCTCGTTGAAAAGAGGCCGGCGGAGGTTTGAAGGGGCGTATGGTTTCATGTGCGATGTTAACATCCATGGGGCCTGGTATTACCAACATACTGAGACTACTGTCTTCATCAGGAGCAAAGGCATGGATACCAAAAAATTCCGCACTGATCCAGCACTTCTTAAAACGGGGACTTTAAAGAAACCCCTTCTTATAAGCCAGCGGAACCACATACAGAAGGTTAGTTCGGAATCTGTCTATGGCTCTACAGCCCTTGTGGAATTTGGCCGTTTTTTTCTCAGTTCCTAAATTTATACACAGCTGGTATGACTCCTCGGACGGGGGATCAGCTCGTCGCAAGGCCGCTGCCTACACACAGAACAACACCAACACAGAATAAATGCACACAGACATCAATGCCTTGAGTTGGATTCGAACCTACGATTACAGTTTTCGAGCGTGGAAAGAAGGTTCATGCCTTACACCGCGTGGCCACTGTGATCAGCAGTTCGGAACAAATACAGGGTCAAATATTCGGGCAAGTTGTGTCGATTTTCCTTTAGCCCTGCGGACAAACTGCTCAACTTAATGATGGAGCTACAATGACTTGAGTTGGGAAATAAAGTATTTGTAATGAACAGAATTATAATCACAAAGATGGTAAGAACAAACTACAGTTAAGGAATAATTTGTGACATTAAAATCGCCCCATTTCCTTTCTAAATATCATCATCATTACCAATTTTAAGATTTAGGTTGGTAATTTAATTGTGTCTTTTCAACTGCATGCATTTTGTGAAGTCAATTCATAAGATGACTGATGAACTGAAGTGACATGGCATATTTTTAGATATTAGGCCTAAAAATTAGGAAAGGAGAACTTGGTAAAACCACAAAATTCCTGTGGATGTCATTCCTCTGCATGGAGAAGCATGATAACAGTTTAATCGCGGCGTTCGCTAAAACATGAAGAGGCGAAGAGTACTAAGATAATATTTTACTGTCCAGTTCGATGTGTTTGAATGTTTTTTGTTTTTTATATTCATGAAAGGTAGCTCCTCTTTTTGGGTTGACACAGTTCATTGGTGTTTAACCCTAGGGGCACACGCATTGATTTGAGGCGAGCAGTAGCCCAGAGCCGAACGAACCATCTACCATGATGCAT
>NW_019738957.1:1832512-1846155 GCF_002891405.2 Cryptotermes secundus | reverse complement strand
CCCCCAGTGCACCGTGACTCGAAGACTCAGCCATCAGGCACCTGTTGTGTCTGTGGCACCCTGGAGCTTTCTCCGATTTACTATCGCGCATCCTGCTGTTAGCACTTACATCGCGCATGCGCACAACATTTATACCGCGAGTTTTAAATCGCTCATAATGCTTCTGACGTTAAATTCGAGAACTGAAACATATCTTCCAAATGCATTCATTCTGGTTTTGTGTGCTTACTTATGCTCACTTACTACAAACTAGGAAAAGCACCCGTTTATCCTAGAATAAATTCTATGATAATGAAATTGCTTATATTTTAGCCTATAAAATATGAATATGTACTTCATTGAATAAGAAGAACCGTACTGAAACTTTTAAAATATTTCAATTAAAAACTGAAATGAAATATTATTAAAAAGTCTGTGGTCGATGTAACTTAGCTGTAGATCAGTGTTTTATTCTTATTGTCGCAGTCGCTGTGTCGCACTTAGGTCACTTGTGAACCTTACGAAGTCAAAATTTAATTCATTATTGTTTAGAAGCTCAATTGGCATAAACCCCCACTGCATGTCCTTAGATTTGAGCTTCTGATTGCTGTCACTGTGGTTGCTTCTTCATTACACAGACCTGTCGGTTAATGCTCTTAGGGACATAACCTATTTTGGGGAACAGATACGCAATAATATCTTTGTGGGAAAGTGAAGAATTTGTAATATGAAAGCAGTAATTTAAATATTAATAACTCTTTTAAAGAGCCAATATCCCTTTTACTTTTGGAAAGCAAAGAAGTGACCTTAAATATAGATCGCGCTTGGCATTATGAAAGAGCTGTTATAGTTATCTAGAAAAAATAACCGAAATGCAAACTAGGAAATCACTTATGAAATGAACAAATTATTTTTCAAATAGACTTATATCGTTATTAAGTTAATCTTACAAAACGCAATTTTATAAAAATACGTTGTGCCTTCCTTTTTTTTTTTTTTGTTTGTTAAACATTCACCAAGTGGATGACAAATATTAATAAATGTTGCAGATATGAATGAGATTTATATTATATTTCTTACATTTTCAGTGCGATGCTTTTTTCAGAGAATTTATAATGTGCTATTTGAGATTTATGTAAACTATGTGTAACTTGAAACAACAAGAGCCAAAATCAAGTCTGTGGAACAATTTTTGGTGAAAAAATTTACCAATAATAAAAAATAGTTAAAATCCCTCCATGGTTTCGGAAATTGTACATGAAAGTTTACGACTGTGCTTTCACTTTGGAAACTTCGTTGCGAGGACTGACAGAAATCAGAATTGTGCCTGGGATCGGGAACACGACAGCCTGCCCTGCTCTAGCGAGCCATCACTTTCACATCCAAGTGATCACAGAAGACAGCTGCTGTTGTGTAGTGAAGGCTACGGAGAGCAGATAAAGAAAATATTTTTTGATATATTGGGTTTTTGGACTTTATCCATCGTCCTGGTTTTTAAGATAACTAATGAAAACACGACGTTTCGGAAACTGGATCTGTTTCCGTCCTCAGGTGAAGGAAAACACCTTCTCTGTTGGGTCCGTTAGAAAGAGCTAGCCTCAACAGGATAGGCGTTTTCCTTCACCTGAGGACGGAAACAGATCCAGTTTCCGAAACGTCGTGTTTTCATTAGTTATCTTAAAAACCAGGACGATGGATAAAGTCCAAAAACCCAATATATCAGTGTGTTATACACCATCGTCAGAATCCTATAGTAACTACTTAAAATATTTTTTGTACTCCTTTTGTCTTATCATTCTCCTCATTCCTCTTATTTTCCTGCACATTCGTCTACTTCTCCCCTTTTTTCTTCTTTCAGAAGTCTCATTACTCTTTATCTCATTTTACTCTCCACATTATCTTCTAGTCGTCCTTTTGCCTTCATTTCTTCGGTTTCCTTTCATTCTATCATCTTTGTTTATTAACATTTTCTTCTCACTTGCTTACTGAACTTTATTTGTTGGCGTTCTTCTTTTCCCTTCTTTCAAACCATCATTTTCTGTTCCTTTGTCTAATTATTTTTTATTTTTCTTATTATTCTTCACCTTCTTCTTGGTTTACTTCCCATTAATTTGCTCTCCATTTCCCCCTGCTTGTTTTTCATTTCATTCTCCTCCTCATTATTTTCTTTGTTTCCTTTCTTCTTCTTCAGCACAGTGATCCTCACCGTTAAACGTCCAGAGTCCGACAGGGCCCTCGTGACTCAAGGGTGCAATTGCTTCCGAGCAAGTCCCGCTGCAAGGAACGAAGGAACAAATGAATGAATGTACACGTACTTTCTGCCTGGTATGTATAATAATGCAGATCACAGTGGCCGCGCGATATAAGGCATGAAATGTCTTCACCCGCTCGAACACTAGGAACGTGGATTCGAATCCCACTCAAGACACGGATGTCTGTCTGCGTTTTTTCTGTGTTTATGTTGTCTTGTGTATATAGTGTTTTTGCGTCGGGCTGATTCCCCTGCTAAGGAGTCCTACCAGCTGTCTAAGATTAAGAAACTGAAGTGAACCGAAGCGTTTTACAGGTGCCCTATGCTTCTAGAGGGAGCAACAGAATATCAGATATATATATAGATAGATAGATAGATAGATAGATAGATAGATAGATAGATAGGTAGGTAGATAGATGGATAGGTAGATAGATAGTTAGATAAATGTACATTAATGGACGATCACAGTGGCCGCGCGGTCTAAGGAACTGTCTTCGCCCGTTCGAACTCTGGATTAGGGAGTTCGAATCAAACTTGAGACTTTGATAAATGTCTCTGTGCATTTATTCTGCGTTTGCGTTGTCCTGCGTGCAAGTAGCAGCATTGCGAAGAACTGATCCCCTTCTAAGGATTCCTGCCGGCTACGTAAATATTAAGAAACTGAAAAAGCGAAAAAGATCCAAAAAGGGCTGTAGAGTCATAGATAGACAGATATACATTAATGAATGTTAACAAATTATCTTCTGGCTCTTGTTAGCAACCAAACAAAAAATGTTACAATAAAATTGCATATAAAATATTTCCATAAATATTTCTCTTCCGACAACTGCTGTCTTGTGGGATGTGACACAGTGTGCTCTACTAGAAACATACGTATTTAGGTTTAGAAGAACGTCAGTAGACTTCTACAGGACTGCATGACTTCATATTATGAAATAGGCTATTGTCCACCGTTTCGTTTATGGTGGGGTGGAGTCCAACTAGGTCCACTAGGCATGGCGGCAGGGGAAACCGAAGTACTCGGAGAAAACCCGCCCCAACGCCACTTAGTCCACCCCAAATCCCACTTGACCAGACCCCCGGGATCGAACCCGGGCTTCCGCCGTGGGAAGCCAGCGGCTAACCGCTTGAGCTATGGCACGGCCTTTGTCCACCCTTAATGCCGTGATGTACTCAAAAATAAAAATGTCTCCATTAATTTGTCGTCACATGAAATCTAAACCCATGTGTCGTCGTTATGATTTTCTCAGATATTTTGAAAAATTATTCTCCTATTATATTAACCGATACTTTGTTCCTATTATCTGAAATCTTCACCATAAATATCTCATTACTAAAGTATCTGCAGTCATTCTCAATATAATTTTTACTCATAGCTTAGTTTCGGAATATATTAGTACAATGTATGTGTATACTGTATCTTCTTCCTCTCAAAACACCGGCCTTTTTTCCCTTTTTCTTTTTTACCTCTTAAATATTATAATCTCTTCACACTGAAAAGAAACTAAGCATAACTACTGCTTAAATTCTGGTTGCGTGTACTAGTAAATACACTGTATATAATTGCTGTCCTCATTCACGTTACATTAATTAATGCACTGTTTCCATTCGTACTCGTGACATATCCTGTCTGCATTCCTGTCTTTGCATCTTACAATCTTCTACAGGCCCTGTGTTAATCGTATTTCTAACCTGAGTCCACCCCACGCTTTCAGAGTGCATTCAAATTCACTATCATTGTTGCTGTTGTTGTTATTATTATTTTTTGTTGTAGTAGTAGTAGTAGGCCGGTCACGGTAGCCGAGCGGTCTATGGCATGCACTGTCTTCGCTCGCTCGGAAGCCGGGATCGTGGGATATTTGTATGCGTTTTTCTGTGTTTGTGTACAGGTAGAGGCCTTGCGACGAGCTGATCACCCGCCCAAGGAGTCCTACCGTATGTCTAAGACCCAGTAAACCGAAGTGAAACGGAGAGTTTCATGGAGGTAGGCCTAGGCCCAAATGAGGGCTGTGGCGCCAATGACAATAATAATAATAGTAGTATTAGAAGTGGTGAAGTGGTGGTGGTGGTACTAGTACTAGTAGTAGTAGTAGTAGTAGTAGTTGTTGTTGTTGTTGTTGTATCATCTTTATCAGTATTATTATTAGTATTCCGTACTTGAAAACTGTAACAAATTTTACAATGCTATTGTCTTCTATCCTCATAATACTCATCCAATAATTACTAAAATAACCATAATACACCCTCCCATGCTGTTTCTTTTTTCTTGGAGGGGGGGGCGTCGCTATAGACGAAATGAATATCACCTGTCTAAAATTATAAATTACACAATTATTATCTGATATTTCTATTCAATAAACATTCTAAATTCGACTAATGACATCTATATTATTCAAGGATTAACAATCTGTATAGCAAGCTTAATCTTCATGTCTCACGTAAACAAATATTTATGTATTACAAGGATCGTTAACATTTGACGCTCTCTTCTTTAATAATATGGTGTAATCCAAACGAGCCAACAGGTAGTCAGACTCATTCACAAACTCTAGGTAAAAAAAGGTAAAGCTATCCTTGTAACAGACCGTGAAGGTACACAGGGTTTTGAAGCATAGAGGCTCCTATATTTTCTAAACAATCGGCTCAGAGATTTCTGTTAGAGGCTGAGCCGACCTTAGGGCCATAGTGCGGCTGGAAAGATTAGGTAAATTGAACAAATCCGTTGATCTCATCGAGAATCGAACCCGCGACCTGCAGGCCTGTAGCATAATGCCTCAATGAACCACTCTTCCGAGTGCCCCTCATATAACTTAGACGTAGATACATTACTGCTTTTGATTTTTGAATACTCGGCACGTGGTAGCGTAATTGGTTGAGGCACTATGCTACAAGCTTCAAGGTCATGGGATTTTTTTCAATTGCCCCAATCCTTCCAGCCGTACTATGGCCCCGAGGTCGACTCAGCCTCTAACAGAAATGAGTAGCGATAAAGGGCGGCTGGCGCGTAAGGCTGACAACCTTACCGCCATCTGAGACGACTGTCTAGGAAATGTGGGAACCTCAACATCTCACAACCCTATGGGCCTCCATAGCCTCTTACAGGGTTAGCTTTACTTACTTTACTTTTTATTGCCTTCAGTTGCCATTTCTTACGATATCTGTCCGTGGAATTCAAAACTTTCTGTTGACGTTGAAGAGAAATCCCTCTAAATACGAAATCATCACAAATAAAAACATTTCCGGAACAAGTATATTATTTATTTTGGAACAGCCTTATTTCCGTCTAATACTGAAATATCACACATAAATAAATTAGATAAAAACGAACCTAATGGATATCCTTGTTTCATTCCTGCCTGACCTTGGTTCATTACACAAGACAGAAATTGGAAGGGGAACTAACTCTAGTGTTCAGGCACCGACAGTTCTGATGTTCTAATGGCATCAAATAAGAATTCTTCTTTCACCTTGAAGGTCCTTATTAGAGTCGCATTAAATGACAAAGAAAATATGTGACGTTATGCCGGAAAAAATAACGACTGCAATGGACTAAGGTCCGAGTAGATGGACCATAATGGCGTTCCTGTTACAAATGGATTCATATTAACAGTAATGAATGTCATTATGTGAAGCTCCTAATTGTTTAAACTCGGATGCTTGTCACCGCTACCCAACTGTCAGGCCCAAAGCGAGCCCTGTTCCCTTCGGGCTCTCACTCCACTGCAGTCTTAAGGCAAGAGTGGCATATTGCGCACAGAGTGTGTTCACGAATTATTCCATACTTAACATTTGCTAAAGCTCCTATGAATCAACCTACTCCCTCAGATCGTAGAGATTTCTCTTAATCCGTAAGTGTTCTTCGCAAGAAGTGCATGAAATTATTATTATTATTATATAATTGAAAAATTGTGGTTAGTTAGTTAGTTAGTTATTTAGAGAGGGTGGGTTTCCCCATGCACCTCGGCCAGATTGATCTATTGTGTTTCCCTCTATGATATTCTACCAGTCTCTATACCCTTCCGATAAATGGTGCTTACCATCAGTCCCGCCGAGCAAGCGAGTTCGGCCACTTGCTTAGCGGTGTCTATAATGCTTCCCCCATCTATCAGAGGCCTTAGAGACTATTGGACTTGAAACGTACTGGAATTTGGCTCAGTGATCCCCTGTGGGGATATGAGGTTCTTTTACGTGCCGTAAAGCTACGACACGGGACACACAGCTTAAAGTCCCTCCCGGAGGACTTGTTCCCTGAATTTTTCCTCCCTTAAAAATTCGACTACCTCCGCCGGGTATTTGAACCCGCGTACCACGAGTCATGAGGTGGGAACGTTACCTCTAGACTACGGAGGCCGCTTAAAAAATTGTGGTTACTTCTGTCCGCAAGTACTTGTTCGAATTTACTGAAATGATTTTAATGAAATTATTTATTGGTAGTTTCGGTGCTCTTAATAAATAACTAAATCTATGGAGTTGAGTCATTCTTGAGAAGCCACCAGTCGCTTAGCTACTCAAACATATCCGAAAAAATTATGGAATACGTATTCAGAAAAACCTTACTCTCTTACCGATCCTGAGCCAGATGAATCCGATCCAATCCATAATATCCCATCCCCTTTCTCTATACTGTCACCTGAAGGGGGGTCGAGTGACATAAATAACGGGTTCTAGGTCGGATGATTTTATTTATTAGCAATTCGGTTACAAGTTCTAACGGGATAGAAATCAATAATGAGAGCCTTCTATGAAAGAAGCTCATGGTATGTTGCACTTTAATGTATGCGCCCACAGCTGTTTAAGGTGTAATGGTCATTATTTAATGAATTAATTCCAGAGGGCAGAATTCTATTAGAGAAGCCGACAGTAGCTCAGCAACTAAATAGATTCCTTCCATCTTATGGAATGACATTAGTTTGCTAACAGTTAGGAAGCAAATAACTAAAATCGTGATATAAGAACCGAGAGTTCCACACCACTGGACTTCCGCTGGACACGAACTTGAAGGAGTTCCATGCACGTCCAAAATTAAAGTCTAGATCAATATTGAAGCTTGTAATCTCACCTAGTGGCCATATGGCAACACGTTTATATACCACAATTCAGAATGTACTTCTCGTCTCTTAGGTGACTGTACAAGCAACAAAGTTTTTGTTATGTAAAGTAAAACTCTCCCTGTAACACGCCGTGGAGGCCCATAGGGTCGTGAGACGTCGATGGTCCCACATTTTCTTTAGACAATCGGCTCACAGATGGCGGTGAGGTTCTCAGCCTTAGGTGCCGGCCGCCTTTGCCCCCCATGAAGATTCCGGTACTCATTTCTAGCTGGAAGGATTAGTTAAATTGAAGAAAATCCACCTCATCGGGATCCGAACCCGCGACCTTCCGGCTTGTAGCATTGTGCCTCAACTAACTACACTACTGCGTGCCCCTCTCGTTATATAATTAGGGTGCTTATATAAATGGAGATGGTGTGAGAAGAGAGGAATTGAGATAGAGATATAAGGTGAGAGAATATGGTTTGGATGAAAGTGACTCACGATAGTATCCAAGAGATAGTCCATTAAATTTACACCGAAATTTCAGGTTATATGTAATGACGGAATTTCTTGGACAGATGAACAACCGTAAACGTTTTAAAGGAACTTGCTTTATTCGTCAGTCTGTACAGTTTTCGTGACGATATGCATGATGGCCGTTGCCAGATGGGACATCAGTCTACTCCCCTGAAGGCGAATTCTTCACTGACATTATATAAATACGGTTCGCAGAATGATTCAGACACAAAGAAACTCGTCCCCATTTTTCTCGAGTTTTTACAACTGACGTTCGCGTATTATCCATTTTTCTTTCGTACGTCTGAAGCTAATCAGTGCTCTATATGACAGGACGTTAACACGTGTATCACCAGAGTTTAGCAATCCTGTGCACGCATGCCACAATTTTGCACGCAATCATTAGAGCTTTTGACACGACAGCATTTCGGAGTCAAACACGAATTGGTGAGCAAAAACAGAATAATATGTTTCATATAATAGAAAATGGGATTATGAACAAAAGACTTGAATAAAACCGGAGAGGAAAGAAGTGATAGGAGATTCGAGAAAACTACATAATGAAGAGCTTCCTAACCCGTACTCTTCGCGAAGTATAATTAGAATGATCAAATCAAGGAGGATAAGAAGGGCAGGTTATGTAGCACACATGAGGGAGAAGAGGAATGCATGTAGGATATTGACGGAAAAAGAAGAAGGAAGACCATGACGTAGATGAGTGGATAATATTAAAATGGACCATAGAGAGATAGGATAGGGTGGTATGGATTGGGTTGGTCTGGCTTAGGATAGGGACAAGTGAAGAGTCTTTGTGAACACGGTAATGAACTTTCGGGTTCCATATAATTTTGGTAAACTCTTGATTAACTTTGTAACTGGCGGCCTCTCGAGAAAGGCTCAGTTCTATGGAGTTAGATTTCTTTCATTCTGGTCCGTCACACTAATAATGTCATGAAGAGTTAAACAGTTCCGTCTAGTGTGACTGATCACCAGTCACACTAGACGGAACTGTTTAATTCTATGGTTCGTTTTGCTAGTGGGATGGGACTAAGTTCCTTGCACTGCGGCCACTTCTGGCCTATTGTACCAGCCCAAGATGATAGGTGAGGGTGATTGTGGATCAATTGGTGGAATGAAGATTGGCAGGGGAAACCGAAGTACTCGGAGAAAACCTGCCCCAGAGCCACGTTGTCAATCACAAATCCCACATGACCAGACCCGGGATCGAACTCGGGCCGCCGTGGTGGGAAGCCAGGGACTAACAGCTTGAGCTATGGCGCGGCTCAAACTCTACGGGGTTAGTTAAGTTAGTTAGGCGGAACATATGGATATACTCACAGGAATCCGGTTCAGCTGGGCTCTATGGCCAACTAGTTCAGTAGAATCTGACTAAGAACGGTAACGGTCTGCAGGCCAACTGCACTGGAAAAGAAAAAAAAACACTTTATTTTTTCATTGATATTATATTAATTTCTGTCCTCATACATTAGACGTCAGTCCAATGGAATTCAGCAGAACCAAGTCAAGTTTGTATGAGATATGCCATATGAGATAACATCAGTACCAAGAGATTAAAACGAAGGTGGTGAGAGGGGCAGGGCAAGTACCTAGCATGGGAGAAATGACAAGCCAAAAATAATCGGAAAACCTGGAGAGAATAGATCAGTGGAAAGTATATAGAGAACTGAGAGGGATATAGTTCCTTGTTCCATAAAATAAAAATGGAAGGATATGGCACAATGTAGAGGTCAGTGGTAGGCATTTTTTAACACGGTAATGCAAATTGAAGTGTTCTCTCAGTAGTGAATAGGAAGAATATCATTTTCTTGATTATAAAGGGGGATATACTGTAGAAGTTTATCGACATTTTGGGGGAACATGGTTTTAACATTTTGGAGGTTGAAGAATGCTCTACTTGTCGCCTGTTTGTTTCTTTCTTAGCTCACTCTACTACAGTGAATATGGAAGCTGTATCTTCCTTCGAAATATAGGTGAAGAACCGGACTATACGGCGTAATTTCTCATAAGATAGTCCTCTTCTAGAGAGTGAAGTTTCGGGTTCCAAAACAGATGAGAAAACCCCATGCAAGCTGAGCGACTGTTAGATTACAAGAATGACTTTGCTCAAATTGCAGTCCATCCTGTGGCCAGACACTCCGCCGACAAAGCTACAACTTTGAATATGAGTTTAGAATTAGCTCCAGTACTGAAGATTAAATTCGCACACACATTTTTTGTCACACGTCTCTTATAAGTATACTTAAAGACAAACTGTGCGTGTTATGTAAAATATTTGGAATTGAGACGAAACAGAACAAAATTGGAAAACATTAAACAGTAAGAATCCGTGTGATTTGCCTCTTTCACAGCAAAATAAAATCAGCGAGGAGTAAAAGACTGTTCACGCGATTAGGAAGTAAGAAAATTATCCCAGATAAATATTGGTGAGGGTAAATTTTTGGATAGCTTTATCTTTGAAGGTGGGGGGGATGAGAACCTATCATCTTAACCAATCAGATTTCATAACAGGATTAGTTTGAAATTCTTCAGCTGACGTTACAATTATCGACTTTAGTAATAGTGAGATGTTACACCGCAGGGCATTAATACCAGACAACCAATAATTAGGCAGGATATCTGGTTGTAAGTCTATGGATTATTATCAAACTATGAGAAAGACATGAGCGGACAAGACGTATTCAATACAGAGATTTTCCCAGTGTACGTTTCACTATTTTATATAACATCCGGTGACTATGTAAATATTTTTCGTTATTTCAAATTAATACATTGAAACATCTTAATATTAAATAAAAATAATTTGAATATTTTTTCCGCCTTATACTCTTTTCGGTTTATCATAGCACTTAATTATATCAAATACTGCACAGTATATGCATCATACATTTATGCGTTCAGAAGTCCAATCGCAAAATAGATATTCCTGACACATAGGCACACACTAACACTGAAACTGAAACGAAGCAGGTTTTCAATTGTATTTCCTTCTTTCGTTACTGCCTTTAAGTGCTTCCTTTCTTTCTCTTTATCTTACCTTCATTAGTTCATCAAGGTACGTCCAATCTATCTAACTATCTGTAGTTCTAACGTCGTTTGTTGGACCTTGGCAGCTTCTTCATTTTATTAATCCTATACACAATCGGTAGGATACCTTGGATGGAAGATCAGTCCCTCGTAGTACCCGTAACTACACGCAGAACAACATAAACACAGAATAAATGCACACACAGACGTCCATGCCTTGAGTGGTGTTCGAACCCACTATCCCAGCGTTCGAGCGATCGAACACAGTTAATGCCATAGACCGCGCGGCCACTGTGATCGCCCTTAAGGTATGTCCTACTCTACATAAGTATATCCTGCCGACTGCTGGACTTGACTCGTTATTTGTAATAGGAATTTTACTCGCCAGGTAAATTCTTAGAACGTTTAGAATACAATAAACATTCAAGTAAAAGATTTTCGATTAAGTAACGTTTATTACTTCCGTTTCCTCCTTAAAATTTTTCCTATAATTTGAGTCCTTTAAAAACCGCTAACTTAGTTGAAAATTTGCAAGAAGATCCTTGCCTTGTGAAATACGGAGGTTCATTAAAGTGTTTACAAATAACATAATATAAATCATATTCTGAGCCAGATTAATCCAATCTTAAACTCCATACCCTGTGCCGCCCTTTCCGTTTACGCCGACACATCAAAATAATACCTTCTTTGTAAAAGTGTAATGATTTTCATAGTTCTCGCACGCCTGGTGAGGGTACATGAAAGTTTGCGTTAGATCGCATATAGTAGACATCTGCTAGCTTCATTGATAGAGACACATTACTTTAACTTCCCTATCATAAAAGTTTTAGTGTGACAATCCGTTACATAAGCCATTTTTATTTGAACCTCTGGACAAATCACAAAACCGTAGGCGCTGTTATGAACCTGAGCTCAGAGTCATATGTCTGGGTGCTCGGTGCCGAGAGGTGGGCGTGCAATCCCCACGGAAGACGGAGGTAAGAAAAAGGGAGAAATTACACACCGAAACCTATCGAGGCATTAGCCCATTAGGAAGACAATATTCCGACAGAAGCAAGGGAAGCCAGATGGCAGAGGAAAGAACATTGTACAGAAAGTATCTGCCATGAACAAGAGGCCGCGCGAGTTTCCTTGGTCCTTTTTTTGAGCAACATCACAGGTAGAATCTCGTCTGGGTTGGGTCCTCTTCCATAAAAACATATGGTTAATGCTCACAGAATGAGAACATCGCCCCTAACTATGCAGACGTTTCTATTTTCTTCCTTTTAATATTTCATACAGCAGTAGAAAGTAAGGAAGAAAATTGCTTGGAGCATTCAGAACTGAATAATGCATTATGCAATTTTGAACGAGCAGTGCACATGCGTTTACATACATATTCTTAACATGCTTCTAAGCAATTTGTACAAAAATTCGTGGAACCTACATATTTCCTTTAAATTGGGGGTTTTAGAAGGAAAAAAGATTTTTAATAACCTCTAGAAATGGCCATGTGAATAAATTCTAACTTCACACAAGAAAACCGTTAAATGCTCAAGCAGAGCGACATGAAGAAGTTAATCCTACAGGAGAGCGGAGTCGAATGTCCACATTCCTAACATCACGACTACTCGGCTTCACTTTTCTGGCGTTCTACCCCAGTGGAAACAGCGACCAGTAACCGTGAAAGTATATACAAGAGTTTCCTCCGAAAATATTGTGATTATCTATCAGTTTACACAGCATTACACCCCAGAAGGCACCCATCTTCAAAGATCTTTGCATCCATAGCCTACTTTTTGCCTCATACGAGTATTATTTGGCAGATGAAATATCAGAGAGTAAGCGACTTGGCACGTAGCATACATAAAATAATTGAGAAATATATGAGAAGTAAACCTGAAGTGAAGCGCATTTCAGAAACATGCACAGACACACACACACACACACACATACATACATATATACAAACAAACATATTCGTTCATATTCCCCAACAGAAAATAGGATTGATGATACGAAGGACAGCTTCGATGAAGAACTTGAAGGAATATTCGATAAATTCCCTAAATACAAAATGAAAAACTTTGTAGGAGATTTTAATGCCAAAGTATGTAGGGAAAATACGAGTATTTTCAAACAAACAATTCGGAAAGAGAGTTTACACGAAATTAGTAATGACAATGGAGTTAGAGCAGTAAACTTCGCCACATTTAAAAATCTGTCTGTCAAAAGTACACTGTTCCCACATCGTAACATATATAAATTTAATTAGACATCTCCTGAAGGAAAGACAATCAAATTGGCCATATTTTGATAGATAGAAGACGGCAGTCAAGTGTAACTGATGTCCGATCGTTCAGAAGAGCATACTATGATACTGATCACTCTCTAATGACTACTAGAGCAGGGAGAGACTCGCAGTGAGTAAACAAACACCTCAAGGGTTCATACGAAGATGTTCAATCTCAAGATATTAAAGGAAATAGAGGTTAAGGAGAAGTATCATGTTGAAATCTCAAATAAATTCACAGCTTTAGAAAACTTAGATGCTGAAGTGGATATTAATAGAGCTTGGGAAACTATTAGAGAGAATATAAAATTTTCTACGAAATAGAGTCTCGGTTATAATTAATTAAAGAATCATAAGACAAGGTTCGACGAAGGATGTTCAAAATTATAACATCAAATGAAATAAGCTAAGTTGCAGTGAATACAGGATCCAAGCGAAATAAATGGGGATAATCTGAACATTTTGAGACGTGCAACCAGCAGGCATTTAGGAACAAAAAGAGGGAATATCTGAAAGACAAAATTGATGAGCTGGCAATGAACAGTAA
>NW_019738957.1:1823070-1830889 GCF_002891405.2 Cryptotermes secundus | reverse complement strand
TAGGTTCAAACGAAACGTACAGTATAGTCCAAATAGGTAAATATTTGTCTGATAATCTTCCTATCCAAAATTAATAAATAAGAAGATGCTTTATCGCCATTTATTTTCAACTTTGCTTTAAAATATGCCATTAGGAAGGTCTAGGAAAACCGAATGGGACTAAGATTAAATGGGACGCATCAGCTGCTTGTCTATGCTGATGATGTGAATTTACCGGGAGATAACATAGGGACCATGAAGAAAAATACAGAAAATCTAATTGACTCTAGCAAGGCGGTTGGACTAGAAGTAAAAATAGAGAAAACTAAGTATACGTTGCTATTTCGTCACCAGAAAGCAGGACAATATCATGACATAAGGACGGGTAACATATGTTTCGAAATTGAGCACAGTTTAGATATTTTGGAACAATAGTGTCAATTTGGCTCAGGAAGAAATTAAGAGGAGACTGAATTCGGGTAACGTTTTTACCATTCAGCCCAGAATAAAATCTCTGTTTTCTCATTTGCTGTCAAAAAAGGTAAACATTGTAACATACGGAAGTATAATTTAATTGTGGTTCTGTATGGGTGTGAAACTTGGTCTCTGACATTAAGGGAGGGTGTTTGGAACAAAATGCTGTGGAGAATATTTGGGCCGAAGAGGGTTGAAGTGAGAGGAGGTTGGTGGTGGAAACTACAATATGAGGAGCTTAAAACCTCGGTACTTTTCGCGAAGTATAATTGGAATAAAAAGAAAAGGGAGGAAGAGATGGACAGGGCATTTAGGACACACGACGCGAAGAGAAATGCATATAGGATATTGGTGGGAAAGCCAGAAGGAAAGAGACCGCCAAGAAGACCATAATGTAGGTGGATAGATAGTATTAAAAGGATGTTAGAGAGGCAGGAGGGAGAGATATGGACTGAATTGATCTGGCTCAGGATAGGGGCCAGTGGAGAGCTCTTGTGAACACGGTAATGGACCTGTGAGTTCCATAAAGTGTTGAGAGTTTCTTGAGGAGTTCCACAACTGGAGGCTTCTCAATAAGGGCCCAGTTTCATGAAGTTAATTAGTTAGTTAGTTAGTAAGTTAGTATATATAAAATGTGTCTTAGATAAACAGATGATGAGGGTGTCGACTGGATCAAATGACTCAGGCGCAGTTCCAGATACAGGACAATTCTCAGATGACTGGTGAACCTTCGAGTTCATAAAATCAGGGACCTTCCTGACTAAATAAACAACTACCAACATTTAAACTCATTTCGTTGACGATGACGGTTAAGCACGAACATATATTTAGTTACGGCTTAAAAGCTGTTTCAAGAATATTTTTCAATTATAGTTCACTGGAAGTAGTTCTGATAGTAGTAGTTGTAGTAGTCCTTTTGGAGTATATAAATTTTATATTTTATTGTCAGCCTGTCTGCTGAAAGGACCAACTAGTGACCCAGTGTTGCTCTCTGCAATTTGCATAGGAGTTATACTACGTATATTCAAAGTTAGCTCTGTTCATTTTCCTATTCTTTCCTGATTCCGGTTTTCTTCTTTTCAAACAAATGCATGCTAACGTTACATAATTTTCATTCCTTTCTTCATTTATGAACAAACCAGGTCCATTATGGCATGTCTTTCTTGTAGAGATTACTATTAGAATGCAGTATTTCTACGGGCAGTGTTTAAGTGAAACAACAAGACAAGTAGTGTGTTGCGCAGTACCCATGTACAGCACGAAAACCGATAGATCAAGAAAACGTAAGATACGTATATTAATATCGGCAGCTGTGTATACTAATCCTTCAATTTTACCATCTCGGTGGCAGAATTCAGGCACTAAGGATCTACAGAAGATGCCAAGGCAATGAATCCGTGTGTTCCTATGTGATGATCCCTTTACGCGAGGCATCCAGCTGTCGTCCTATCACTGCAGGGGTGTCCAGCTTTCGGTATCACGTGCCTCAGTGTCAGTTTTACGCGCCGGCAGCATTTTACTCCCCAGGAAACTCCTGGTAGTCATTTCTGTTAGAGGCTGAGTCGACGCCAAGGCCATAGTGCGGCTGGAAGGATTAGGTCAATTGAAAAAAAATCCAATTACCTCATCGGGAATTGAACCCGCGACCTTCCAGCTTGTAGCATAGCCCCTCAACCAACTACGCTACCGCGTGCCCCCACCAATCATAATCATAGAGAGAAAAAATGACAGAAACCGGAAATCTTCCTTACTGAATGGAAATCTGAGTGTAGTTGTAAAATTAGCAGAGCCGGTTGGTGATGTGGTCAAATGAAGCGATTTTGCGGTAATAAATTTCCAGTTCGTAAGACATGGAATTTCTTGATCTGCTGATTAACGTCTAAACTTTCAAGTGAGATCCCAGGGCACAGATTTATGAAATGTTAGTAGTTACGGGCTGGATGGCAAAGGGGTCGGATTTTGAGTCTCGGTAGGGTCAAGAATTTCATCCACAGCATTCAGACCGGTTCTTGGGCCCATCCAGTCTCACATATAGTGCGTAATGGAGGCTCATTCCTCGGGAATAGAGTGGTCGGGACGTGAAGCTGGACCCTCACCTCCAACAAGTGCAGAAGTAAAAAAAAATATGGATTAACACATCCCATACGCCTTCACGGCGTAGTACTTAGTTAAGCACAGGAACAAATTCATTTTTACATTTCAGTAGGACAGGCAAGAATTTAGTCAGGCTAAGAAGCGAAGAGCGATTTGGTGACTGAATGCCCTTATACCCAACTTCGTAGTGCTTGACAAGGGTTGGTTACCTGTGATTTTCTGAAAGAAAGTAGAGGCGCAGTCAGTGGTGGACACTCCTTGGGGATAGAGGCGAGAACACAGCGCCATGTGGTGTTTGCCTTGCGGCTCCTCGCCATCCCGCCCGTCAGTTACTGCAATAGAGGCTCAAGTACATGGGCAAAATTGGTCGGGAAACTGACTCCAAGGAACAATAGGATTGGGCAGTTCAAGAAGTTCCTTTTGTTTTCAATTTGAATTTGAAACAGCCACATGGTATTGACACGGTTTAGACGTAAAATGATTATTTTTATGTGTTCTGCTTTACTCAATTCCTCTAATACCCGTTTTCAAACTAACTTCTAACAATTTACTGCTTCTGCCTCTTCCAATATCCCCCTCCCCCCTCCAATTGCTTTTATCCAGCCAAATTCAAATCCGTACCTCTATAATATTTAGACAGCCACTGAAGTGATTGACTATAGATTGAAAATACCAGGGTTGGGTTTTCTTTTCGCCGCTGAACCCGGTCAGACTCTGGGGCCCATTCAGCCTCTTATTCAGGAGATATGCCTATTGAGAACTTTCCTTGGAGTTAAAGTGTCCGTAGCGTGAAGCTGGCCTTTACTCTTTATCCGAGGCCGAGGTTAATAGTTGGTAGAAATTTACCTTTAGTCCCTCTAGCTCAATAGATATAGAGGTTACAGGCTGGAAGACAGGAGTTCGATTCCCAGCAGAAGCAAGGGATTTTTCTCTTTTCTACACCGTCCAGACCGGCTCCGGGACCCACCAGGCCTTCAATCCAATAGGCGCTGGGGATTCTTTTCCCGGAGGTAGCGAGGCCGAAGTACAAAGCTGACCGCTTATATCCAGACAGAGCTGAGGCGAAGCGTGATGGAGTTATACCCCTATTCACCAATACGTATTCTTGATGCGATGTTTAATAATTAAACGTATGTGCAATTTTATCTTTTACCTTAACTTCTGTACCTCTGCGAGCCTTCGTGGTGAAATGATTGGGCATATATATATTCTACATTCAGCTCTTGCCCATACAAAACAAACAAAAAATCTCTGTGGTTTAAGTCCTTCAAGCGAACTATACCGACAGAGAGACCACCGCTTGTCGGCGAAGTTAGTTCCAACTTTAGAGGATAGAGGGTGTCGCATTGTCAGCGCAATTAATTCCCATGGCCGTTAATCTCGGTTTTCTAGACCGGAGCCGCTATTTCCTTGAAATAGCTCCTCCTCTTTTGCATAACGACTTTAGGCTAAACCCATAGTTTGAGACATGAAATATGCAGCATATGAACTTCTACTATGCATTCATGTCTTGCATTGAGAGTGCAATAGGATCTGAATTAAACATTATGAAAATCATTGCCACAATCATAATCACATTACCAAGAAGTCGTGTAATCTGTTGCCCTGATCCTGCCTCAGTTATATAATTGGTTGTCATCAGTGTCTTGTTCCAGTTAATATGTCTCATAATTAATTTGCCTTCTGAAGCAACTCCTCCCCTCTTTTCAGGATCCAGTTTTTAAAATGATAATTCAGTCTTTAGTAAAGGTAAATTCGAATCTGTGCTTAACTAATTAAGCACTACACCATGATGACGTATGGGGGAGTGGATGTATAGACCCATATTTTTTTACCTCGGAAGTAGTTGGAGGTTAGTGGTCAGCTTCACTCCCCGGCCGCTTTAACCCCGCGGAAATTGCCCCCGGTACCCTTGGGTAGGAGCCTTGGTGGGCCCCAGAGTCAGTCTGGACGCTGTAGAGAAGAGAAAATTCTTAAACCTACCAGGACTCAAACTCCGACCCCTCCGTCGTCCAGCCCGTAACCAGCCGCTATATCGACTGAGCTATCCCGGATCCCCGTTCTTCCGGAATATCTCGGAGACAGGAATGTCTCCTGTTATGCATATTTTACGGTCCAAATCACGAATTGCTTTGCATAAACGCACCCTGACACCACGAAAGACAGTCCTTCCGAAACCAAGAGAAGTACAGGCAGTAAAGAAATTCCCATATTTTTATGGAGCCCGAAAGGTTATTATCTTGTTCAAAGGACACAACCACTGAAAAATATCCTGATAAAAACGAATCCAATTCACAGCTTCACTCAATTGTGAAATCTACTGTAATATTATGTTACTATCTATGCCTAAGTCTCCCAGATAGCCTCACCACGTCAGGTTGTTCCAGTAAAGAGTATGCCTTTCTCTTTCCTCGTTTATAAGCAAAATGACCTGCCCCTCATTTCCTCTTTGATTGTGTAGCTCTGTGTGTTATATATTCACATACAGGCCATGTGTTAATTCGATGCAAATGCAAACATCTAGAACGGAGAGGAATGCATGATTCATAACGGTCAGAAATGAACTTTACAGAATTAATTTTGTTGAAATACTAGTTGTGTTGTTTGAAATTCTATACAAACACACGTATGTAGTTCTTGCGCTCGAACAGAAGCGTTGGAAGTACTCATACTCTCAATTCTGTTTTTATTTGTCGGCTCTGTTGTTTCAGCAGTCGCTGTTCATGTATATAAATTGTATTCATTCATTACACGTTTTGCTCATAAAAGTAATTACGTTCATCTCTCACTTCACAAATCACCTCTGAAAGTAACGAAACAAAACGCTGTGGCCTTACTAAAGTTGGTATCACACATCCTCGCCCATTAGCTCTTAGCATTTCGTCCATTTCTAAATGACCATTAAAAAGGTAAAACTATCCCTGTAACAGGCCGTTGAGGCCCACGGGGTTGTGAGATGTAGAGCCTCCAACATTTTCTAGACAATCTGCTCATATATGGCGGCGAGTTTGCCAGGTTTACACGCCTGTCGCCCTTTACCACCCAGGAAGATCCTTGGTATTCATTTCTGCTAGAAACTGAGTCGACGCCAGGGCCATAGTGGGGTTGGAAGGAGTAGGTACATTTAAATATCCAATGAACTCATTAGGACTCGAGACCGTAACCTTCCGATATGTAGCATAGTGCCCCAACCAACTTCTTCACAGCATGACCTCTCTTGGATATAACCAATGAAAGAAATAAAAATAAATCATTTCATGGAATAAGTAAAAAAGTAAAGTTGTCCCTGTGCTTAACTAATTAAGTACTAAGCCATGAAGCCCTATGGGGGGGGGGTGAATATATAGTTCCACACTATCTTGATCTCCGCAATAGTTGGAGGTAAGTGGTCAGCTTCGCGCCCCGGTAGGTTTACCCCCGCGGAAATAGCCCCCGGTACACATTGGATAGGAGGCTGGGTGGGCCCCATAGCCGGTTTGGACGAAGTGGAGAAGTGAAAATTCTTGATCCTACCGGGATTCTAACTCCGACTCCTTGGTCGTCCAGTCCGTACCAGTCGCTATACCGTCTACGCTATCCCGGCTGTTAATTTCCACGTAAAGAAGTATAAACTATTGTGAAGTGTCTTATGGTAGATGATTTCAGTTATCGTAAACATAGACTAGGGCCCAGTGCTTCAGTACAACAGAGGTATAATGTCGCAAAAGTTCCCGCATAAATATTTGTGTAAACAACACACTGTCATTTTTCGTGCGATATTTTGTGTATACGAAGGAAGAAGATGAATTATATGAACTACCTTTGTCCAAATGGTTGTAAATAACTTTGCTTTATTTCCACTGCTGTATTGTTTATTATCATTTCATTATTGTTGTACATTCCGTGGTTACCAGAACTTCTAGTAGTACAGTCTGTATCATCAGAGGCACATATAGCAAAATAATCTAGAAATTAATAGACGTACTAAACGTTTAAATCTTCCAAGGCTACATCGGCTTCCACCTTTACACCACTAGTAGGTGCAAGCATAAACTTTGCAGTGCAGAACTACAATTCGGTCTGATAATTATGACTACAAAAAATATATATAAGCAAGAGTAAAAGTTAAAGGCCTACAATTTATTGGAAAGGTAGCATTAATAAAGGGTTAATCGAAAGAGGAAGCACAATAGAGCAGTGATGGTCGCGGTGTAAGGGCCGGATTATTGTGGCCCACCCCTCATATATTCATTCATTCAGTAGTGAAAGTTTACAAACAAGTAATTGTAGTTAATGTCCAGTAATAGTCTTGCAAGCCTCAAATCTAGAGTAGCAAGGGTAATATATTATATGAATTCTCTCATATTAAAATTACAAAAATAAGTAAATTTTACGGCAAGTTTGGAAGAGAAATTACAGTATTGTAACGTATATGATCACTGCTAGACAACGGTTCGGTGAACACATTTCCGTAGTTACCCTCTCAAGACCATCCATTGCTTAATAGCAAGTGGCTAGACACGTTTTCGTGACAATGAATAGGCACGCAATATTAGACGAACTGTTAAAGGCGGTGATCTATATTCGGATGGCCTGGAAGTTATAAAAAGGGGTCACGTAATTGATTCGAGATTTCGTTGGTAAGTGAGTCGTCATTCAGCATCCGTCATTCTTAAGAGAGATCAGAGTTCGGTAGTTGAATGTTCACTTGTGGAGTATTAACTATCGGACAGCGGAAGCTGAAGAAGTGACCAATTGTTAAATCAGAATCAAGTCAGTTTCAGCAGAAGAGAAGACACTCGTGGTCCAGTAAGGAATGGAGCGAGTCTTAAACTGTCCTTGATTGTGGGCTCTTATAACTAATTGTAATTAAGAGACAGTGTAAGGCATGCGATAATAAATTCAATCATCCAACCCAGAACCAGTTATTATTAGTCACGGAAACCCTGACACGTGACAATACATTTTGACCGAAGAATAATTGTATTGCTGTATTTGCAAACATAATATTAATGTGAAGAAAGCAGTCTTCTGGGATTTGGCACCGTGTATATGTGGTGTTAACCGACGTTTCGGAGGAACGTATCGCCTCCATCTTCAGGGTAGAAGAAAAAATATATAAGAAATCTGCAAACAAAGAGACCGTGACAACCGGTACAAACAGACTGGTGTTGGAAATAAACAGCTGTAACCGTACGTCCCTCCTCAAAATTATATAATTAAGGGTATGAACTACTTAGGCATTGTTTAATACCATGAGAGACGCTCCATCGGCGAGATACCATCCCGGGAC
>NW_019738957.1:1797077-1823038 GCF_002891405.2 Cryptotermes secundus | reverse complement strand
AGTTTTTCAATCGTTTACGGGGTCGGACCGGTTAAATTCTTCATATCGTTATTAAAAATTCTTCGATATTACTGTGACAAAGATTCAGGGGTTGCACAAAATAATGGGAACGCTTACAGATACAGGTAGGATGCAATTTTCTCACTCATGAAGCTGAGCCGTTTTTGAGAAGCCGAAAATTGTAAAGCTACTCAAGAACTTCCCAGCATTTTATGGAACCCGGAAGTTCATTTCGGTGTTCGCAAGAGCCCTCCATTGGTCCTTATCCTGAGCCAGATCGATCCAGTCCATACCACTCCATTCTATCTCTCTAAGTTCCTTTTTAATATTGTCCACTTTCCTGCGCCTTTGTCTTCCGTGTGGTCTCTTTCCTTCTGGCTTTCCCACCAACATACTCTATGCATTCCTTTCCTCCCCCATTTGTGTTACATGCCCTGCCCACTCATCCTCCTTGACTTTATCATTCTAATTATACTTGGAGAAGAGTACAAGTTATGAAGCTCCTCATTATGCAGTTTTCTCCAACCTCCTGTCACTTCATCTCTCTTTGGTCCAAATATTCTCCTAAACACTCTATATACATATATATATATAATTGCGTTTTAGTGTGATTAAGACGCGGGTTTTGACTGGTAATTGGATTTATTAACAACCTACAGGTCGTAATTGCAAATAATCATTACACTCTTGCTGATTTACACAATTTACGATCACTCCACACTAATCTCTTCACCCTATCAGCATTAGTTTTCAAGGATGTATAACACAGGAACTAAATCACAAATTCCAAATACAACTGCACTATAGTACACATAAAGTTTTCGGATCACTAGTTAAATCCTCATAGGTCGACCTCCTATACTCTTCTGTACTCCTAGTCCCAGTTCGCTCTGTTCGCATGCTTCCGACGCTGCTATTTTTCCGTAATTGCTCTCAACTGAACTTTGTCACTCAGAAATCAGAACTCTGTCACTGTCACTTCAATTGAAACCTGTTATATCTGTAACTGTGGTTATATAGCCTCCGCACGGACCACGCTCGGAAAACAGAGTCCTATTGTTGCATAAGGAAGACCACAGAGAAAACGAATCACGTGATAGCTGCCTCACCAGGCTTTTGGCGCGCTGATTGTTGCCTAGCAACGATCTATAAATATTCGGTCTACTGTTGAGTGAGCTAACGCGAGGTATTTATCGCTCCGTTGCCTAGCTATGTAGGTTACTATTTATATATATAATAAAAACATAAGTCAAAATTTATCTAACTTTTTTATGCCATATCAAGTGTAAATAAAATAAATGTTCTTTAAAATACATTCCATACAAGGTTAAAACGTGGTGTTAAACACCGGTGAGGCCAAAACCATGCGTCCTCAGCTACGGCAAGTCTCTGCTTGAAATTCAGCAGATCATGACCGTATTTTGACCCTTTTTTTTAATTTGCTTAGTGGGGGGTGGAGTCTAACTGGGTCCACTCGGCTCGGCGGCCACTGATTGGCCTATTGTAGCCTGCCCCGGGTGATTATGGTAAATGAGAATTTGGTGGAATGAAGATTGGTAAGGGAAACCGAAGTACTCGGAGAAAACCCGCCCCAGCGCCACTTTGTCCACCACAAATCCCACTTGACGAGACCCAGGATCGAAACCGGGGGGCCCCGGTGGGAAGCCAGCGATTAACTGCTTGAGCTATGGCGCGGCCTATTTTGACCCATACTTCTCTATTTATCAATCACATGATTTAGAAGTCTCGCTTGACAACACAGGTCGAACATCACTGACGGACTGATAACATTCCTGTTTCCTACTCGAAAGGGAGGGGGTTCAAATCTTAGTGAGGAGCCTGACCATCCTGACTTACGTATTTTATTATTTTCTCATCCCTGCAAGGCAAATTGTGGGGTAATACTTGTACAAGTACATCACAAATTAATCTATTACCGCTCTCCAATTTAATATTCGTTGTTGCGGATGGAGGAGACGCCCTCCAGTTCTGGAGGGAAGCTGTGAATATAGTGAATAAGCAGTCGCGGACAGCCGACAAGGGGTGGCCCTCCAGCTTTGGGGGGTTGGGCGTGGGGCTAACAACTCCTCACCGTAAAAAACCTTTATGTTACGAAAATGAACACGAAGCCTCGGATAGAAGGCTCTTGTGAACACGGTGATGAACGTTCGGGTTCCATAAAAAGCTGGGATATTCTTGAGTAGCTGCAGAATTGGCGGCTCCTCCAGAAAGGCACATCTCCATGAGTAAGTAAGTAAATCATCCTCTAAACCGACGCCATGTAGCCTGAGCTATTGAAAAGTATTTAAATAAATAAAGAAGGAAAGAAGTTGGTGATACATAACTTCTGTAGCTGATACAACACCGATAATACTGATACCTCTCCCCTTATCTCAGCAAATATGGTAACAAATTCTTCTTAAACTTCTCGGGGTGACAAGAAACTAAACAAAACTTACCCGTAGTTAAGCATCTCAGAGCGCACCAAATTTTGATTATTATTGTTACAAGTTGCTTGTTCATTTTCATATTAGCCTTCACAAATATTTTGTGATTTTTATTCAGTCTGCGTATTTTTGGAAATAGAAGAATTAAATGCAAAAGCAACATTTGAGAAACCAGCAAAAGTGATAAGAATGACAGGTAAATAAAAGAGTGAGATTAGCAATTCCTCTTCTGAAAATTTAGTAGAATAAACGTAAAAAAATGTGAGGATGTCAATACTGTAATAGTTTAACAAATAAACAACAACACGGGACAATGAAATGATAGAACAGAACACAGCAAGTTTTCACTGTTAACATCACATATTCTGTTATATGTAAAATATGCATTTGAGTTCTGAGAGACACGGCTTACCGCTTGAGAAACTCTGCGGTATTACACAGACGCAAGAACTACTTTGTGGTGGGTTCCAACTCAGCAACAAAAAGTTCCAGTTTTAAACTTTTGCGTCGGCCTGCGGTGATGTGTAGAGCCGTTCAGCTCACTGGACTAGCGAACAGCTTGTTCCGGGTCGCAGTTCTGTGGTCTGAAGGACCAGCAGTGGCCTCAGGGGGGCTGCCGAGAAGAGTCATGTTTATTTCTCGGCTTCGATGCGCTTGGAGGTGTTTATTACCTTTGTTCTTGCAACTGCTCTGTATAGCATATACATATATCGAAGCTGGGACCACATTATAGAAACAACAGTTCTGAGGGAAACCCGGAGGATTTAATGATACTACTTCTGCAGATATAAAAACTGTGATCGTGAACCACGAGGCACTTGCGTGACTCAAACTGGAATTAGAATATTGAGGATGTTCTATGGAACTGAATGAGCTGAGTCAGGAGAGTGTCCAGTGTCTTGAAGGACCATTGAAATCTCTTCTCTTCTCTGAATTATTATAACCTACAAGTCAAATGATAACAGTCGGGGACACCCCAGCTGCCATAGCGTCGGGCTGCGGACTTGACGGCCATGTAACAAATTCCGGCAGATGCAAGATTTTTTCCTTCTCCACAAAGTTTATACTGGCCCTGAGGTCCACCCAGCCTCCTAAACAAAGGGTACCGGGGGCGAATTCCCAGGGGGCGTGAAGCTGATTAGTCACCTCCATCTAGTGCCGATGCTAAGAATGGTGGAACTACACCTCCATTCCTCCCAATACCTTCATGGCATTATGCTTAATTAATTAAGCCCAAGGTTAATTTTACCTTGCCAGTCACATTGGCCGCATGATCTAGGTCATGAACTGTCTTCACCCTCTTGAACACTTGGATCGTGGGCTCGAATCCCACTTGAGGCATGATTGTCTGTTTGTGTTTATTCTGTGATTGTACTGTCCTGTATATGTAGGTATGTGCCTTCCGACGGGTGGATCTCCTGTCCAGGGAGTTCTACCGGCTGTGTAAAATATCAAGTAACTGAAAAGCGACCAAGGTCCAACAAAGGTCTGTACTCGTAGAGTCATAGATAAATAGATAGACAAGTTTACCTTACCATATCTTACCTTTACTTCTACTGGTAGTCTTAATAATTCCTGACATATCAAGCCCCAAGTGTCCGTCCGTCCGTCCGTCCGTCATTCTGGTGGCTCAGGGACCATTTAGGTCAATCCCCGTTTGTTATTGCCTGAACTCTGTCCCCTCAACTGTCCTACAGTGCGGTAGCGCGACTTTCTCATATTGGAAAAGCACTAGCGCCGTTCAATGTTGCATACCAAAGACCGCGCATGAGGATATATTCTCGCATAATTTGACAATTTATTAAAAAATTTCTTTTTACATGAAAGTGAAATCTAATATCTTGACACAAAAGTGCACTCTTAGTTTAATGAACCGCTGTAACTTGCGTATAAAATTTGTGCATTTTAATGTTACGCACATAGGCCTACGACTTTTGTAAGGAATATGCTGATATGACGAGTTGAATGTAAACATATCAACCCCCTCCACTGGACGCGATATTGCTCCAATCCCATCCAACAAGAGGCTTCATTAAGAGCAAGTTCTGCCCATATCCTTATCTCTATAGGGATCGAATCCCGATGAGGTGGATTTTTCAATTTACCTAATCCTTCCATCTGCATTAGGGCCCTGGTGTAGACTGAGCCTGTAAGAGAAATGAGTACCAGGATTATTCTTGGAATATTCTCGCGGGTAAAGGGCTGCCGGCGCGTAAGGCAGACAACCTTACCGCCATCTATGAGCCGATTGTCTAGAAAATGTGGGAGCCTCAACATCTCACAACCCTATGGGCCTCCACAGCCTGTTACAGGGATACCTTTACTTTTCTTAATCCGTTTACATATAATTCTACCAATCTATCCCCGAATGTCGTAGAAAAATTGAGTGGCACTCTTGCTTCAGAGTCGGAAGATAATGTGTTCAAATCTCAGGTCGGAGAGCGGCTGTCCTGACTAAAGTTTTCGTTGTTTTATTTAGTCCACCTTGACAACTACGTGCCTAGTACTTCAAATAAAATAATTGATGTGCTCTTCCAGTTCATTTATAAGCCACTGTATCAACAGGCGCTACATAGTTATAGAATAATTTGAAATTCTATCTCTTTCTGCATCGAAGAGAGACAATGAAAAGAATACGTACTGTAGGACTAGATGTTTAGTTGTGTAATCAAAAGATTATTTTTGTATACAAATGAGATGTATTTTCGATTCTCTCATAGTCGACGTCAGCAGGAAAAGTGAAGTTTTGCAAAAATTTCCTTTGCCTTTTTATCTCCTCCCTGGTTCTGCAAACAGAAATATTGGAAAGACTTAAGTAAAAGCAGCCGCAAAGAGCTTAGCTGTGAAATAAAATAGGAGTCCTGATGTTTCGGGGACTTCTTAGAATTTGAGAGCTTCGAGCATCAGGTGCAAAACTTGCTGCCTCACGTAGAATCAACGTCTGTTAATGATACAGGACTACCCCCTGTAGAACAGCTTTGCAGACCGAAAGAGCATTACGCTTTCTTATTCCATTGCTTTTCTTGCCAATATTGCATCATGTAAAAAGGAACTTCGCCGGTCACGGTAACCGAGCGGTCTGAGGCATGTACTGTCTTCGCTCGCTTGGAAAACCGGGATCGTGGTTTAGAATCCCAATCAGGGCGTGGATGTTTAGTTTGTGTGTGTGCTTTTTTCTGTGTTTGTGTATAAGTAGAAGCCTTGCGACGAGCTGACCACCCGGCCAAGGAGTCCTACCGAATGTGTAAGATCTAGAAAAACCGAAGTGAACGAAGAAATTCATGGAGGTAGGCCTAGGTCCAATGGGGCTCTAGTGGCAAGGAAAAAAAGAAAAGGAACTTCAGTAAACTAAGAATAATTAAAACTATTTAAAATCGCCTACGGGAGAAGAACAGTTTTCAGATCTACGCTTCATTTTTAATTGTTTTTTTTAAATCGAAGTGGGGAGTGGAGTCCCGTTGGGTCCACTCTGCACGGCGGCCACTGATTGGCAAGGGAAATCGAAGTACTCGGAGAAAACCTAACCCAGCGTCACTTTTTCCACCACAAATCCAAGTTGACCAGAACCGGGTTTGAACCAGGGCCGCCGCGGTGGGAAGCCAGCGACTAACCGCTTGAGCTATGGCACGGCCTTCAGATCTAAGCTTACTTTCAACTGAGTACGATATGGCAAAGCGCATTACTTACGACTGTGTAATCATTGAATTTACAGCTATTAAATCAAGAAAAGTTCTGTCGTCATCACTATGAAATATAGAGATATAATTATTCGTAGGTAATTATGATTTTGTCCTCTATTGCTTGTAGGCAACCAAATCGAATTGAAGGGGTAAAATTGTTTTCATAATTTTATTTTGGTTTGAGGGAGGCGAATTGTTCAGACCTTATCTCGGGCGCATTGTTGCCTCGTGCCACTTCCACCGCGAATAGATACGCTCCGTCAGAGTAGGATTCGAACCGTCGACCTTCATGTTCTACTTATTCAATGTTATATGCACCAGACAACGCTTGGTACTCGTGTCGAAAATTCCTCTTTGATCCAAATATTCGTATAAAAATTTTAATTTAAAATATTTTGAGTCTTTTGAGAAGAGGAAGTCCAGTGACACAGAGATATAGAGTTTTTTTTTTCATAGTCTCTGGGAACAAAACCGAAACAAACAACAAACAAACTCCGTGGTTTTAGTCCGAAGCGAAGTATACCGACCGAGCGATCGCCGCTTGTCGGCGAAGTTAGTGCCAACTTTAGCGGATAGATGGCGTTGCGTGGTCAGCGCATCGAATCCCCAGAGCCGTTAATTTCGGTTTTCTAGACCGGAGTCGCTATTTCCTTGAAATAACTTATCAATCAGTATAATCACGGGCTGAGTGGACACCGTTCCAGACCCACTACTTCTCAGAAAATCTGGTAGTGCCGGGAATCGAACCCGAAATTCTGGATCTGTAGCCAGTAACCCGGACCACTAGAGCACAGAGGCGGTCCAGGAATAAAACCAGACATTTTTTATGCGCTTCATAATTCTATTCAGTCCTCTGTTCCGCTGTCTATTGTTGTTCGGATGCTTAAAATACTTAGCGATTCAAAGAGATTTAAATATTTATACGACCGCAAGTGTTTGCCCTGAGGTCGCTCCATTGTTTGCGTTCTACTTACAACGATTTCTTTCAAACAGAAGACAATCGCAGGATAGCTAAGTGGAGGGAGCTGTTTACCACAAACCACGAGGCTTTCTACCTGCAATATCACGAACCAAATGTGGTTTATTTTGTTACGAAATGTATCTTAAATGCCACTTCGTACATTTAGACTAAATTCTACACATTGCCTTATGCTGTTCATTCACCTCATAATTAAATAACGCTGTGTTAAATGCCACTTATGGTAAATTATTAATTTGGAGGAATTCGGAGACTGGTTTGTAAACAGTGACTGCTAAGGCCGCGCCATTGCTCAAGCGGTTAGTCGCTGGATTCCCACCGCGGCGGCCCGGGTTAGATCCCGGGTCTGGTCAAGTGGGATTTGTGGTGGACAAAGTGGCGCTGGGGCAGGTTTTCTTCGAGTACTTCGGTTTCCCCTGCCAATCTTCATTCCACTAATTGCTCCGCAATCACACTCTCCTATTATTTGGGGCTAGTACAATAGGCCAGAAGTGGCCGTAGTACAAGGGACTTAGTCCCACCCCACTAGCAATTAAGAAAAACAGTGACTGCTAAGGTAATACGCCATCGAGGGAGCCGAGAAAGAAATTTCAGTGATTACAGCATAACGATTCAGAAGAATATTATCCAGGTACTAGATTTACATTCGCCAAACACAGTAGCCGCGCGGTCTAAGGCATGACTGTCTTCGCTCCTTCTTAAACTGCAAATCATGGCTTCGAATCCCACTCAAGGCATGGATGTCTGTGTGCTTCTATTCTGTGTTTGTGTTGTCCAGTGTGCAGGTAGCTGCCTTGCAACAGGCTGATAACTCGTCCAAGAAGTCCTACCGTCTGTGCAAAAAAAAATTACGAAACTGAAGAAGAAGCCAGGACCCAACAAAGGGCTGTAGAGCCACAGATAGATTTACCTACATTCACCTGGAAATAATAATAAAAATCATGGGAAATATCAGACAGGGTACCCGGTAAGTCTATAGAATATCGATCTATATACCTATCAATTTCGAATTAAGTTTGGAATCGACTGCACCCATCACGTACATTTTTTGTAAGTTAAACTTTCCAGTTTACTACTAGGAACAGGAAGGAATTAGATATACTAGATATTTTTTCTCGCATCTGGATATGTATATGGCATTGTAAATTTGTGATAAATATTTTTGTCTTATCCTTCTTTGTATGAGGTACATAAAATGAACCCTTCAAATCTCAGCGCTTATTTCCTTGAACAACATTAACCGGCTTGGTTCCCTGTAAGGTGCGATCTGATTTTTTAAATACATTTTAGCCTACTTTCCTTTTTTTTTCTCCTTGGCACTACAGCCCCAGTGGGCCTAGGCCTACCTCCATGAATATCTCCGTTCACTTCGGCTTTTCTTGATCCTACTCATTCGGTAGAACTCCTTGGACAGGTGATCAGCTCGTGACAAGGCCTCTACCTGTACACAAACACAGAAAAATGCACGCACACAAACTAAATATCCATACCCTAAGTGGGATTCGAACCCACGATCCCTGTTTCTGAGCGAGCGAAGCCAGTACATGCACCTACTGTCCTTATCTTGGATAATAAAGGCAGGCTTATGAGATCACCTTGCTCTGTGTGTACCTGTGTGCTGCCTGTAAGTGTATCCCCTTATTAACTTCTGAATTCTTGAAGCAAGCTTTATGAAATTTTTTGTGTATAGTATGCCATCAGAGACAATCTCAGCGGCAAAGGTAAAAAAAGTAAATTAAAGTTGTCCCTGTGCTGAACTAATTAAGCACTACCCCATGAAGGTGTATGGGGAGTGAATGTATAGATCCACATTTTCTTGATCTCGGCGCTAGTTGGAGCGGTGCACCACATAAATCAGTCCTATCAGTAACACGAACACTGAAATCTCCCAAAGGTTATTGTTCTAATGACTTCATTGTATATATTAAAGTTTTCTCTCAGTTTGTAGTAAGAGATATTAAGATTACAGTGAAAGGATTGTAGGCAATTATTTGTCATCAGAACTTCTTATTTGTAGAAAATTAAGTCTTTAAAACTTAATGTGTGGGTAAGCTGGTAGGGGTGTCTCAATACATGTCTCTCCTGTTCTCGCGTCTCTGTATTTTGGTATTAAGAATCTACGTTAAAATACGCCAAGAGAATGTAATTTTGTCTTGAATCGGTCCAAAATAAACTTGCTTTATTCGCAGCTAAAATCTTAGGTCTAAATTATAGAAGATCTCCCTAAAACAGCATATTGTATAAACTGTTCTTGCAGGTTATGAAAAAGAGCTTTCATCTATAATTTTTGGTTGAAAATATTTATAAATTTTGAATATATAGCGAAAACATTGACGAATTCCCGACCTTTTACAGTGTGATATATGTAGTAGGGAAGGTAGATCTGAAAAGCAGACGTAAAGAACCATCAAGACCAATGGGGCCAGCAGAATAGCAAAGAGCGCATTCTGGTTAATCTACGAATTATTATTCTCGACTCAGGACACTTACTCAAGATAGTTCCCCTCATTCCGTTATAATTCTGATGTGAACTGACTCCCATCTCTGGCACAAGGGTCGAGAAGTGAACCACTGAGGCCGGCTTCACAGTTAAAGGGTTGGGTGCCACTGGTTGCCGGCTATGCTGAAGTGGTTTGTGGGGGGACTCCTCTCCGGGTGGCACTTCACAGCAGTTGATTACCCTTTCCCCCTCCCCACTCCTCATGCGCATCTCTCATCTTCTTATCTCCCCATTTCCATACTCAAATCTACCTCACGAACAAGTCATCATTAGTAATTTTACCACATCATATTGCCGCGGTGGAGGAACGTACTACCTTTTCCAAAACCATAAACAAAATTAAAAGATTTTGACCCTGCACATTTCACGCGTGTTCTCCAGAAAATGTCGACGTCTCAGCATCGCTCTTCACCTTAATTATCCAAAATATTGTCACGTGTCCGGGATTTCGTGACGAATAATAATGGATTCTGGATTTGAAGACTGGATTTATTAACACTTCTTATACAATCTCTCTTATTCATAATCAATTACAGTTAATCTACCCACTTCATAAATCATTTAAGACGTGCTCCATGCTCATCCTTGTACTCATCTTTACTCTCATGTCCTTGTACTCTCAAGTACAGCTAGCTTCATAATTCCTCTCTCCTATAACCACTTCGCACGGACCCAACGGAAAACACTGCCTGTATTGTTGAAGAAGCTTGTTTGCAGCGCCGTTGTTTAGCATTGGACTTCTTGATGTCACGCGCTTATGCGGGAAGGTTTTCACCGGGACGTTGCCTAGCAATGGGCTCTTTATTGTTGCGTGCACGTGTGTCACGATAATTCTTGTACCAAGCCGTTGTCCAGTAACGGGTGTACATATTACAATATTAAGACGTTTTGGAAGACCCCATGACTGTTCAACAAGACCCAGACGTTTCGTAACACTCTGCTTCCACCATCGGGCCCCATGGTCAAATACATTTCTGTCTTTCAGAAGATTCTTCTGCTTCAGTCATTCGGCCTCATGGCTGGCCAAAATTTCCCTTGTTTCGGAAGCTTCTTGTGTTTGTGATACTTTCTTACAAGCATACAGGGATAATGGAGGAAAAGGTCCCCGCATACTTGGAAATGCGTTTTAGTATTCACGCTTCGGCCTCATTTTTGCTGGAGAAAATTAAATTAATTAATTTAATTAAGAAATAACGCGTAACATTTTCATTGTCAATGAATCTCCTTAATACTGGATGAAGGAAGCGATTTGACAGTTGCAATGGATATTTAATTCTGGTTACTTCCTTGCTCTTCAACAACACAATTGTAGGTACAAGCATCCTGTGTCACGTGCACGGTTTACATAGTGCTTCATTACAGAGATATATTCTGACTAAAAATAATTTTGTGGAGCTGTAACAGGGGTATGTCAGGCCTTCTCATGAGTGTGCAAACGCACTATTGTGAAAGTCATTCCAGAATTTTAAGCGCCTATATTCGTTAATTACGTATAACGTATATCTGTTGAAGGAAAGAAGCATTTAAAGGATAACTAGAAAGCTGTCAGTAAATTTCCGTGTGCAGTCCTTTTTTGATGCGACAGATGGCTAACCAGTGTTGATTTGAACCCATAAACCCATCATCTCAGCGTTATACTATTTCAACAGCTGCAGTGTATCTCTGCTTGACCCAATTTAACCCCCTGCCCAGTACATTCATATGTTGCACGATTCGTCGTACCCCCAAAAGAAAAGTCAAAAGGTACGAAAACTTTTTTATTGGAAGTTAAGTAAACTGACCTCTCTTAATACAATGCCCAAAATGTTCCGTATCCGAGTGCATCTTGCACAATGTTCCTATAATGGGGCACTATTTTGTGCTGACGGAAGTTTTGGATTTTGTCTTTTCTTTGTATCTACATAAACGCTTCCAGTAATCGAAGTCTCGGCAAAGAACAAAAACCCTTAATTTCACAAAGAAGCAACCACACCAAACACTAAATTTCAATACAGGGATATATTACTTCGGAGCTGTTGGAGTCATTTTTCCTTAACTTTCTTTCTGTGTTTTATTTTACTTCAATATATGTAAGAAGTATGAAAGTGTAACATGAAGTACAGACGCACACGCTGCCACATCCCAGAAGACGGCATTCTCGAAGTAAAGTTGCCTCTTCCTTTAACTAATTAAGCATTATTTCACCAGGGAATTCGGGGGGAGAGAGCGTGTGTGTGGACTCACGCATTCTTGACCTCAGCACTAGGTAGAATTGAGTGGTTAGCTTCACGTTCGGCCGCTTTATTCCCGGGGAAAGAGCCCCGGAACGCACTGGATAGGAGGCTGGGTGGTCCGCTGAACTGGTTTGGTGGTTGTGGAGAGGAAAAGTGTAACCCTACCGGGACTCCAATTCTAACATTTCGGAAAAGCAAATATCCTGAACGGGATACACTCAGCCTGGTGAGGATACTTGCGGAGCTATTTCAAGGAAATAACAGCTCCGAGCTATAAAATCGAAATTAACAGCCACTGGGATTCGTTGTGCTGACCACGCGACACCCTCTATCCGCTAAATTTGGCACTACTTTCTCCGATAAGCGGCGGTCGCTCGGTCCGTAAAGTTCGCTTGCGGAATTAAAACCACGGAGTTTGTTTTTTGTTAGTAAATCTCAGGAGTGATATTACTTACATTTTATTATCACAGCAAATGGCTGGGTTTGCTGAGTAAGAAAACCATTTTGAGTTTATATTTGGGTCTCTGGAACCACATTCTGAATAGAGGAATGTAGGGTCTCATTCAAAGATATTTGCTACAGGTCACAGCTCAATTATTACACCAAGTGAATCCATAAAGAACATGTTTTTATAAAAGGCAGTACGCGTGACTTCTGATGTTGAGGTAATAATTTGTGAACCGCTATCCGTGACGCCTGCGATTATTTCCTCCCGTCGTGAGGGGCGGTCCGGCACCCGGCACTCGCGAAAGGAAATATTCACTTTGCGTTCCACATCTTATTACAGGAGAGGCAATGGGAATCACAGGATTCTTTGTGTTTACATTTCATAAGACACGCAGAACGCCCAGCTGCTTGTCCTGCTAAAGAAAAGGAAGGAAAAAAGGAAGAAAGAAAGAAAGGAAGAGAATGGCGGAAGTGCCAATGTAACGTCATTAAATGATATGATTCATTAATCACTGTCAGGGAAAGAACAGAAATGAACAGAGAGAGGTATCATTTATCCTTGCTTTCAGAAAGGACATGGAACCTGGTTTGTGGTATTCACGCCACTGGATTTCCACGTAGTAAATGTGACATACTGTAATTCCTATATTGCGCTGCTAGAAAGTCTTACTTTACGATGCTAATAACCCAAATCTTTTCAGATTTTCCGCTTGGTGGGTTTGTATGAAAACGTTTCCACGAGCTAAAACGTTGAACTCTTATTAATCGTCCGCTACTGAAGGCTAATGACATAAAATATTTCTTTTTACCTTTTGGTTACAAATGATTTTAAAGTAAGAATGCTTTCTAGACATTCCGTGGGAAGTAAACTTCACTTCAAGCTACATTCCGATTTGTTTGCTGTAAGGAAATAATTATGCAACTCCGTCTGTATATTCTAATTTCTGTGTCTGAGTTCTTACTCGTACATCTCGAGATGTAAGTTACATTGATACTCTGCTATTTCACAATGCTGAGCGCACTACTCAATTTACGTGGCGTCGGCTTATGCAGACCTATAGCAGGATTACAATGTATGCTTGAGTTGGGAAGGATGTAGTTGGAAGCGACTGTGCCTATTCATGAAACTGTTCCATATTTTATTGGATTTTGACTGAAGAAGACGATAAAATGCTTAGGCATGACAGCCGGTCCCTGGCCGGGATTCAAACCTCTGCCACTGAATGCGAATTGTATATTACATTTGAAACAGGTTAAAGATAACTCCGAAATGTACTGTGACATGACACGTGAAAGACGGAATATTGGAGCTAGAATAGACGGTCATTGATGGGCAAAGGCTCGATAATTACGTGTCTTCGGAAACGGATATGCACGAAGTAATAGAGAACTGTTTCAGGAGGTGTTGTCTGTGAGGTCCTTGCCGAGTCTATATAGCGAGGAGCAAGGATCATGACTAGGATTTGCCGCCTTAAGATAATTGCAAGCCAGCCGCCAACCAGCGAGGAGGTGAGCACAGAGGCAGAGGAATATCCATTACTGAGAGACGTTTCTCGGCGACAACTGGTGAAGAAAGAGGAGACTGTACCTGTCCTGCAGTACGGTGATTTTTAAAATGAGTAAATTAGTGAGATTATTATTTACTTACTTACTTACTTACTGACTCATGGAGCTGAACCCTTCTGGAGGAGCTGTCAATTCAGCAGCTACTCAAGAATTTCCCAGCATTTTATGGAACCCGAAGGTTTATTACCGTGTTCAAAAGAGCCCTCCACTAGTCCCTATCCTGAGCCAGATCTATCCAATCCATACCATCCCATCCTATCTCTCTAAGATCCATTCTAATATTGTTTACCCACCTAGGCCTTGGTGTTCCCTGTGGTCTCTTTACTTCTGGCTTTCCCACCAATATTCTATACGCATTCCTTGTCCCCCCATTCGTGCTACATGCCCTGCCCACATCATCATCCTTGACTTGATCATTCTAATTATACTTGGAGAAGAGTAAAAGTTGTGACGCTCCTCATTATTCAGTTTTCTAGAACCTCCTGTCACTTCATCTCTCTTCGGTCCAAATATTCTCCTCAACACCCTGTTCTCAAACACCCTCAGTCTATGTTCCTCCCTTAAGTATCAGAGACCAAGTTTCACACCCATACAGAACCACAGGTAAAATTGAAGTTTTGTATATTATAATTTTTATGTTTTTGGACAACAGACGAGAAGACAAATGGTTCTGGACCGAATGGTAGCAAGCATTATCCGAGTTCAATCTCCTCTTACTTTTCTCCTGAATCAGGTTTCGATCTGTTATCGTTGTTCCCAAATATCTGAACTGTGCCACATTTTCAAAACATCTGTTTCCTATCTTTATGTCATGATTTGCCCTGCATTTTGGTGACGAGACAGTAACATATACTTAGTTTTCTCTGTGTTTGCTTCTAGGTCAACTTCTTTACTTGCGTCAATTAAAGTTTGTGCGTTTTTCTTTATGGTATCTACATTATCACCCAGTAGATTCACATCATCGACATAGGTCAACAGCTGATGTGTCCCGTTTAATTTCAGTCCCACCTGGTTTTCCTGAACCTTCCTAATGGCATATTCTAAAGCAAAGTTGAAAAGGAGTGGCGATAAAGCATCTCCATGTTTTAGACCATTCTGGATTGGAAATTTATCGACAGATATTTACCTACACAGACTTTACTATACTTTTCGTTTAAACACATTTTAATCAACCTAACTAGTTTCATGGGTGTCCCAAACTCTATTAGAACATTGTACAATGCTTCCATCCTAACTGAATCACAGGCTTTCTTGAAGTCTGTGAATAGCTGATGTACTGTCTCATTGTACTCCCATTTTTTCTCCAATATCTGACGAATGCAAAAGATCTGTTCTGTAGTTGATCTGTTACGTCGAAAGCCACACTGATGATCCCCAGTAATTTCATCTATATATGGACATAACGTTGAAAGAAGAATATTGGACAAAATTTAATATGAAGTTGATAGCAGTGATATCCCCCTATAATTACTACAGTCAGTTTTATCACCCTTCTTGTGAACTGGTACAATAATAGAATCCTTTCACTGATCCAGGTCCGAGGCTTTGTGTTCATCTTCGTAACATAATATTTTTTTTTACAGTGAGGAGTTGTTAGCCCCACTATTATACTATTATAGGTACATAAAATCTAATTCCTAGTCAACACCCCGCGTGTATTCATTGACTCGTGACAATACTAACGTTTTCCTTCAGTTTTATTCCTGGTCTTCCATGTGACTCTTTTAGGAAGATTTCTCTATGCTCTTCTCTGATATTTGAGTGAAGTGACAATTCTTGTATTTCTTACTATCTGAAATTTGTATGAGGTGAAAATTGATATGAGCGACTTGGAGCGCCATTCCTACGTTAATGTCAATATTACCTTCACTGCCTTCACAAACCTACAGGTGGAAAACGGTTCTTGGTAGCACAGCCATTATGCCCGGTTCTGTGGAAACGCTATTACGTTATCTAGATGAACTCGTCTTTAAGTGCATGCTGATTGTCAGATGGTCACACAAAACCCAGATGTTCAGTCGATTCTAATCTTCCCAATTATTTAATGAAGCAATTTAATGTTTTATCAATGTTTTTTCCTGCTTTAAACATAATCTTTAAAATTATTTTCAGGAGAAAGAAACAAAGAGAGAGGATAAAATGAATATCAGTACAACAAACAAGAAAAGACTTAGAGAGAAACTGCCTGCCTTCCTTCCTTTCTCAAAATCTATCTTCTTTTGACCTATTGCTGCATTTGTTATTACAAAATCAAATCTGCAGTTGTAGCTGTTAGAACGAATTAGCAACAGAAAGACGTGAACGTAAATTTCTGTTCAACTGTTCATATAGGCACCATGTCCCATGTAGACCGGGGGCAGTTCTCTGATTACAGACATACATTGTGGCTACTGTTTAAGACGTTAGAAACACTTTAAAGAGGAACCTGACAAAAATCAGAGAAGAGCGTATGATGCACTGAAGTAATGTATCATATACACATAAGCTTTCTCATCGTGACTGAAGCCTTCCAGAATTTCCTCTAAGCAACTGCCTTTTGACTGTACCAAATATATAATGGTTTAAGCTTCAGTGTTATACAGCGTTCCTTCGGCGTAGCATTGTGTAAGGAACGCGAAGTGCATACAACAGAGTGACCCAAAACGTAAATCTGTCAATTATAACATATGCCGTGAGGTTTTGTTCTATACAAAACTTATACTAGCACAGTCAATAATTTCGTGGACTGGCCGCAAAGCGTCGTTGCAGTGCACTACAGCGGATAGGTTGAGGCACTATTATAATGCTTTGTTAGTTCATCTCTCGTCACAGCAAGAGGCAGTTGTGTGCAGACAGTGTAAGCAGAATTACGGCCTCAGTTGTGTATTGCAGTTGAAATCGACTGGCGGAAATCGAAAATATGGCAGTTTGAACAACGGGCAAACATCAAGTTCTGCCAGAAACTAGGCAAATCCCCTAGCGAAACATTTGACGTAGGAAGAATTGGCTGTTGCTACACGACAACTCCCCTGCACATCGCTCTGTTCTTGTCCAAGAGGAACTGGCAAGGCAAGAGTTTACCGTTTTGCCACACCCTCCGTACTCACCTGATCTCGCACCATGTGATTTCTTTCTCTTTCACCGCTTGAAAACAAAGCTACGTGGTCGTAGATTTCAGTCGTCCGAGGAGGTAGTCATTGCCACAAGAGACGCTGTACGGGAATCTCCTGCCAATATGTTTCAGCAATGTTTTCGGCAGCTATATCAACGTTTGCAGACTTGCATAGCGGCCAACGGCAACTATTTTGAGGGTCGGCGTGGATCTGCGTAAGTGTATGTGAATACCTTGAAATATGAGGCAATAAAACCACAGTCCACGAAATTAATGACTATATCACGTATAACCTTGTTTACCAAGGCTGCTGCTGTGAAAAAGCTCAAGTTACTGGAGTCGAAAGAATGTACACTTATTACTATAAATTTGGGGAAGTATATTGTCACGTGATAAGGTGACTATAGAGAGGACTGGGGTTGGTAATCGGATTATTCAACACTTACAACGCATAAATAAAATTAACTCTAGCGCTATTGCTAATTCACATAAATTGGCGTTCACTATAAAAGAAACTCCGTGGTTTTAGTCAGCAAGCGAACTATACCGACCGAGCGACCGCCGCTTGTCGGCGAAGTTATTGTCAACTTTAGTTAACACTGATTATTCTATCTGCTTTCTGTGTCTTCACCGGTTACCCGCTAATAGCTTGCAGTGTCGTAGATCCCTCAGCTTCCTTGCTCAGCGGTTTGCAAATCGCGGAGCGATGTGGACCTTAGGAAATTTCCAATTGTGTGGGGAACCTTGTTTCGTAGGCGCTGAAATTTTAAGAGGCAGATGTCTGCCGCTAATTCGCAGGCTGGTCAAGCATAAGCCATTACTGATCTGATCAGTGCCTCATGGAAGGTTAGTTTAATGTTGGTACTTAAAAGCTCACTTTTGAATACAGAGTAGATTCTAATAAATGTTCTGAAGGCTTTGGCTTCTTTCATTTCTATGTGCAGTCTCCATGTGATCCTTGTATCGAAGATTACACCGAGATATTTTACATGATTCACGAATGGGATAGCCTTCCACTCAACGCAAGATGGGCCTCTGGGGACCTAAGTATATGAGAAAAGTAGATGACCTGGGTGTTTTCATTAATTTTTAAGTTGCAGTGTTCACACCAAGTTTCAATAGAACTACGAACTAGCTGAAACTTTCTGAGAACATAACCCGCTTTGCGGCCTGTCTCATTATATACGGGTATATATATATATATATATATATATATATATATATATGTCATCAGAAAAGAGACTTAGATAGACACTAGGTGTTTCGGGTGTATCATTTATATACGTGTATACTGTACACTGTGGGAGAGAGGACGAAATCTTGTGACACCCTTGCTTTCATATTCCTTGGCGTAAACATTTCAACTTCGACCAAGACTCTGAATATTCTCAAGGAAAATAGCCAATAAGCTTGATTACACTAATCGGAAATTCTAAATCCGATAAAGCCAAGGTGCCATGTTATATGAAAGTCTTTTCCAATATCCAAGAATACCGCAGCTGTAGAAATGTTATTGCTTAAATTTAGTGTGACGTGGTCGTAAGACTCATGTATTGAAGTGTCGTACTCTGACTGGCATGGAATTCAAACTGGCTTGCATTAAGCAGGCCTCTTTCTTCGATGTGTCTTTGGGCTATTTCCAGAATGACTTCCTCGAAGTTGTGCTGTTATAGACAGGAGGCTAATTGGACGTAAATTTTGAGGGAAAATGGATTCCATATTGGGTTACGGTCACGTTATAAACTGCTAACTGCTTTGTTCCTATTCTCCAGATATAGCCTCTGCGAGAACTCACAGAGAACACCGCTTCTAACAGTTCTTATTTTGTTGCGTGACGTAGATATCGGCGGGGACCGAATAGAAAACACCGGGTCATATGGCGTATCCGTGCTGTTCCCTGGCAAAATCTGTTTCTGCTGGTTTCATAATCTTGGCTTACAGCATACATGACACAACACAAATTTGAGAATACCTGCTAAGGCTTCTGAAAATATTTTAATGATTATAGTACATGGGAATGAATGTGGAAAAAACAAAAGTATATGTAGGTCCTACTTGAGGATTACAGTTACAAACATTAATAACATTGACGATTCTCAATCCTGGTTGGGGGACCACGTGGAAGACAGGATGTGACAGGCAAATACTGCTGAGATAAATCCTCAAACTTTTATCTGAGGTCTGGAGATGGTTGAAAACGGTACAGGATCTCGTCCAAAGATGAGGTTTGAAGAAAAGTGGTATTAAACCTCGGTGTTCTGCTCTCAAAGTCATAGTTTTTAAAAACAGAGAAGAGTAAAGTCAGAAACGCCCATTGTCATGTCTAGAAATTTAAAGATTGTTTTTATTTTGTTTGTTTGTTTTTATCTAGGTCTTCAAATTGTCCCTAATTCTAAGGAAATAGCGCAGATGGGAGACAACTACGGCTATTGCTTTGGACATCCGGCTGTTCAGACTAGGTCTGTCTGTCAGGCCCAACGGAGTAGGACGCTTCACCCTTGCACCTCATGACAGAGACAGAATCAGTTCCCGAAATGTTGCGGTTTGGAAAAAAACTCAATAGGATGGGCACTTTCCTGAATAATTGTTGTGGTTACGGTTAAAAGCACAGTCAGAAACATTTAGGGAGACTGAAGATGTTAAAAAGAGAATTCTCTGGACTCATGAGCCAAGAGGTGCCAGCAGGATACTGCGAACTGTGTAACGAGGAGCTTCATAATTCGTATTCATTACTGGTTACATAGTGAGATTTTCATGCGACATTTAAGTGAGAATAACCTTGGAGAAAAACCGCCTCTGTGCTCTAGTGGTCAGAGTTCCTGACTACACATTCAGAGCCCCGGGGTCGATTCCTGGCGCTACCAGGTTTTCTGAGAAGTAGTGGGTCTGGAACAGGATCCACTCAGCCTCATTGATATAATTGTGGAGCTATTTGAAGTAAATAGGGGCTCCGGTCTATGAAACCGATACTAAAGACCGTGGTGAGCTTTGCGCTGAACGCGCGACACCCTCTATCCTCTAAAGTAGGCACTAATTTCGCCGATAAGCGGCTGTCGCTCGGTAGATATAGTTCGCTTGTGGACTACAGGCCTTGGAGTTTTTTAATCTTTGAGAAAACACCACTCGGAGACCGACCGTACATAGAAGGATAATATTAAAATTAGCATTAAATAACGGAGCGAGTGTGTGGGAGTGGTTATAGACATACAGCGGCATGGTGTTAGCCTATTTCAGATACTGCAGGACATGGCTTCATGGCGAGCTTTTGCGAAAACGATAATGAACCTTGGGACTTTATAGATAATGCCTTCACAATCTGATTACGGTACTCGTTTGATAAGAACTCTGCATCGTGGAATTTGCTTTGGAAATGCAAATCTAATAATTTATGCAAATATTACAGAGAATGTAGCGATCGGATTAACGTGATAAAAACATCCAGTTCAGTTCACTGACACAACGATTAACAAGACAAATTGATTCTTACATATTCATTTTTGGATCCGTACTTCTCTTGTACCATATTCTTGAATTTTCATGGTTTCTCCGATTGTCATTTAAATTTAAATTAATCAGAATGAAAAATAATTACCCACTACTTTGTAATCTGGAACCTCATTATTATGTATGATAATGGGTGTTTCAGAATAATTATTATGTTTTCCATAAAGTAAATTTATATCGGTGTCAAAAATATTCAGCTAATTACTATATTTCTGATTCCTAAATTAATTCAATCGCAATATATGGCACTATTCTCAGCCCTTTGTCAAAATGACCTACAATTACAAGGAATGCGGTGAAAGCGATACCCTTGTCCCTATACTGACATAACATGTTACAGAGATATGCCAATCATAGCGGCCGCGCTGTGTAAGACATAAATGTTCTTCGACCGATCGAACGCTGGGATAGTGGGTTCAAATCCCATTCAAAGCGTGGATGTCTGTATGCGTTCATTCTGATTTTGTGTTGTTCTGCGAGTAGGTAGGGGCCTTGCGACGTGCTGTCCCCCGTCCAAGGAGCCTTACAGCCTGTGTATAGGATTAGGAAACTGAGAAAGCAGCAAAGGTCCAACAAAATAACTGTGGAGTCATATATGATGGATGGATGGATCTTAAGGAAACATGGTAGGATTCTGTGGACTGGGTTGGTCTCCGTTAGGACGGTAACCAGTGACGGATTCTTGTGAAGGCAGTGATAAATCTTCTGCTCCATAAGTTCTCAAGGAGGACTTTACTGAATGGAGCTGGTTATAAGTACTGATTTTAGGAAGAAAATACTGCAGACAGGCACGGTTTTGTCTTTGCAAGTGTGTTCTCTAAATTAGTACGTCACAAGGCGGCCAGCAGCTGGGGGAATAGAAGATCAGGTATGGCGTGTGTCGGTGGGGTGAATTAGGCAACTTTCAGTGATCTTATGATATTAATAGAAAAAGTTATTTAGCGTTTTCGGTAGTTGCAGGCGTTGGATCTTCATGTTACAGATTTGCCAGATGTGCAGATTTTCTTTTAAAAATAACAAAATAAAAGTGCAGCGTGAAATCTCGTGAGCCGAAAATTTAAGGCGAAATAGTTTACTCTCCCCATCATAAGAGTGTCAACGATAACCTCAAAATTACTTAGTCACATTACAAGGCGAGGTAGAATATTTTAAAACAGCATTTTATTCTCTCCTTCCTTGCCAACTCATGCCAGCTCTTCTATTTAGGGTAAATACAACGATAGTCACAGCGTTACTAGTTGGGGCGGAATATATCGAAATAACATTTTCCATCCTCTTCCCCTTCCTGCAGTTCTCGAAACAGTATCGAGACTCTTCTGTCTCTTCTGTGTACAAAGGTACGCCGCCATATTACCAGACGACACGGAATATCTAGAGATAATATTTTATTTTTTCCTTCCACAAACCTCAACACATAATGCAGGCTCTTCCTTAGTTAATAAATACAGAGGTATGTCAACACGTTACAAGTCGAGGAGAACTATTTTGAAATACTTTCCTCCATCCCCCAAACTTGAAAACGTCAAGCATACTTTTCTTTTCCAAGGAGATATTTCTAAGACGTCCAATTTTTCATGTTAATCTGTCGTACGAACCAACTCACTACATTCAGCATTTTCTCTGCCTACACCATTAACAGAGGAAAAGGGGGTAACTATATATTAAGTTTAAAATTACTTCTGGATGTAATCAACCATTACGAATGCAAATGACAATCTTGTTCCAGGGTAAACAGAGCAGAACTGTCCCTTCCTCGCTTATTTCTAGCTCATTAGAGGAAGCGAGTGAGTGACAAAAGGAACACTGCCAAAATTATTTTCGACTCTGAAGTTTTGTAACAGGGGTAAACAAATCTTTGGCGTCTTTCTTTTGTCTTGAATGAACTCAGTATCTCAGTATTAATGCGTTTGCAGAATGGTAACAAACTGTCAAGAAAACACCATAGTTTCCATACTAATATAATTCTGTAAGGCCTACACGACGTAGACCTCACTAGCAGCACTGACCGGTTGATATATTCGTTTCCTGTGAGGTACGGACTGAAATTTTATGTGTAACTTAGAATAAATTACCACCGATCCTGTCTCAAGATACTGCTTCTAAGCATCCTAACGCTTTCACTTCCACTCTACGAGAGGGCGAAGCCTGGGAACCTTCTAACAAAACGATGCTTTCTCACTCCACACAGTAATGTCTCATTTTTTCCATTTCTTTTCACTTTCACCTAATCTTCTGCTATAATTTCTACCAATCTTTCTGTCTCTCTGTTCAGTCTTTAAAGGGTTAATATTTGTTACTTCTATTCTTCATAGAATGCAAGTCTCTTTTATTTTCGGTTCATACTCCTATCATACGGGGACACGCGGTAGCGTAGTTGGTTGAGGCACTATGCTACAAGCCGGAAGGTCGCGGGCTCAATTCCCGATGAGGTCATTGGATTTTTTCAATTGACCTAATCCTTCCAGCCGCACTATGGCCCTGGTGTCGACTCAGCCTCTAACAGAAATGAGTACCAGTAATATTCTTGCAATGTTCTTAGGTGTAAAGGGCGGCCGGCGCGTAGGGCTGACGACCTTGACGCCATCTATGAGCCGATTGTCTAGAAAATGTGGGAACCTCAACATCTGACAATCCTACGGGCCTCGACCGCCTCTTACAGGGATACAGTTACTTATTTTTTTTTTCTTTACTCGTATCATGCGATTTTACTTACGAATAAAGTTGAAGAGAATTCTGCTTTCGTTAAAGAGCAGTACCTGAGAAACAGATATACACATGTGCAAAAATGTCCCGGTGCTTAGCCTAGCATCATATCATGAAGTCATATGGAGAAACGAGGTACAGCTTAAATTCAACATTAGATGGAGATGAGTCGTCAGTTTCACCGTCCGGCCTCTTTGATCCTGGATAAATAGCTCAGGTTGAGCTTTGGATGTGAGGCAAACATGAAAAGGATTCTTTTTTCAGTTTCTGCAGTATAAACAAATAGTACTTCATGCGGTTGTAGATTCTTCACTAGAATCTGCACATGTCGACACATAGTTATCAAAGACGCCACTAGAAATCAACCGGAATAGAATTTGGTGCTGTAAACAATAATTGAAATAGATTCATTGCCCGTCCTGATGAAAACTCCAACAGGTGTAATTCCAAAACCTTGAAATATTTTGTAGGCAAAAGAAATATAAGTTGAAGCTGTAACATGGGGCAAAGACACACTTTTTAACCAATCAACAAACAAGCATATTTTCATTATCTGCGTGTTACTTCTTCTGTGCCAGTTCCAAATGCATTCATTTTCAGATTATCTGATGCTCTTGAGTGGGACTTTCATTCTTGGGGCCGGACAAAAAATAAATCCCCAGTTTTGCAACCTATACTAAGATATACGTCATGAACGCCTACCTCCAGATCCTCACTTGTCATTTGTGATTATTTTATCATATTATTGGGCACCATGCAATGCAAAAATGAGAGAACTGCAGGATAAAGAAAAAAAAATTAGAGGAGAGAAATGAAAAAAGGGAAAGCGAGGATAAGGGGAAAACAAATATGAACATAAAACAAGAAGAAAAAATGAAGGGCTGAAGGAAAAGAAAGATGAAAATGAGATAGAAAGAAACCAACAAGAGAGGAAGACAGAAAGAAATAGATAAATTAAATTAATTAATAATTAATAAAGGAAGAAAGAAGAAAATGAAGAAAAATAGGCGACGTTTCTGGACCTGGTTTCTTTCTTATCATCAGATAACTTTAATTGTGCTAATAAACCGAATTAGCGAAAATATTATGAGGTTGAACGATATATGAAACTATCTCAAAATTGTAAACAAAGACCGGCTTTTGTGTTAATATACGGGTTTCAGCACGATCTATCTACGAGTCAATTAGGCATGACGTATGCAGGATAATTATGACTGACAACTGAAGAAGAATCTAGAATAAAGTGAAAGGTGTCCCGATTTACAACTCTACTGGAATTTGCCTAGAGTGACTGAGTAAAAATCCGAACGATCTATTCAGAATAGGCTCTAGAAACGCGAATGCTAATTACATATTAACCAGGATGCTAGCTCTCATGATCCTAAGACTATTAATCAATGCTAACATTGAAGCTGTAACAGGGCAACAGAGAAGCGCCGGTCACAGTGGCCGCGCGGCTTAAAGCATATACTGTCTTCGCTCGCTCGAACAGTGGGATATTGGTTTCGAGTCCCACTCGAGGCATGGATGTCTGTGTGTGTTCATTTTGTGTTTGTCTTGTTCTGTGTGTAGGTAGTGGCCTTGCGACCGTCTGATCCCCCATCCAGGGAGTCCTAGAGACTGTGTATAGGATTAAGAAACTGAAGAAGCACCCAAAGTCCAAAAAAAGGACGGTAGACCATAAATAGAAAGGCAGGCAGATATACTACCACAGACAATAAGTGTCGTACGGGAATTTCCCGCCAATATGTTTTAGCAATGTTTTCGGCAGCTATATCAACGTTGGCAGACTTGCATAGCGGCCAACGGTAACTATTTTGAGGGCCGATGTGGATCTGCGTAAGTGTATGTGAATACCTTGTAGTATGATGCGATAAAACAATATTCCAAGAACTTAATGACTCTACCACGTATGTATATATATATATATATATATATATAGAGAGAGAGAGAGAGAGAGAGTGCCCTTACCCAAAGCGAGAATGGAGATAACATGACGAAGGGCGTGAAAATATTAAGTCAATAAATCAATGAGGGTATGATGGAAGAGATATGTAGCAGGCATCGAGAGATAATAAATTCATGCAAATTGAAGTCGAACACAAATAAAGAATGAGACCTAATCGTAGATGATCAGATACTACAATTATTATTATTATTATTATTATTATTACTATTATTATTAGCTCCATAAAACTAAATATTGCTAAAACGCGTGTTGTATCATACACCAGAAAAACAAATTTTCTGAGCTACGAGTATCAGCTTTGTCATGCTATCATTACACGCACCAGCAGTATTAAGGACCTGGGTGATTTCTTTGATTCAAAGTTACATTTTCACACACATGTTAATTACATATGTTTTCTGAATGCATAAAGCCTTTAGGCCTTATTCGCTCCATTACCTACAGGTTTTCCTCCCTGGAGAGTCTGTATGTACTATATTTTACTTTAGTCAGTCCCAAGTTGGAATATGCCTCAGTACTTCGGAACTCCATCACCTCGACTGATGCCAATAAGCTTGAGCGCATCCAGCAGAAGTTTGCGTCCGTCTGTTTTTATCGTTCTTTACCTCATATTTCATATAATTATACTGATTCTTTAGAGAAATTAAGTCTACAATCTTTACATAAACGGATACATCACCTTGATGCACCTTTTCTTGTTCAGGTCTTTCGTGGTCTTAAATCCTGCGCTTCTCTTTTGAAAAATGTTAGCTTTCGTGTTCCTCCCAGTAATCTTAGGGACTTCTCATTGTTTGGTTTTGTCCCTCTAATAAACACTGTCCTTCTGCTCGGTGCGCCTATGCTGCCAACGCGGTGGGTAAAG
>NW_019738957.1:1642956-1796952 GCF_002891405.2 Cryptotermes secundus | reverse complement strand
ATTATTATTATTGTATGCTGTTCTATTTGAAACTCAAATTCTCACAGTGTGGCTTTGTCCGTGTATGTTTGCTTCTGTATCTTTATTCATGCTCACTGTGTAATTAATATAGACTATCATTTTTGTATTTTGTTCTTTAATTATTTTTGTGTATTTCTCTATTCGTGCTAGCTTTGTAATTGGCCTCTGTGCTGTTAAGTTAGCATGTAAATAAACATGAATTGAATTGAATTACTATTATTATTAATATACAGCCATTTGTGTTGTCTTGGCTGCTGTTTCAGTTTCTTGATCCTGTACAGAGCCGGTAGGACTCCTTGGGTAGGGGATCAGCCCGTCACAAGGTCTCTACCTACACACAGAATAAATGTGTATAATACATCCAAGCCTTAGTGGGGTTCAAACCCACGACCCCAGCTTTCGAGCGAGCAAAGACAGTTCGTGGCTTAGGCCGCGCGGCCGGATAATCCGATGCTGGATCTTACAACGGTGTAGTGGAATGTGGATTAGACTAATCTGGTTAAGGATAGGATCCAGTGCTGCTCGCTTGAGAACAGGTTAATGAGCCTCCCGGTTCCGCAAATGGCCAAACAAGTCACAGAAGGAACTGTCAAACCTTGAGTGAAGATTCTGCTTTGTACTCCCCTGCCAGCTCCTACAGTGAGACGTTCCATTCCGTGCGCTGGGAAGCAGTGTTTTGTCAAACAGCCAAAATGAATTCAAGACATGACAAGAAAAGAGGAGAGACTGATATTCGGGCTGTAGCAGTACCCACTGTGATTCCAACTGAAAGTTATTCCATTTAACGTCGCACATTTATGTTTGACAGCGACCCACTCCTACGTTATGGATACTTAATATTGTTCACAGTAAGATGCGTACGGTATATAGTGAAATAGATATTATTTTAGTGTGCTTTTTTTTTGTTTCCTACTTTCAGTAGAGGCTCTACCCAACAGCATGGGCTATATAAACCGTTGGCTATGAAGATGATTTAAATGGTTTGCAAATTGTTTAAAATGAAGTAGCTAAAATTAGAATATAAAAATTATAATTTTGCCTGTGGTTTTGAAACTTGGTCTCTAACATTAAGGGAAGAAGATAGGCTGAGGGTGTTTAAGAATAGGGTGTTGTAAACAATATTTAGACCAAAGAGGATGAAGTGACAGTCAGTTGGAGAAAACTGCATAATGAGGAATTTCATAACTTGTACTCTTCTCCAAGTATAATTAGAATGATGAAGTCAAGACGGACGAGATGAATAGAGTATGTAGCACGTATGGCTAGAAGAGGAATGCATATAAGGTAGTGATGTGAAAGATAGAAAGAAAGAGACCACCAAGAAGACCAAGACGTAGGTGAGTGGATAATATTAAAATGGATCTTAAAGAAATAGGATAGGGTGGTGCGGACTGAATTAATCTGGCTCAGGATAGAGCCTAGTGGCGGGAAATTCTTGAGCAGCTGCGCAACTTCTCGAGAAGGGTTCAGCTTTTCCTTTTTAATTTTCAGCTCTAATGTGATCCATACTTGGAGAGTACTAAACTAAGTAAACAAGCAATATACGGGGTGGGGGGAACAAACAGATAAATATACATCCCCTCTCTAAAAACAACTAGAATCATACTTCATGCCTTGATGAACCTTTTCTTAGAGGAAGGGTGTTTGTTTTCTTAATGTAACTTTAAGAACTAGTAGAGCAGTTAGCTACAGGCCGGATGATCGGTCATAGATTTCCAGGGAAGGGATGAATTTTTCCTTACCGCAACTTCGAGACTCACTATAGGGCCCAGGATCCTTCTGTAACACTGTTAAAAATAAAACAGCCTCTTTACAGACCAACTTGTAACCGAGTATGCTTTTTGAAGCGTTAACATTCGAACCTCTTTACTACAACTGTCACAACACAATTAATATCAAGATCAGTGCCTAGTTTCGACTCTGCTACATGTTTCGGCTATTAATAGCCACCATCAGGCAAATACATGGTTAACATGTATACACCACTGAACGGCAGTACTAGTAAAATTGGATACAATATTATTATTATATAAAAAAATACTTGACGTACAAATACAATAAATTAGAATATATAAAACAGAAGTTATAGTATAAAACAAGAATAAAATTCTTTGATTGAAGTTTTACATCATCGAGCCAGCCGTTGGCTTTGTAATTTTGTTGCGTTCCCAAGGACAAGTTGGAATATTCTATATTTTGTGTGTATAAAAATTGTATAGGAGGCTCGTGATGTAGATGTAGCAATATTAATGTTAATCTGAATTATATCTGTATTAAATTTTGTTATAATCAACAATTGATTTTTGGTATTGAAGATACGAGTATACTGTATATTACTTACTATTTAGTCGGTGCCTCATCTTACAAAGTAATGTCCGTTCTGTAGGGAATGTAAACGACTGATTTGGTGATGTAAGATTAAAGTCAATGCAAGGGAGTGAGGGGGGTGTAGAGTTAAGGTATATGTGGAAATGGTGGAAGGGGGGAAGGGAATATGACTGTATATTATGTTTTGTATGTATCAATTATTATATCATACGATTATATAGGGTTAAACATTTCGGTAAAATTATCACTCAGTTGCAGATTTAGTTTGCCGATTTCGTAAATGTGAAATCATTCATACATATCCAAGGTTCGGCCTTTCTTGCCGATATACTATAGAACTTCTATCGTACTATATTCATGTATAGTGTCCAATATATATTGAGCAAATTCGGAGCTTTGTCCGTTATTTTTTATGTCTCGTATGTGTTCTCTGAATCTGACCTTAAAGGCATGTCCGGTCTGTCCTATATATTTTAATGGACAGCTAGAACATTGTAGTTTGTAAACTCCACTAAAATTACACATGTCACTTTTGTCATTATTTATTTTTATCAGATGTTTTATATTGTTTTTGTCTTATATGAGATACCAACTTCAGTATTCTTGAAAAGTTTAGTAATAGAAATGATTTCATGGCCGAAGTAGGTAAAGGTGGTCCATTTATTTTGCTACGTAGTATTTTTGTGGAGGGTTTTGTGTTAGTTGTGTGGTGCGTATTTTATGGATAGTTATTATTATTTAGAATAGTTCTAACAATGTTTACTTCTAGGTTTTTATTGTTATGCGAAAGGGGATATTGATTCAACCGATTAATTAGAAAGTATACAGCAGCTTTCTTGTGTTCAAATGGGTGACATGAATCATTGTGGATGATTAGATCAGTAGTTGTAGGTTTTCGATAGATTCCTAGTTGTAGGTTTTCGTATTGTGTTGTGACGGTTGTAATAAAGAGGTTGTATATTGTAACACAACAGGATGCATGAAATGAAAGTTAACACTCGACTTCGCTTCGGATCTCCAGCCGTCTTGACTATGAGTCTTCACCATTTTCTTCAGCCCTTCAAGTATATGCAGTGATATCTCGATTAGGAAGCGACCGCTCTCTTCATAATCCTTTCCATTTCAACAGTCATCCTACCATTCGGTGTTCTCTAGTCTGGATATGGACAGAGTCATGAAATAAACCACAAACCACCTTCTTGGAGCGGTACTTGTACATAGAGGCAATTCGGAGACTCGTGCAAATCGTCACTTAAGTCCACTCTGATCGCTTGTAATTATATAAATTAATATCATTCCACAGATGTGACTGTTTCACTGTCTTAAGTGCAAAGCATAGTTCTAAAAATTATTTAAAATTCCTTAGACACACACAATGCGTCTTTTAAACCCTATTTAAAAGTTTCTGTACATTGCACTACATGAATCGACCGACATTGGTCATCATCAGGTGTTTAAAAATTGTTTGTGGAAACTGCTGTGCTTCCGTTCTGTGATTCTAATGTTCGATGTCTTGCCCCATATATACGCTCGTGTATTTTATGGTGTTCGGTGTCTCTTCTGTGTGTTGTATATCCAGGCCACGAGAGTGAGGGGACTACACATCGAATATTAGAATCACAAAACGGAAGCATAGCAATTTTCACAAACAATTTTTAAACACCTGATGATGAACAATGTCGGTCGAAACATATAGTAAAATGTACACAAGCTTCAAAATAAGGTTAAAAAGACGCATTGTGTGTGTGTGTGTGTGTGTGTGTGTAAGGAATTTTAAATACGTTTTAGAATGAGGCTTTGCACTTAAGACGGAGAACCAGTGATATCTGTTGAACAATAAGTGTCGCTCAAAACAGCATGGCACAATATAATATTATAAACTAGTATAAATTTGCTGTTGAAGAAGTTATTAGCGTAAACACGATTGTTTTTAATAAGTCTTGAACTACTTCCAATACAATGAGAATCCTTACGAAATGTCACCTATCGCGACCCATGGATAAAACGGCCACCAAAAGTTCTGTTTAACAAGTGGAACATAGTTAAAGTGGCGAAGAAGTTCAGCCCTATCAATATAACCATTTTATTTATTGGGATAATTTTTATTTATTTTATCAAATTAGTCCTATTTTAAATGCTGCAAATATAGTTTACGTAACTTACATAATGGTACCTATAAAGAATTTCTGATACAGAAATTTGTTGAGCGGGAAATAAATTACAATAATGTATAGTAGCTGAACGTATTAATGAACATGCAGTAGCTGTAATATCTTTTCGCTGGGTAAGCTGGGTAAGGGACCCACTAATTGAAGACAATATCTATGCTCAACAATTATTCTAAGTTTTATTAGAAGAAAGTAAAAGATGTAGATAATATATACAATGTGTATACAGTACAGATTTTCAAAGAAGTCTCCTACTTTGTAAGTTTTGAGGTTTTCACGGCGATGACAATGAAGAAAGTCGTCTTCTGGGTTTAGGCACCGTGTATTCTTCGTTTTGGNTCCTCCGAAACGTCGGCCAAAACGAAGAATACACGGTGCCTAAACCCAGAATACGACTTTCTTCAAGTCTCCTAATATTTTCAGTGTTACTGGTATTATATATTGATCATTAAGAAGAGGGCCAAAGAGGGTGAGGGGAACTCATGAGCAGAGAATGTAGCGTTCAATTGCTACGTGCGGTATCACGCATGGATGAACCAAAAAACTAGACTCTCTAATCCTTAGTTTGAGGGATCATGTTATCGAAATGTTAAAAGGTCAGGCGTTGATACCATGTACATGCTCTTACACCGGAGGGTTCCAACTGTCTCATGAAGCACTCTCTTGGCTGACACAAAAAAATTACACATTAAGATAATATACAGTATGAACAAAAGTGTAAGTACTCTAAGGTTTACATATTACAATATAACATATCACATGGTTCTCCCGAAACAGCTTTGATACGAGAATAGAAGAGATAGAAATAGAATTTTACGTTATTAGGCCGTTTTACAAGGTCTCTCCTACACCGCTAATGATCAATGTTTGAATAAGGACTGATAGATGTTACCGTATAAAATTTGTATTCATTAATTAAAAAATTTAAATCTAGTTCTGTGTCTAGGTTTCCAGACAAATATGTCAATCATCATCATCAGTAATGTGTCAAGACGACAGGTCCACAGTCTCTTCCAAAACAATTCCTCCATTTAATGCGATCTAGAGCTTTCTCCTTCAAATGACAGTATCCTCTTCTGTCCCCAAGGTCATCCAGCATCTTCTTACGTCTTCTTGTCACTTCTATCCGCCCCTCTATCTTTCCTTCGATAACTTCTTTTAGAAGGCAGATTCTGCGTAAAACATGACCAATCCAATTAGCCTTCCGTTTTCTTATTTCGTGTAGGATATTCCTCTGCTCACTGACTCTAATTAATATACATTTTTAAAGGAATTTTGGTGCGGGATAAGGAAATTCAATGAAATAATAAGAGAGAAGAAGATGAAGAAATCAGTATACATTTTGTGACAAGAGTAAATTGCGCACGATTCCAATATGGCTTGCTGTACACGGTCGCTGTAACGACAGGAAGCTAGTGACAGCTGCAGAAGGTCCCTACTTGGAGCGAGGGAAACTAGCCTTGTGGTATGTGCACAGCATGGAAATGTTAACTTTACTACGTTAGGACCAGCAGCACGAAAATAATTGGGCTTGCGAAGAATAAGATCAAACATGAACCACTTGGTTTCTTAAATGCCACATTTATTACATAAATTTTCCAAAAGAACGGACGAAACAAAGAAGAAGGAAGGAAAGACAGGAAGAAGCGCAGTAAAGAAAAAAGAAATACTAGAATATAAACAAGAGGAGACAAGGAAAGTAAAAGTAAAAAGTAAAGCTGTCCCTGTACAAGGCCGTGAAGGCCCATAGGGTTGTGAAACGTTGAAGGTACCACATTATCTAGATAGTCGGCTCAAAGATGGCGGTAAGGTTGTCAGCCTTACGCGCCGGCCGCTCTTTACTCCTCAGGAAAATTATTTAATTAGTTCCTGGTACTCATTTCTGTTAGAGGCTGAGTAAACCCCAGGGCCTAGGGTAGCTGGAAAGATTAGGTCAACTGAAAAAAATCTAATGACCTTATCGGGACTTGAACCCTCGACCTTCCGGCTTGTAGCATAGCCCCTCAACCAACTACGCTACAGACAAGGAAAGTATTCAAATTAAAAGAGAAAAAAGACAAGAAAACGAAGAGAAAGGAAAAAATAAAGAGTGTAGAAAGAAAGGAACAACGTGAAAAGGGGGAAACGAATAAAGTGCAAGGAAGTATTTTGGCCTTCAGGTTTAACTAAGTTGTTTAATACTGACGGAAGTACTACGCAGAACAGCAAGAAGTTTCTTTAGAGCTCAGAATTAACAATCCAGAGCGACGCTATCCGGTATGTAAGGGAGAACTTGGTTCCAATGTCCATCACACTAAGTCGCTTTTGTTGAAGTTCAGAAGCGCGGAGGAAGCATGGAAGACCGGCACGAAGCAAGCCATGTACCCCCGTCCTGAGACGGGCTCGCACTTGTCTCACATCTGAACCCGGACGCAGAGGCTGGGATTGATGTCGGCTTGAGATCAAATTGCCTCACGTTGGTGCCACTGCATGCCATGAATCTTAAAACCTGAGCCCCTCACAGTTGTCATGGGAACCAAAAATATCTCAAACCTCTCCTTAACCGCCCCCTGCACTGCCTCCCGAGATCGTACGAAGAATTCCTAAATTCACAGGCCTTATGGTATTACCATGCCTTTCCGTGGCCTCTAATATCTGTGGTCCTACAATGATATATTATACGAATAATTTCTGTACATTTTTTCTTGCACGCTGTCAGCATACTGAGTTAAGCATATGTCTACGTTATATTGTCTAAGAGACGCACACGGAAAATTGCAAAAGGAATATAGAAATGTTAATCGTTGATTGATTTCCTTTGAACTTGATTGTATTTACACAGTTCCCATGACGTTGTTAAGTGTCACCCAGCTTCCTGTTCTGAACTTCTCTGATTCGTAAGATTTGAGGTTTTCACGGAGGTGACTATGAAGCAAGCAGTCTTCTGAGATGTAGCAGCGTGTAGATGTGGTGTTAACCGACGTGTCGGAGGAACGTATCACCTCCATCTTCAGGGAAGAAGGAAAAATAAGAAAATCCGCAAGCGAAGAGACCGTGAGAACCAGTACAAGCAGGACTGTTTCTACCCTGAAGATGGAGGCGATACGTTCCTCCGAAACGTCAGTTAATACCACATCTACACTGTGCCATATCCCAGAAGACTGCTTGCTTCTCTGGTTCGGTTCTCTTTCCAGAAACATGTTTCATATTTGTAATGGCAATGCTTTCCTCATGTACACCAAGGACACCTGCACTATCTGCTTTAAGAATAATTTCCCACTCTTTTACTTTCAGTTGATTTCCTTACAAGTTTGCCAACTAGCTCGTCAACACAGCGTCGTTATATGCATCAGGATTCAATCGCCTGAGTTACAGTGATATACTCCGTCTTCCCAATTCATCTCTGTTTGCACTTTAATTGTAACAATCTGATGAATGCCACTAAAGTGTCAATTTAAGTACTCTTGTATATTTCATCACATTGTTATCTTTTTGCCTGACGAACCTAAAATCTCCCCGACCCCCGCTTTGCTGTTATGCTTTGGGTGGGCCCACTGCAGCCGAACCTCTCACCTCCCTTCAGGGTTATTTGGGTTGATATCCAAAGGGTTAATTAAGAGAGATGGGCTCCAATGAGAGATGTACTCCCATAAATGTAAGTAAGGGTAGGTAAACGAATCTGATTGGACCGACTAGGGAACCGGATAACATGAGAACGTCAAGGGTGTAACGGCCAAAACTATCAGCGTCACTGGTGACGAGATTAAGTTATTCGTCACTACGAGACACTACGAAACATTTACAACGAAATAAATAAAGAAGACACAAAACAATTCATTGTCCCTTTGCGTACTGTTGGCAAACTTACAGCCTCCTATCTTGTAAATAAATTAATTTCTGTTATAAGATTTTTACTTTAATGCTACATCAAATTGGGCACATCGCTTTCCTTAATGATTTATGATCCTTAAGTTCAATTTGAAACTCTAAAGGTGCGGCCACACAGAGCGCTATGTACGCGACGCACGCTACGTACTCTATGTTCGCTATACGAATAGAAAAATATCTCCATTCATTGCCAATGTGACTGGCCACACAGACTTCCGTACGCTACGTACGCTATGTTCGCTATGTTAACTGCGTCGCAGCTATATTTTTAAAACGTTAAATTTAACTTCATCTTCACGTAACTGCTTTATCAGATGATGAAATTCACCAAACATTGTTCTTCTTAAGTTCACGCCATGCACCCACTTCCTTTTACGTTTACACAAGGAAAGTAACAGCAAAAGCTCATCGCCGGAATCATCGCTGCCCCCCCCCCAGCCCAATATCGGCCAACATCTCATTCAAGACTGAGAAGTTTCGTACCAAACATAGCTTTCTGTGTGACCTCGCGGTGTAGCGAACATAGCGTACACAGCGTACATAGCGTACGTAGCGAACATAGCGTAGCGCTCTGTGTAGCCGCACCTTAATACAATAAATCAATAGCGGAAAGCAACACAGGTCTGCTCTGTTCCAAAACATGGCGCCAAATAACATAGATCTTCGATAGCCGGCAAACAGAAAACAGATCTACAAACAAAAACGGGCTAATTTTTGGAAATACGCAATTCTCTCTACTGATAGGCTACATTCAAACTGTCCTACTACGAATTTGGTTGGCTGAGATTAACAAAGCCATTTTCGACACGTACAACATATTCAGCTTGGGGAGCGTCTCCTTCGAACTTAAACTTAAAAAAATTATGGCTATCCAGTGCATTCAAGAAGGCGACGAACTGGAGCTTTGACATCTCGGAATTTCTACTGAAACATCGAATTTTCCAACACAAAGCAAGCAATAAGAAATTATATCGTAAAAGTCATTATCACTGCCAATTAACACCAGAATATATATTTACGCCTAAATATATACAATTTATAAACGAGTAAAAGTTCAATAATTATAAATAATTGTACAGCACTTATTTCAACAGACCAATAATCAAATAATTTAAAACTGTCAGAAAGAAATCGATCACATCAACTACGGTTCATGCACTTTCTGTCCTATAGTAAAAAAAAAAAATAAATAAAGCTATCCCTGTAACAGGCCGTAAAGGCCCATAGGGTTGTGAGACGTTGAGGGTCCCACATTATCTAGACAATCGGCTCACAGATGGCGGTAAGGTTGTCAGCCTTACGCGCCGGCCGCGCTTTACTCCCCAGGAAAATTATTTAATTAATACATTTTGATAATTATACTTGTCGGCACGAAAATTACCAGCTCCATTCGGCCTCTCTTCTTTCCATTTACATGGTCTAATGCCCAATGCACACGTAGTCAAATTTTGTCCATAATCAAGTCCGTTTTCTTCAAATTCAGTTTTCAGAATTGTTCTCAAATTGCTGTAACCACAATGGTCACAACATGTGGGACACTCGCAAACATTTTGATTGAGTTGCAGAAGAGTCAACGTGTATCGTATCCTACATGACACAACTCACTCACTGTTCAGTGAGTGCTGAGGTTTTGACTAGCAATAACATATTAAATATTTTGTTAAAGCGCCTGAATTTTATCCAGATATTTCGACAATTGTGTCGTAAACAGAAAAAAATAATACGACAATTTTAAATATTGTATTTTGCACTTCAGTTTGAAAAGAAAATTTTAGAATTATATCTGACAGGTCTTGGTTACTACTAGCCTTTTGTTAAGTGACCGAAATTAGCACTTTCTAACGGAACCAACAGTGTAGTTGGGTGCCACCCCTTCACCTGAGGATGGAAACAGATCTAGTTTCCGAAACGTTGTGTTCTTCAGATTACGAGAAGATGGACAATGTGTAAAAATCATTAATTCCTAATGACTCAACTTCTTTCAATGAACCTTAAGATGTAATTTGCTGTCAATGAAAGCCAGCTGTTATATACTCTTACACTGTGTTTCTCCAAGAACCATTCTGTCACAACCTAAAACTCCCAAATGGGGTCTTCGTATCAGATTCTAAGACACAAATTTTACATGAAATTCTCATTTCCTCGTGGGTTCTACATGCCCTGCCCATTTCATCCTGTGTAATCTGATACCTTCACATGTTATATGATGCGAAAACTTCTCTCGAGTGTGTAAATATTATCCTCAGAACTGCATTCTCATCATCTGTATTGATCCCTTTGAACAAGAGACAGGTTCACCTTTGTATGGGATATTTCTGCTTTCCATTGGCGTACGGCGGAACCCTGTACATGGGTACGTATGACGTCGTCATCTGGCTTGAGGTATTCATTTTTAGGAGGAAGAAGAAAAAATATAATCTTAGAGCCTACAGAAAAAATGCTGCTTTAGCAAAAAATACATATGGAGAGCGACATAATTCACTTTTCCATGCGCTTGGAGTGCAATTTGTGCCCGTCTCACGTGTGCACGACTTCAGCACGGTGTCCTAGTCTCGATCCCTGACTGCTCATTCCTCCTCCTTTCTTTCGCCCGGTCATAAATTTAATGGACAGAAAAGAGGGCTGATACTGCTGCAAGGGTCCACAATGTATTTGTCACAACAAGAATGTCCTGAGGTCTGGGGGAGTTCCCTTTCTATATGCATGCTGTGCTGGAACGTCTATCATTGCCTTGAATCCCAATGTTTACAACTTGACTGAAAGTCTTACACTATATTACTCGAACAGTGGCGGCTAGTTAACGTCCAGTTTATTGAACTGACAAAACAATAAACACCAACGTACTGATATGGCCTAGAGTTAGCAAACTGTGAGGTTCCAGCGAATTTATAACCCCACTCAATCCCATAAGCAACGGCTGGCTAATTTAGGGATTATTGAATTGGCATAAGAGCAATGTCACTAACCAGGTACCTCGGGTTTTAATTGTTACGCTATGCAGCTCTGCACATAAGCCATATTAAAGCCCTGTTTGACAATCTCAGCAGCGGCTGGTTACTTCCAGATAACTGACTTGATTTTGAATTGTAAATACAGATATTAATCTAAAGGCTTAATTGCCACCCAATTATGTGTGGGGCCCCGCAACTAAACATATTGTAACACAAAATTCAGCGTAGCAGCAGTAGCGGCTGGTTACTTCCTAGGAGAATGAGCTAATATACTATCATAATTTTCAGCACCCATATTTTGATGTACACTAACATACTGTGTAATACAAGTAAGGCCTTGATGTAGTGGCTAAGAAGTAAGTCATTTCGGTGTACTTAGGCTGATATTGAAACATGTACAGCTTGGCCTGGTGGCTTAGGTAGTTAGTGGACTATGCAACGTTCTGCCTAAACAGAATTCTAAAATAATTTTATCCGTCAGAGGTGGCTAGTTGACTTCAAGATTTTTGAGTTGTGTACAGTCAAGCTGTGTAAAAAGAATGCGTTTTATCCCGTTATTATAATGGAGACAATTAATAAATTGCCGGATAACGTTTCAATTATATCGTTATACGATGTATTATAGATTTCTTCATCCCTGAAGAAAATGATTTCTGGGACGCTACGCCGTGTTGTTTGGTGGAAATAAACAACCTTTTCAGAAGGACCTACTATCAGATTTTCAGGATAAGTATTAATTCGGTTATTACTATTATTAACTATTTTGTGTGTATATATGTGTATTGTCCTTTCTCACCACATAATGGAATAACCATTCGAAATGTACTTATTTTATTTTCTCACCTTTTAATGCTAACTTTACTTTTTCTTGGAATTATTATTAATTTAATGCCATTATATAACCTGTCTTATTTGTATTTTGTCTTTTAGTTATATCTGTATTTCTATGTACTTGTACCAACTTTGTAATTGGCCACTGTGTTGTTAAGTTTGCAGATAATAAACACGAATTGAATTGAATTATTACTATTATTATTATTATTATTCACTCACTCACTCACTCACTCACTCATGGAGCTGAGCCCTTCTTGAGAAGCTGCCAATTGTGTGGAACTCGAAGGTTCATAACCGTGTTCACAAGAGCCCTCCACTAGTCCCTATCTTGAACTAGACCAATCCAATCTATACCATCCCATCCTCTAAGATCAATTTTAATATTGTCCACCCACCTATGTCTTGGTCTTCCAGTGGTCTCCTTCCTTACGACTTTCCCACCAATATCCTATATGCATTCCTCTCCCCATTCGTGCTACATGTTCTGTCTATCTCATCCTCCATGAATTGATAATTCTTTGCCACTTGAGTTATCATGTTGGTTTCAGATTACAATATTTGCGTGATTTGCTGGAATGGTTTATATGGAAACGGAAACAAATTTTTAAATTTACAAATATTAACTCACATACTATTATAAGAAGTAAAGACACATCACATAAAGGTATCAAAATATTGCGGCTCTTTGCTCCATTTGAGGACGTTTGAGCCCCAGAAACAGCTTTTGCTAAATAATACGCTCACGCAACAATAGAACAACGGGGTTATGCAACCCGTTTCTAGGCAACGGCCAGATGAACACACTTTCGAATAAGCGGTGGCGTCAAAGAACGGTGGGTAGCCATAACATGACTTGTATTTGCCATGTCGTCCGCGCTACCCCCAGTGATGTTAATGGACCAATAAAATCATAGTCGAATACAAAACACGTGTTATCTGTGGGGTCCGTGCCGAAGAATTATAAGAAGTTCCAGAATAACCGAGAAGGTAGTAATGGTAATTGGTGATTTCCTCATCCAATATTTCAGCACTAGTATTGTGGGCTGGATACATTTCATATAAAGTACATATATATCATCCACATATGTCAAAAAGCATAATAAAGTTAATAATAAGAACGTTCGAAAAGAGACTATTTCGGGATCTGTTGGAAATTGTAAGAGTCAATGAAGATAATTGTAATATCATACACTTGAAAGGGTTCTGAAATGTCAATAATTCGGGAAAATTGCACTTACGACAATAATAAATATCGTAATATTACGTAGAGAGTTTAACAGTAAAATATATGCTGGAGTTTATGATGAGAGAAAGTTTGGAAATAATATTTCCCGTATAAATATATAATTATTCCATACGCTGTCAGAGACATTCAACCGTAAGATATTGAAAACCGTCAAACAGTACTCAACTAGGTGTAAAGATGCTCAGTAGTCATACTCGCACACCTGTTATAATGTAAAATTAATTTATATAACATTAGAGGAAATTAATTAGCTTCGGCCCCTCCAAAGAAACGATGGGTGTGAAGAAGTCTAATGTGTAAAATCTAACATAACGGAACACAACACAACACAAAAAACCCAAAGCAAACTAAGCCAAGCCGAGAAAAAGGCAAGGAAATTCAAGCCACACCAAACCAAGCCATCCCAAACTAAGATAACCTAACCTAAACTAACCCAAGTAACCTAACTCAACATAATTTAGCCTAGGCTACCCTAGCCTTAATCGCCTCGCCTCGAATAAAGTTAACTCAGGTAAAGTCACGTCAAGTCACGCCACTCAAATCAAGTCACTCGAAGTCACGTCAAGTAAGTCAAAGTCACACCAAGACACCTCAAGTCACGCCAAGTCACACCAAGACAAATCACGTAACGTCACTTCACCTCACCTCATCTCACCTTATATCACGTGACTTCACATAACCTCACAAAAAATCACCTTACTTAACAGCAAGGAATGGTAAATCTCAGTTACTGAGAGATGCGTAAATTCAACTACGCAAACATAACCTAACCTAACCTACCGTAACCTAACCTAAACTAACCTAACATAACCTAACCCAATCTAACCTAATCTAATCTAACTTAACCCAACCTAACCTAACTTAACGTAACCTAACTTAGCCAAGCCTTCCCTAGTATCCGCTTGACTCACCTCGCCCTGTCTCGCCTCTCCTAAAGTTAAGTCAGGCCATTCACGCCAAGTAATGTCAAGTCACGTCAAGTAAACTTAAATCACATCGAGCAAGTCAAGACACCCCATGTCACGCTAAGTCACGCCAAGTCACGCCAAGTCAGTACAAGTAACGTCAAACCACGTCAAGTCACGGAAAGTGACAAGTTACGCCAAGTCACACAAAGTCACGCCAAGTGACGCCAAGTCACTTCAAGTCAGGCCAAGTCACGTCAAGTAATGTCAAATCATGCCAAGTTACGTCAAGTCACGTCAAATCACGTCAAGTCACGCCAAGTCAAATCACGTAACGTCACTTGAACTCATCTCACGTGACCTCGCCTGACCTCACTTAACCTCAACACACTTCTCCTAACTTAGGAGCAGGGAATGGTAAACCTCAGTTACTGATTCATCCGCACAAGTCTACTGCGCAAACCTAACTTAACCTACCCTAACTTAACCTAATCTAACCTAACCTAAGATAACCTAACCTAACCTAACATAGCCTAGCGCACCCTCGGCTTGCCTCCGCTCGGCCCGTCTAGCCTCACCTCACGTCAAGTCACGCCATTCACGCCAAATTATTTCAAGTCAAGTCAAGTAAATTTAAATCACCACAAACCAGTCAAAACACCTCAGGACACGCCAAGTCACGTCAAGTCACATCAAGTAATGTCAAACCAAGTCAAACTACGGCAAGTGACAAGTCACGCCAAGTCACGCAAAGTCACGCCAAGTCAAGCCAAGTCAAATCAAGTCAAGCCAAGACACGTTTAGTCACGCCAAGTCAGCTCAAGTCACGTCAAGTCACGTCAGGTTAGGTCGGGTCAGCTCACATCACCTCTCCTCACTTAACCTCACCTAACTTCACCTAATATCACCTAACAAAACAGCAAGGAATGTTAACCTCAGCTACTGATACATTGGTAAATTCAACTGTACAAACATAACCTAACCTAACCTAATATAACATGACTTAAATTAACTTAACCTAACCTAATCTAACCTAGCCTAGCCCAGACTCGGCTTGCCTCGCCTCGCCCCGTCAAGTATCTCCTCACGTCAAGTCACGCCATTAAGGCCAAGTGACGTCAAGTCATGACGAGTAATCTTAAATCACATCAAGACAATCAAGACACCACAGGTCACGCTAAGTCACGACAAGTCACGCCAAGTCAGGTCAAGTAACGTCAAACCACGTCAAGTAACGGCAAGTGACAAGTCAAGCAAAGTCACGCCAAGTCAAATCAAATCACGCCAAGTCACGCCTAGCCAAACCAAGTCATGTTAAGTTACTCCAAGTCATCTCAAGTCGCGCCAAGTCACGTCAAGTCATGTCTGGTCAGGTCACTTCACCACACCTCGCCTTACCTCACCTAACTTCACCTNGACTTGGCGTGACTTGATTTGACTTTGCGTGACCTGTCACTTGCCGTGACCTGACGTGGTTTGACTTTACTTGACTTTACGTCGCACCTCACTACGCCAGTCACCCCCATTCTCCTCTGTTGGAGCACTCCTTCACTATCTTGTGTGTGTTGTGCTTTTGTTGTGTCTTGCTCCTGTGACTGCGTGTGTTATACTGTATACTGTTATACAGTATAACACACGCAGTCACAGGAGCAAGACACAACAAAAGCACAACACACACAAGATAGTGAAGGAGTGCTCCAACAGAGGAGAATGGGGGTGACTGGCGTAGTGAGGTGCGACGTAAAGTCAAGTAAAGTCAAACCACGTCAGGTCACGGCAAGTGACAGGTCACGCAAAGTCAAATCAAGTCACGCCAAGTCACGCCTAGCCAAAACAAGTCACGTAAATTCACGCCAAGTCAACTTAAGTCACGCCACGTCACGTCACGTCATGTCAGGTCAAATCACCTAATTTAACAGCGAGCAATCGTAACCCTCAGTTACTGATAGATGCGCAAATTCAACTGCGCAAACATAAGCTAACCTAACCAAATCTAACCTAACCTAATTTAACTTAACCTAACATAACGTAACCTAACTTAACCTAGCCTTGGATAGCGTCGCCTAGCGTCACCTCTCCTCGCCTCACGTCACCTCGTCTCTCCGCGCCTCTCGACAAGTCATATCAAGTGAAGTCAATTTACGTGAAGTCACGTCAAATAACGTAATGTCACGCGAAGTAACGTAAAGTGATGCCAAACACACGTCAAGTCACGCTAAGTCACGCCAAGTCACGCCAAGACAAATCACGTAACGTCATTTCACCTCACATGACGTGACGTCACCAGACCTCACCTAACATCACCTTACTTAACAGCAAGGAAAGGTAACCCCTAGTTATTGATAGATGAGTAATGTAACTAATCTAACTTGACCTAACCTAAAATAAACTAACGTAACGTAACCAAACCTAACCTAACTTAACCTAAACTAAACTAACCTAACCTAATCTAACCTAACCTAGCCTAGAATCAGCTTGTCTCGCCTCTCCTCACGTCAAGTCACGTCAAGTAAACTTACATCACATCAGGTAAGTCAAGAGAACCAAGGTCACGCTAAGTCAGGCAAAGTCACGCCAAGTCAGGCCAAGTCAAGGCCAAGTCACGTCAAGTCATATCAAGTAACGTCAAACCACGTCAGGTAACGGCAAGTGACAAGTCACGCCAAGTTATGTAAAGTCATGCAACGTCAAGCAAAGTCACGCCAAATCAAATCAAGTCACGCCAAGTCACGCCTAGCAAAACCAAGTCACGTTAAGTCACGCCAAGTCACCTTAAGTCACGTAACGTCACGTCAGTACACCTCACCTCACCTCACATAACCTCACCTAATTTCACCTAACTTAACAGCAAGGAATGGAAATCTCAGTTACTGATAGATGCGTAAATTCAACTGCGGAAACATAACCTAACCTAACCTAACGTACCTTAACCTAACCTAACATAACCTAACCTAACCTAACCTAGCCTTAGTTAGCGTCGCCTAGTGTCGCCTGGCCTCGCCGCATATCACCCCGTGTCTCTGCGCCTCTCGACAAGTCATATAAAGGGAAGTTAATTTAAGCCAAGTCACGTCAAGTCAAGTCAAATCACGTAAAGTCACTCCAAGTCACGCCAAATCACGCCAAGACAAATCACGTAAAGTCTCTTCACCTCATCTAACCTCACCTTACTTAGGAGCAAATAATGGAATCCCTCAGTTACAGATAGATGCGTAAATTCACCTACGCAAACATAAACTAACCTAACCTAACCTAACATAACCTAACTTGACCTTACCTAACCTAACCTAACCTAACCTAACCTAACCTAACCTAACCTAACCTAACCTAACCTATCTTAACCTAACCTAACCTAACCTTACATATCCTAGCCTAACCTCGGCTTCTCTCGCCTCTCCTCACGTCAAGTGAGGCCATTCACGCCAAGTCAAGTCAAGTCACGTCACGTAACTTTAAATCACATCAAGCCAGTCAAGACACCCTAGGTCACTCTAAGGCAGGCCAAGTGACGCCAAGTCACGCCAAGTCACGTCAAGTAACGTCAAAACACGTCAAGTCACAGCAAATGACAACTCACACCAAGTCACGCCAAGTCAAGCCAAGTCACGCAAACTCATGCCAAGTCACGCCAAATCAAATCAAGTCACACCAAATCACGCCTAGATAAACAAAGTCACGGCAAGTCACGCCAAATCAACTCAATCACGCTAAGTCTTGTGAAGTAACGTCAAATCACGTCAATTCACGGCAAGTCACGCCAAGTCACGCAAAATCACGTCAAGTAACGTCAAACCACTTCACGTCACGGCTAGTGACAAGTCAAGCAAAGTCACGCAAAGTCAAATCAAGTCACACCAAGTCACGCCTAGCCAAAACAAGTCACGTAAAGTCAAGACAAGTCACCTCAAGTCACGCCACGTCACGTCACGTCAGGTCAGGTCACCTCACCTCACCTAATTTAACAGCGAGGAATCGTAACCCTCAGTTACTGATAGATGCGCAAATTCAACTGCTCAAACATAAGCTAACCTAACCAAATCTAACCTAATCTAATTTAACTTAACCTAACATAACGTAATCTAAACTAACCTAGCCTTGGCTAGCGTCGCCTAGCGTCGCATCGCCCCACCTCACGTTACGTCGTTGCTCCGCGCCTCTCGACAAGTCATGTCAAGTGAAGTCAATTTACGTGAAGTCACGTCAAGTCACGTCAAATAACGTAATGTCACGCGAAGTACCGTCAAGTGATGCCAACTCACGTCAAGTCACGCTAAGTCACGCCAAGTCACGCCAAGACAAATCACGTAACGTCACTTCACCTCACATCACGTGACGTCACCAAACCTCACCTAACCTCACCTTACTTAACAGAAAATAACGGTAACCCTTAGTTGCTGATAGATGCATAATTTCAGCTACGCAAATATAACCTAACCTAACTTGACGTAACCTAAGCTTAACTAACGTAACGTAACCAAACCTAACATAACTTAACATAAACTAAACTAACCTAAACTAATCTAACCTAATCTAGCCTAGCCTCGGCTTGTCTAACCTCTCCTCACGTCAAGTCACGCCATTCACGCAAAGTCACGTCAAGTCACGTCAAGTCACGTCAAGTAAACTTAAATCACATCAAGTCAGTCAAGAGACCCCAGGTCACGCTAAGTCAGGTTAAGTCACGCCTAGTCAGGCCAAGTTACGCCTAGTCACGAAAAGTCACATCAAGTAACGTCAAACTACGTCAGGTAACGGCAAGTGAAAAGACACGCCAAGTTATGCAAAGTCACGCCAAATCAAATCAAGTCACGCTAAATCACGCGCAGCCAAACCAAGTCAAGTTAAATCACACCAAGTCACCTCAAGTCAAGTCACGTCACGTAACGTCACGTCAGTACACTTCACCTCACATAACCTCACCTAATTTCACCTAACTTAACAGCAAGGACTGGAAACCTCAGTTACTGAGAGATGCGTAAATTCAACTGCGGAAACCTAACCTAACCTAACCTAACCTACCTTAACCTAACCTAACCTAACCTAACCTAACCTAACCTAACCTAACCTAGCCTTGGTTAGCGTCGCATAGTGCCGCCTGGCCTCGCCGCATATCACCCCGTCTCTCTGCGCCTCTCGACAAGTCATATAAAGAGAAGTTAATTTAAGCCAAGTCACGTCAAGTCAAGTCAAATCACGTAAAGTCACTCCAAGTCACGCCAAACCACGCCAAATCACGCAAAGACAAATCACGTAACGTCTCTTCACGTCATCTAACCTCACCTTACTTAAGAGAAAATAATGGAATCCCTCAGTTACTGATAGATGAGTAAATTCACCTACGCAAACATAAACTAACCGAAACTAACCTAACCTAACATAAACTAACTTGACCTTACCTAACCTAACTTCAACCTTACCTAACCTAACCTAACATAACCTAACCTAACCTAACCTATCTTAACCTAACCTAACCTAACCTTACATATCCTAGCCTAACCTCGGCTTCTCTCGCCTCTCCTCACGTCAAGTGAGGCCATTCACGCCAAGTCAAGTCAAGTCACGTCACGTAACTTTAAATCACATCAAGCCAGTCAAGACACCCTAGGTCTCTCTAAGGCAGGCCAAGTCACGCCAAGTCACGTCAAGTAACGTCAAAACACGTCAAGTCACTGCAAATGACAACTCACACCAAGTCACGCCAAGTCAAGTCAAGTCAAGTCACGCAAACTCATGTCAAGTCACGCCAAATCAAATCAAGTCACACCAAATCACGCCTAGATAAACAAAGTCACGGCAAGTCACGCCAAATCAACTCAATCACGCTAAGTCTTGTGAAGTAACGTCAAATCACGTCAATTCACGGCAAGTCACGCCAAGTCACGCAAAATCACGTCAAGTAACGTCAAACCACTTCACGTCACGGCAATTGACAAGTCACGCAAAGTCACGCAGTCACGCAAAGTCAAATCAAGACACACCAAGTCACCTAACCTCTCCTAACCTCACCTTACTTAACAGCAAGAAATGGTAACCCTCAGTTACTGATAGATGCCTAAATTCAGCTACGCAAACATAACCTAACCTAACCTAATATAACATAACATAACATAACCTAATATAACCTAACCTAATACGAGGGGGTACCCAAAAGAAACCGAACTTAATTTTTTTTAAACTTATTTATTCAAATTTATGCACAAACCTTAAATCCCCTTCAAAGTACTCTCCACTTACACTAATACACTTGTCTAGTCTTTTATCCATTTTTCAAAAACATTGTCTAAATTCATCTTTTTAGATGCTTGACAGCGATTCCGTCGTTTTTTCCCTTCACCTCAGCAACATCAGCAAAACGCTGAAAAAAAGTTTTGATCATTTCGGGACTCTTCTTTCAAAGCACAGCATACTTCCACGCTACCATGTCATTGTTCAGCAGTCAGCAGTCGTGGCACGAATTTCGCAGCCACCCTTTTCATTCCCAAATCTTCCGTCAAAATTCGCTGAACTGAGCTCCAAGTCACTCCCGACAGCTCCACAATTTCTTCAATGGTCCGTCGTCGATCTTCCTTGATGATTTCACGAATTTTTTCAACATTTTCATGTGTTCGGGCCTTTGCAAAAACGACGATCATACAGAACAGTTGTCACTATAAACTCTGCCGAAACTAGTCCTTACCTTCTGAAGCAACGGTAGTCGGCTTATCGACTCAGGAATGTTAGCTCTATGCGCTCATAGCGGCAAAACGCGGTACTACAAAAGCTCTGCCCACAAAAAAAAAAGTTCGGTTTCTTTTGGGTACCCCATCGTAGAACCTAACCTAACCTAACCTAACCTAACCTAACCTAACCTAGCCTAGCCTTGCCTCGGCTTGTCTCGCCTGTCCTCACGTCAAGTCACACCATTCACACCAAGTCACGTCAAGTCACGTCAAGTAACCTTAAATCACATCAAGCCAGTCAAGACTCACCCAGGTGACGCTAAGTCAGGCCAAGTCACGCAATGTAACGTCATATAACGTCAAACCACGTCAAGTCACGTCAAGTGACAAGTCACATCAAGTCACTCCAAGTCACGCAAAGTCACGCCACGGCACGCCAAGTCAAATCAAGTCACACCAAATCACGCCTAGCCAAACCAAGTTACCTTAAATCACACCAAGTCACGCCAAGTCACCTCATTCACGCCAAATCGCGTCAAGTAAAGCCCAATCATGTCAATTCACGGTAAGTCACACCAAGTCACGCAAAGTCACTTCAAGTCACGCCAAGTCACGCTAGGTATAATCACGTCACCTCACTTCACGTCACTTCACCTCGACTCAACTCATCCCACCTCACCTAACTTAACAGCAGGGAATATTACCCCTCAGTTACTGATTGGTGCGCACAAGTCTACTGCGCACACCCTACCTAACCTAATGCAACCCAACCTAACCTAATCTAACCTAACCTAAACTTACCTAACCTAACCTAACCTAACCTAACCTAACCTAACCTAACCTAACCTAGCCCCGCCTATCCTAGCCTCGCCTCGCCTCACTCCGTCTCACCACGACTCACGTCAGGTCACCTGAAATCACTTTAAATCACGTCAAGTCACGTTAAGTCACGTCAAGTAAGGCCAAGTCACGCCAAGTCTCCTCAAGTCACTCCAAGTCACGTCAAGTCACGTCAAATCACACCAAGTCACGTCAAGTTACGTCACGTCACGTCACGTTACCTCACGTCACCTCACCTCAATTCAAATCACCTCACCTTACCTCACCTAACTTAACAGCAGGGAATGGTACCCCTCAGTTACTTATTGATGCGCAAGTATACTGCCCAAACATAACCTAACCTAACCTAACGTAAACAACTTAACCTATCCTAGCCTAGCCCAGCGTAGCCTCGCCTCGCCTCGCCTCTACTCACGTCAAGTCACACGTTACGTCAACTCACGTCAAGTCACGCCAACTCGGGTCAAGTGACGAGAAGTCAGGTCAAGTAAGGGCAAGTTACTCCATGTCACGTCAAGTCACGTCAAGTAACACCAAGTCACGTCAAGTTACGTGACGTCACTTCAAGTCAAGCCTAACCTCGCCTCGCCTCACCTCACATCAAGTGATGTCAAGTCACGCCAAGTCACGTGAAGTCACGTCAAGTAGCGTCAAATCACGTCAAGTTACGGCAAGTCACGCAGAGTCAAATCAAGTCACGCCAAGTCAAATCACGTCACCTCACCTCAACTCACCTCACCCCACCTCACCTAACTTAAGAACAGGGAATTGTACCCCTAAGTTACTGATTGATGCGCACAAGTCTACTGCGCACACCTAACCTAACCTAACCCAATCTCACCTAACCTAACATTCTTACTTTCTACGTTAAAACTGTGGTCACATTCCTGAATGAATTTTAAATGGTAAATATTGTGCACTATTCTCAACAAGAGATTCATGCATGTTTCTCTTCTGATTTCAAAATTTGTTAAGGTAAAGAACATGGACCTTATAATGTAAGACAAAATTTGAGGCGGGTTAAAAATGTGGGAATACATATGAGCTCTCACTTTTACGTGTTTTTATCAGAGATCTTCTCTCTTAAGTAAGTCTAACTATTCCTGTGTCTCAATTCAGTTTTTTTTTTTTCACGTCGACTTCCAAACAGCAACACACGGCTTCCACAAGTAATTTCTCTCTAGATAAATGAAAATAAAGAAATAAGTTTGCATATAAATTTTGTAATTTAATATACCTGAAAGCTATTCTAGTATATAAAAATATATTTTATCTTGTTTTCTCGACTAATAGCTCGAAAGCTCCCAGTGTTTCGCGCACCACATTTAAAGAACCATTGACATAGAGGCCCTTACGTATACCCATTGCCGTCGCTGCTTTCTGTTATAGGTCTGTATCCTTCCCCATGTTTAGTAAGTTTTCTGCGTTTTTTTCAGACTCCCCTCTGCGTAGAATGTAAATAGCCTGATTTCCATTGCCAAGTGCCAATATGCTGTTCACGTAGACGTTCTGGGAGTTCCGTTCTTTATACAACTAAAAGGAATTCTTGGATGGTTTCAGTTAGATTCTAATTGTGTCTGGTTAAAAGTTTTCTTTTTGATTTCCATCTAAGGTGAATTTTTTAAATAATTTAAACATGTTGGCGGTGTTTTCAGAACAGAGAGATTGGTAATTGCTCAGGAATCAGCGGTTACCTTCTTTAAAAGCAAATGACGGTAGGGCATAATTCTCTCAGAGACAATATATTGGATCTGTGTGGCTTTGTCGCCTTGCGACCGATTATAATTAGGCGATTCTGCTTTGCTACACTTGCAAACAAACAGTACCAAAACAGAGAGCAGGGAGTTGATACTATGCGTCGATTATATCATATTATATTTTAAGTACACGTAAAATGCTAGAAAATGACTTCAATTGACATATTTCCTTTACGTACTCGAAACAACTGACTACGAAGAAATATTTAAAGAAGATGGTTAAAAAAGAAAGTAAAGCTATCCTTGTAACAGGCCGTGAAGGCCCATAGGGCTCTGAGACGTTGAGGGTCCCACATTATCTAGACAATCGGCTCAAAGATGACAACAAGGTTGTCAGCTTTACGCGCCGGCCGCGTTTTCTCCCCAGGAAAATTATTTAGTTAATTCCTGGTACTTATTTCAGTTAGAGGCTAAGTCAACCCCAGGGTCATAGTGCTGCTGGAAGGTTAAGTCAATTAAAACAAATCCAATAAGTTCATTTGGACTTGAACCCACGACCTTCCGGCTTGTAGCATAGTCCCTCAACCAACTACCCTACTACGTGCTCCCTGGGTAAAAGATACAAATATTATGTTCTTGGACATTATCCGTCGTCTTTGCTTTGTCTAAAACCTTCCTGTTTATTTTGAAATTTTTTTAAAAAGATGAAGACAAGACGATGAATAATGCTCAAGAACGTAATATTTATACTAATGGACCACCGTTAAAAACTTTTAGATCTTAAGTAATATGTAAATTTATCCCTGTGCTTCACTAATTATGCACTAAGCCAAGAAGACGTAGGGAGGAGTGGACGTAAAGATCCACATTATTTTTTGACGTCGGGACTAGTTGAAGGTGAGTTGTTAGCTTCGCACCCCTGACGCTTTACCCCTGGTGAAGGATCCCCCCAGTTACTTATTGGATAGGAGGCTGGGTTGGCACCAGAGCCGGTCTGGTCGACGTGGAGAAGAGAAAATTCTTGACATTACTGAGACTCGAAATCTAACCCCTCGGTCGTCCAGCCGGTAGCCAGTCGCTATACAGACTACGCTGTCCCGGCTCCTCACGTCCAGCCGGTATCCAGTCGCTATACAGACTACGCTGTCCCGGCTCCTCACGTCCAGCTGGTAGCCAGTCGCCGTACAGACTACGATATCCCGGCTTTAAAGAAGATAGGAAGAAATATAATATACATAAAAATGAAAGGATTCCGTAAATTTCCCGGATTGTGACAATTATAGGAACACTCTCTTCAGCGTTTCTGTTATTTAGGATATCTCATAATTGACGGGTGAGGCACGCGGTAGCGTATTTGGTTGAGGCACTGTGCTACAAGCCGGAAGGTCGAGGGTTCAAATCCCGATGAGGTCACTGGATTATTTTTCAATAGACCTAATTCTGCCAGCCGCACTATGGCCCTGGGGTTGACTCAGCCTCTAACAGAAATGAGTACCAGAAATAGTCTTGGAATATTCTTGGGGTAAAGGGCGGCCGGGGCGGGCACGGTAGCCGAACGGCCTAAGGCATGCACTGTCTTCGCTCGCTCAGAAGCCGGGATCGTGCGTTCGAATCCCACTCAGGGCATGGATGTTTAGTTTTGGTGTGTGCGTGCGTTTTTCTGTTTTTGTATACAGGTAGAGGCCCTGCGACGAGCTGATCACTCGCCCAAGGAGTCCTACCGTTTGTGTAAGTTCTAGAAAAACCGAAGTGAACGGAGAAGTTCATGGAGGTAGGTCTAGGCCCACTCGGGCTGTAGTGCCAAGGAAAAAGAAAGGGCGGCCGGTGCGTAGGGCTGACAACCTTGCCGCCATCTATGAGCCGATTGTCTAGAAAATGTGGGAACATCAACGTCTCACAACCTTATGGGACTTCACGGCCTGTTACAAGGATGTCTTTACTTTTTTTCTTACATAAAGGACGGATGTTTTAATAAGACTGCATGGGAGTAGTTTTGTATTCTCACAATTTCGTTATTCAATAAATTGCCAATATAACATAATATTATGACTGAATATCAAACATTTATTAATTTTGAAAAGACACTTTTGGTCTATTTCAAAGTACTATCCTGAAATTACTCCAGAGATACTGAAGAAAATCAAGGGAAACCTCACTCTGAAATCTGTTATTCGTGTCGGACACCTCCCGAATATAAATCTAGAGCGTTACCGCTGAGAGAAGCTACTGGTTACATTGAATCGTGATAACCATGAATGTGGGTTATTTATAGTAACTTTCAGCCAGCATTTTGCTGGCCATTACTAACACTTGTCATGCCACATGAGAATTAACCTAATCTAGGTTCTGTTCTCAATACATTGACTATAAGGGAAAATAGGCTCATTTTCCAAATCTTGACAATTCCCGTTAAACAAGGACGTAGTTCTTTTTAAAGGGTGGGCAATTTAAGTTAGTATGGAAATACATAAAAATGACATTTGTTTTTTTAATGACACTGAGCACGGAGCCTATTAAAATATAGCGTCGTTATCATAACAACGGATGAAGTACACGTAGTTACGAACCGGGTTGACTAGACGTGGATATGAAACGTCGCCATGCTTACTTGTGTATTTTATTAACCTCTAAAACTGTACGTGAGGGCAAATATTTGGTAGTGGAAGGAGGGGCAAAGCACTTTCCCAGCATCCTGTCAAGGAGATCCGATTTCATGAACCTGACTTGGACTCGCTGAAAAGAATTCATTACTCAGCACACACAAATGAAATATAACATTGCATCCAGACAATTTCTGTAATTGTTTATATAGTATAAAATTATTACCACATGACTTTAAGAAGTAACTTATCATTCGGAAGCCTTAAAAACATAATTTAGCATGGCCGTAATGATTATAAAATCTAACTTCAAATATAATTGCCATATTAAACAAGCTTTTTTTTCTTCCGGTAACTTTCGTTTTATTTCAAGCTTAATTCCAGTGGGCCATGTACTCTACGACACATAATTATAAAATAAATGTGAGCCTGACTGTCCGCTTATGGAAAATTAACGATTTCACAAAAACAACATTTTGACGTGTATACCCATTGCTAGGCAACGACTCTTTAAATATACGTGTATTCCCGCAACAGAAGAGCACACGGCAACAGGATGTCCATTGCTAGGTAAAGGAATAGCAAACACGCATACTTAACAAGAGAGAACGGCGTTTTCCGTGTGGTCCTTGCCGAGGAGTTATAAAGGGGCACAGTCAGTCGAGAGAATGGAGCCGAGTTCTGGAGATGGCTAGTTGAAGATGATTGAGAAGAAGAGGCAAGAAAGTAATTAGGCGGTGAAAAGAAAACATTATGTGTGATTTGAAGTTACAGTGAGGAGGTTATAAATCCGTTGCCAGGATACGATTAGTGACGTCTGAGAACGGTGTACGTTGAACTGAAAATGTGTAGAATAACGATATCGCTATATTGCCTGTAGACAAGAACTGGTTGAATGTATAATGTGCAATGAACCCAATCATCCAATCCAAACCCCGTCTTATAAGTCATCTTTATAGTGCGGTACCATATTATGCGAATTTGAAATAGTGTGATATAATAAAATATTGTCATGTATTCGGAGATTCTTGACTAATAATAATGAGTTCTGGATTCAGTGACTGGCTTTATTGACACTTCTTTTCAATTACAGTGAACTATACCATCTCACAATCAATGACACTCTACGACTCGCTCTATTCCTTACTGAACCTCGAGCGTCTTTTGTTCCACTGTGACGAATGATGAATCACTGCGCACACATTTAACTCATTTCTATGACCGAATCAGCGAACACCAGAGTCAGAGTCAGAGTCAGAGTCAGAGTTACTTTACGAACGGCGATTTACCGCCTGTCAGTTAGTCTTTGGGACAAGCCCCTTGAGACTCACTACCTGTAATTTCATTTAAAACAGAACACTTGCGTGTTATAGTCTTTATGTAACATCCTCCTTGACAAGAGGATGGGTCTGTCGTTTACAATTACTGGTGGTCCTCGTCAGCACAATCATTCTCAGGTCCGAGTTTCGCAGGAATCATGGCCACATTTTACAATCTCAGATTCGATACTCCTTAATTACGACTCTTTTACATCTTCTAAGCGGCCTAACATAGGTCACCGTCTCAAACTGTTCTTCTCTTATTCTGTGTTATCCGTTGCAGCGGAAGTCTGTGCCTCTGTTAATATTTGTTGCCACGGAAACGTGTCAATAGTTATCAATCCTTTGATTTTCACCAGTGTATCAGTTGCAGCGGAAATCTGTGTTCAGTGAAGCGTTGCCTAGCAAATGATCATAATCCGTCATAATATTATTGAAGTTTTCCTTTGTGCACAAAATGTGAAATATTTCTGATCCCATCCTATGCAAATCCTATGAGAAAATTTGTCTTGTATTATGCGATGTCTTCAGGAACGCACCCTCACATATAATATGACAGCACTGTACTTCTGTGAAGTGTTTTTCTAATGGCTCTTCCAGCCGATTAAAGGCCCAGGTCTCTTATTCAAATCCGTAATCATTTTGCGCAGACGGTAGGACTCTTTGGACGAGTTATCAACTTGTCATAAGGCCTCTACGTAAACACAGGACAACACAAACAGAGAATAAACGCATACACACCCCAAACATTCATTCCCTGAGTGGGATTCGAACTCTCGATGGCAGCGTCCAAGAGAGTGGAGACAATTCATGCCTTAGACCGTGCGGCCACTACAACCGGTTCTGTGAAGTATGCCGCTTTGAAATGCGACTATATTCCAAGTAATTTCCTGAGATTTCGAAACGCTGTATGGCCTGAACTAATGTGTACATCCATTGGCCTTCATTCCTCAAGCAGGAAAATTAATAGAAAGGAGAGGAAACCGACAAACAGGACAGTTATGATGACAGTCATACCTTACTCGTAACTGAATCTCGCTCTAAATAATAAGTGGGAAGCAAACTACCATGATGAAGGTTAAGCTGTCCAGAGTAATATATGACTGGTTTTAAGCGAAACAGAATGTGAAAGAGAGGAACAACAATAACAAATAGGGAAAGAACACAAAAATTATGAAAAACAAGAAAATGAAGAAATAGGGCAAAGACAAAAATAGAATCAAATGTAACAGAGAATTATATGCATACAAACGAATAGAAGAACAGCAAAGAGAAGAAGATATAGAAGAAGAAGAATAATAAGGAGAAAAATTTATAACATCACGAAAACACCGAAGGACAGTCAGTGAAGGTGATGAGAGGTTCATTCCGAGAAAATGAGTTCTTTTCCTTTCATACTAAATTACCTAACATAACCTACAACAAAACGAACTAAATACGTCAGTTTTAAGCAATGACAACTTTTACTTATTGATTCAGTCAAGTAACTAAATGCTCTAAATATACATTGTACAGACTTGTACTCTTCTCCAAGTATATTTAGAATGATCAAGTCAAGGAGGATGAGGTGGGCAGGTCATGTAGCACGAATGGGGGAGACGAGAAATACGTATAGGATATTGGTGGGAAAGGCAGAAGGAAAGAGACCACAGGGAGGACCAAGGTGTAGGTGGGTGGGCAATATTAGAATGGATCTTAGAGAGATAGGATAGGATGGTATGGATTGGATAGATCTGGCTCAGGATAGGGACCAGTGGAGGGCTCTTGTGAACACGGTGATGAGCCTTCGGGTTGCATAAAATGCTGGGAAATTCTTGAGTAGCTGCAGAATTGGCGGCTCCTCCAGAAGAACTCAGCTCCATGAGTAAGTAAGTAAGTAAGTAAGTAAGTAAGTAATACATTATACAGAGATACCACTACAATAGATTTATACGTGAACTTGAAATCAGTTATTTGACTATTTTTATGTATCAGAATTTTAATGTTTGTTGAAAATAACTGAACTCTGGTCGTACGTTGCAATGCCCTTATGGGAGCCGATCACGCAGCGCGAAATGTCGGGTTTCCAGTGAGCAATGCAAATAAAAACTGCCATAAAGAACGGAAGATTCGTTCCTGTTTTGTGAAGAGGAACCTGTGGTGTTTAGAAGTCCCTGTTACTTTGTTCTCTCTCGCAGGCTCATGTTCTGACGGACGGAAATTTCACGGCTTAATTTCTGTTTCACAATGCGGAACTTGAGAAGTCAATACAGGAGCCAGAGAATTCCGACACAGGCATACGTATACGGCAACTAATACCTGAAATTGGATATCAAAATGATCAGAGAGTAAAAGTTAAAACGGCAAAGCTGTCCCTTTGCTTAACCAATTAAGCACTACGCCATAAAAGTGTATGGAGGAAAGGTTGTATGGATCCACATTTACTAAACTTCGGGGCTAGCTGGAGGTGAGTGGTCAGATTCACGCCCCGGTCGCTTTACTATTACCCCCAGTACCTATTGCATAAGCGGCTGGGCGAACCCCAGAGCCGGTCTGGATGACGTGGAAAAGAGAAAATTCTAAACCCTACCGGGCCTTGACTCCGACCCCTCGGTCGTCCAGCCCATAGCCAGTCTCTCTACCGACTATGCTATCAGCTAAAAATATTGAAATTTAAAGTGAGAGAGGCGATTCTCTTGAAGATCACTGGGATTGTCTATAGGTTAGCTCGAAAATTATTATTCAAAATCTTCCATGTTCGAGTAGCCACCATCTCATTCAGCGCCGTATAAATTATGCAGCTAAATATCGCCGTTAAATAATGCGTAGAAGGAATCAAATGATAAACCGCCAACTTTAATCAATTAGTTCTTTTGTAGTCGAGTAAGCGGACAAAGAACACTTTCGTATTCAGAAATTCTCTGCTTCGTGTTCCATCCCAGAGACAATTCTACTGTATTCTACACTATGCAGATAAAAATGCGTCGTTACATAACCCAAGAGTGAATCAACCTAATAACGCATAATAAATGTATAGACTAAACATGAGGCTGTACACGACATCCAAAATACACATCTATTCCTTTCATATAATGAGAGGAATTCCTTGATATTATTAAAAAAGTAAACTATCCCTGTAACAGGCCATGAAGGCCCATAGGCATGTGAGAGGTCGAGGCTCCCACATGTAGAAAATCAACTCAGAAATGGCGGTGAGGTTGTCAGCCTTACCCGCTCGCCGCCTTTTGTTCCCCAGGAAGATTCCTGGTATTCATTTCTGTTAGAGACTGAGTTTACTCCAGGGCCATAGTGCGGCTGGAAGTATTTGGTCAATTGAAAAAATTCAATGACATCATCGGGAATATAACCCGGCAACTTTCGGCTTGTAGCATAGTGTCTCAACCAACTACGCTACCTCACGCTTCTTAAATTGTTAACGACGTTGTTTTGTATAGTAAGGGACTAACTCTCCCCTCCATATTACCAGGTTCTCAACCCACTGTAATCCACAGGCTTGTTACATCAGAGGAATTGTCATGCCAGTCCATCAGTCAGTATCATGCACTAAACATCGAAAATATCTGTGTGTCGCTTCGATTATCCTTCTGACCGAACACCAAATAAATTAGGAGTTAAACAAATAGGCACCGGTGCCCGTCAACTATGCATATTATTACACCGGAGGCAGCAAATAAACAGGAATTCACCCGCTTAGGACAAGAGTTCAGGAATTTCTTGTCGCACCTTCGAATATTTATTATTACGATTGTCTTTTCTTTGGAAGGTTAACTTCCCCTCTCTCTGCCTTTTCATCTCTTTTTTCGTGTTTTCTTTCGAATTCTTTCACCAGAATCGTCTGAGTATAAACGGCACTCCATTTTTTGTTGTGTCCACGAAAATAGTTTCCAGCCACTTGGCTGAGAGATCGTGACACTACGGCTAATATCACGGTCAAATGATTTGCACTGCCATCTTCAAGAATACCAACACATGTGTATGTTACTCTGGTGGTCTGCTAGTATTCGCGATAATTTTAATCAATTTGTTGAAGTTTGCGAAGTCTGGTATGAAGTTTCTGATGCAAGGAAATATTTCAAGGACAAATTTCTTACAGCCTGTCATTGGCAATATTCATATGGACGGTTCTCTGTTTTTATTGAACACTCATGGGTTTTGTTAAAATGTGGAACAAAAAGGTCGGACAATAGGAATATTCAAAGCGAAAATGATATATAAACATCTGGCTTAATCAAAATCAGTTATAGAATATTCCACGATAAAGTGTCTTCATGAACTGAGATTATGTACATGGGCGTCATCAAGACTTTCTCCAGAGGGGATAGCATCCAGTTTTTGAATAGGCACAATAGGAATATTTTCTTATGAACATAAGTTTAGGCCCTTAAAAATATATAACATCTGTCTCCTGGGTTGGTTATTACTCTTCCTGTGGACAGTTCTATCTCCTGGGATATTAATCTTCCTCTGAACGGATATATCTCCTGGGATACTACTCTTCCTGTGAACAGTTCTATCTCCTAGGATATTACTCTTCCTGTAAACAGTTCTATCTACTGGGATATTACTCTTCTTGTGAACGGATATATCGCCTGAGATGTTACTCGTCCTGTGAACAGTTCTAACTTTTGGGATGTTACTCTTCCTGTGAACAGTTCTATGTCCTGGGTTATTACTCTTCCTGTGAACAGTTCTATCTACTGGGATATTACTCTTCCTGTGAACAGTTCTATCTCCTGGGATGTTACTCTTCCTGTGAACAGTTCTATCTTCTGGGATGTTACTCGTCCTTCCTGGGATGTTACTCTTCCTGTGAACAGTTCTATCTCCTGGGAATTTACTCGTCCTGTGAACAGTTCTAACTCTTGGGATGTTACTCTTCATGTGAACAGATCTATGTCCTGGGATATTACTCTTCCTGTGAACAGTTCTATCTCCTGGGATATTACTCTTCCTGTGAACGGATATATCTCCTGGGATGTTACTCGTCCCGTGAACAGTTCTAACTCTTGGGATGTTACTCTTCCTGTGAACAGATCTATGTCCTGGGATAATACTCTTCCTGTGAACAGTTCTGTCTCCTGGGATGTTACTTTTCCTGTGAACAGTTCTATCTCCTGAGATGTTACTCGTCCTTTAAAACTATTTTTACTGATCGCCCTGGAATGCTTAGACATGAGAAAAATTTTAAAAGGTACGTTTAATTGTAATTGTTATTATTTGATATACATTCTTCTTTTCTTCAATTCTGATTGTTAAGAGAATTGGAAAGAACTGTTAAATAAAAACTGATAGTAACTTAAGGCTTTAAAGTAATTCTGATAAGGAGTGATATAGAACATGATTCGAAGCCAGTTCATCCAATCCATTTTCCCAAGAACATTACCATTTACTCTCCTGTCTCCTAGTACTACAAGTGACCGTTTACAAAGATAGGTCTATCACCCCATTCTCGCTGTAAGTCGAAGCAATCCACGTCTGCTAGATTTTATTACCATATTGTAATAGGTAGTCTGTGGTAAACCAACAAAATTTCTTATTGTGTGGCATACAGAAGGGCTCCAATAAAATTTCTGTGAATGTACTTTCCTATGCACTCTGTTTCCAGACACCTCTAGTACATGTTCTTCCGCCTATTTAGAGGTCCCGCTTCATAACAATGAAAAATCGGAAAGATTTGTTCTCTAAATCTGTCTTTCTACATGTTTAGCTCTTGGGTATATAGAAGTTGTAGAATTTTTTGTACTGGTTAAAGAACGTAATAGTCTAATAGTCCAAAAACAACTGGAGGATGTGAAATGTTTTAAATATTTTGGTAGCTTGTTAACAGATGATGGAAGGTGTACTAGTGAAATTAAATCCAGGATTGCCATGGCAAAAGCTGCATTTAGCAAGAAGAAGAATCTTTTTACCAGCAAATTGGACTTAAATTTGAGGAAGAAACTAGTGAAATGCTACATTTGGAGCATTGCTCTGTATGGGGCTGAAACAAGGACACTTAGGGCAGTAGATCAGAAACATCTGGAAAGTTTCGAAATGTGGTGTTGGAGAAGAATGGAGAAGATCAGTTGGACCGATTATGTGAGAAATGAAGAAGTGTTAATTAGAGTCAGTGAGCAGAGGAATATCCTACACGAAATAAGAAAACGGAAGGCTAATTGGATTGGTCATATCTCACGCAGTAACTGGCTTCTAAAAGAAGTTATTGAAGGAAATATAGAGGGGCGGATAGAAGTGACAAGAAGGCGAGGAAGAAACCGTAAGAAGATGCTGGATGACTTTGGAGACAGAAGAGGATACTGTCATTTGAAGGAGAAAGCTCTAGATCGCATTAAGTGGAGGAAATATTTTGGAAGAGACTGTGTACCTATCGTCTGACAGATTACTGATGATGATGATACCTGTAACAGGCCGGGAAGGCCCATAAGGTTGTGAGACATCGAGAATCCCATGTTTTCTCTGAACAATCATCTAACAGATGGCGGTAAGGTTGTCAGCCTTACGCGCCGGACGCCCTTTACACCCATCTGCTTTTCTCCTGATTTCATTACGAACCTAATGTATGCTTGTGCTACTGTTCTTATGAAATTAAGGTGTGTAACGTTTTCAGTGATCTTATTTAACATCTATGAAGCAATGGAATTGAAGAGTCAAAGAAAAAATAAAATAAGGGGTTAGCTAAATAAATAATAACATTATATGATTTGCATATAACCAAGAGATACTGGCAGACAGATGATTTTATGAGAAGGTAAATACTTGTACGTATATAGATTAAGCAATAATTAAATAAAATATAATGTAGTAATTTCAACGAAAAGTAATAATAAAATAACGAGAAATATAAATTTAAAATTAAATAGCTCTTATCATTTGTGAGGTACAGTTTGAAAACCCTGAATATAAAGGCCGGAAAGTCAAAGTTTCATGAAGCATGGCCGTACTTGTACTCACGCGTAGAGCAGAGACATTAGCATGTGAAAGAAACAAGAAAATATTATATCAAATCGCTCAGAATATATTTTTAAGAAATGCAGCAGGTTATACGTCAGGAGATGGAATTTGGAATTTACAAATTCTTTAAATTGAAATATAAATTTCAATAGAACGATCATATTTTACGAATGGGAATACGAATTATCCTAAATAATTTGAAATATAAAAACTGCGAAGACGCAAAAGTGTGTAATGTCTAGCAGGGATATGCCAAGACAAATTTTCCTCTCAAAAGAAGGGAACACGTGGGTTATTGGCTAATCCATGAAGATAATGATGATAAATATGACGATTAATTAGCTCATAACTGGACGTTCCTTATCAAATATACCTTAGGTTGGTATACCTTCTTTATTTCATTTATGTCTTTATGAAATCCATACATTTTTTTATTTTCATTCCCCCTTTCCATCTTACTGCATTTTATCTTTTACATATTATCCATATTTTACTTCATTTCAACTACTTTCGAGTTTTAAAATGATATATATAACAAAGTAAATGAGAGCATCTGAAGTGCTGTAGAAAGCATCTTTTTGAATATCAGTGGTGAAGAAAATATCAACCTTTCCATGTGCTAATTAATAAGTAAATTGGTGTGAAAGCCAGAAGGAAAGAAACCACTAGGAAAACCAAGACGTAGATGGGAGGATAATATTAAAATATATTAGAGCGATGGGATGGGGTGGTACGGGCTGGATTGATCTGGCTCAAGAAGAGAAACAGTGGAGGGCTCTTGCGCACAAGGCAATGAACTTTTGGATTCCATGAAATGTTGAGAAGTTTTTGAGTAGCTGCACACTTGGCGGTTTATTCAAGAAGGGTCCGCTCCAAGGAGTTAATTATGCGCTCACTTGCTTGGTTAAGAGAAGGTGCTAATGACGTAGCGAAAGGATCCCCAGGAGCAGGAAAGCCCGTCCTCCGGATGGCAATTGAGACCGTAATCTCCTGAACCGGAGACGCGAGGTACGAAATCGCGAAGTTTCTTAGAAACCTTCGAGTTTTACTTCAGTATATAAACCCGCATAGGCCCTATGGATCCTAGGTAAGTGAATTACGACTTGGTTCTACCATTTAGTAGATTATATTTTGGGTTGAAAGCAACATGTTTCATTGTTCACGCTTGGAGAATGTGGACTAGTGAGAACTCCAGTTTTGGATCCCTAATCTACAAGAGAATGCAAACTGCCATCGCTTTCTGGGCTGAACGTGGCAAGAGAGGATTTAATTTGTCAGCTACTGTGGATTATTGTTCATTCCTCTCTCTTCCATAATTCTGCCGGAATGAGCTATCTTTCGGATCTGAAAGAGATTAGAAGGAAAATATAAAGGAAGAGAATGAGGAGGGAGGAAAAGAAAAAATATAAAAGAAGAGAAAAATAAGCCCAGGATAAATAGAACGCATATGTAGGTCTGTTCTGCTGCAGGACACCCCCGTCCCTTCCCCAAACCCTATGATACATTCTCTCTCCCTTTGTGCCTTACATTCTCTTTTCTTCGCTTTCTCTTTCTCGAAGAATCCAAAAAGTTCTTATAGTTGCTACAGCTCCTGCAGAATATGCTTGAATGGCTACTCAGGGCCTGGATAAATTCCATTGTCCCTTTCAGCCTCGAAAAGTGAAATAATGTTATCTGGAAAACAGAAATATTTCAGAAAGGATTTAGAATTTCTGCTGTGTATTATTTAATCTTCTCCTTCTATTTCATCCTCTCTGTCCATAGTTTATTGTCTTTGTTCTTCACGTGCCCTTTCTACTCACAATTATCTGTCTATACATTTTCCCCTTTCCTTCTGTATAATTCTCCTTGTTTCGCTTCTTTTTTCCTTCCTTCTATTGATACCTACATGCTTTTGCAATACCTGATTTTGTTATGCTATGACAAGAAATAATTCCCTGGCCCCACACACGTATGAGTTTGGGTCAGCTAGAACATTTGTTAGCTATGAATTTGAAAACTGGGGCTCGAATTCCGATGAACAGAGGGCATTTTATCTTCTCCATTATTTCAAGACAGTGTTTGCCTTCCACCCAACCTCTTACTTGGATTAGCACAGCGCCTTTCTTTAACATAAAGCGGTCAGTGTGAAACTGAGCCCTTGCTTTCGTCTAGGGCCGACGTTGATAATGAGTACAGCTTTACCGTCACTGTCCCACGTGTTTTCAAGGATTGGTGTTTGCAGACACTGGGACAACTTCAATTTTACTTGTTTTCTCTCAGAAAGGGCTACGCGGCAGCGTAGTTGGTTGAGGCACTAACCGGAAGGTCGCGGGTTAGATTCCTGATGAGGTCACTGGATTTTCCCAATTTATCAAATATTTTCAACCGCACTATGATCCTGGGATCGACTCAGTCTCTAACAGAAATAAGTACCAGAAATCTTCCTGGGAAGGAGCGGGACGATGAAGGGCAGCCGGCTCATAAGGCTGACAACCTCATGCCATCTGTTAGTCTCCACGGCCTGTTAGAGGGATAGTTTTTTTTTTTTTTTACTTTGAGGTGCTGAAATTGTGTAAATCCGACAAAATTATAAGCTCAATTTCCTTCACTGTCACAACAGTTTTTCATTCACGGTGTATTATTAACCATCATGCCATGAATTTTGAGCCACGCTGTTCAGAGGGAGGGAACATTTCCTCATACGCAGGCCTATGTCGGGAGCTGAGCAGACATATTTCAAGGATATGCATCATGCACACAGAGAACAGTGAGTCATCAAAATCCGATTTACAACGTGGAGCTGCAGATGTCTTAATGAATTGCTGCAAACAATTTCTCTAATCCCAAGTGCTGGAAAGTATGGAAAGAAATCTTACGAATCTGAAGCCAAATATACAGTAAGAAATAGAACTGAGACCTTCCACAGACTGAACGTGACCGATAGAGACTTGCTATGACGTCACTGTCAGAAGCGTCTGAGGCCCATATCTAGAACCTAACGAAAGCAACGATTACCTAGGTTTAGGGTATGAGGATAATTACGTCTTATCTTAAATAAACAAGATGGCGGATATCAGCATATATACTTTTATAATAAAAATAAGAATTTACGACTTTGTAACTTTAAGATATGCGGCAGTTTCTGACAATTGCATTCCACAAGATGGATCTGCATGTATTCTTTCATTATCTGAGATAGAAATAAATATTTTATTTGCAGCGGCGAGTATCCTAGGAAATCATCTATTAATTTAATAATTGAGACTACCACTGCATTTGTCACTATAAGCTCGTTATATAGTGTATTCCGTTCAAACCTCCCACATTTTAATTAATAATTGCCAACAAATTGTGATAAATTATGGATTATAATTAACACTAGATGAAAGAAAAACTCAAAGAATTTTATTTCCGTTTTTCTTCAGTGAAGCTACAGTATTTGGCCGCGCATACTTTGACATGTTGGAATAGTTCCTGTATCCCAAGGTAGCCCATCTACAGCCTAACATAATCTTCTAACAAGATACCCCCCCACCCCAAATTGCGGTCTTGATGTTCGGAGGTCCCTCAATGCCACCTTCCAAATTCGCTGGATTGGACGTGGCGGACCAATTCGGTGGCCACCATGGTCACCGGACCTCACTCCGCTCAATTTCTTCCTCTGGGGTTACGTGAAGAACCGTGTGTTCGTGCCTCCAGTGAATGACCTCCCAGATTTACGAGCCCGCATCCATGAAACGATTGCTACTGTACCAATGGACATGTTGGAAAGAACGTGGCAAGAAACTGAATACAGATTGGATATTGTTCATGCTACTAATGGTGCATACGTAGAGGTTTATTAGCGTGTCAAATAAAACTTTTTGAGTTGTTCTTGTATTTCCTATAGCTTCATTTTCCTATCATTCATACTTTCTGTTCCAAGATCTGACCAAATGTGGGAGGTTTGAATGGAACGCCATATTTAGCAAGTACTTCAAATTCTACATACCCCGTGATAGATATGACGTCAAGAAATTACATCGAACTTGACATGTGGAAACACTGGACATTCTGTTCACTTTATTTATTGAATTACATAGAAGAAAGAATCTCTTCAGCATGAAGATGCAATCCTTTTCCATTTCGCAGAAATAGACAGCTGAGAGAAAAAGAGAGAGAAGGGGGGACGAAATAGATAAAGAAACGGAAAAAAAGATAAAAGGAAATAAAGGGACATGAAAGTGATTCTCACACAGAATCAATCCATCTAAGAAATTTATATTTAGCATATTCGAAAGTTGTCATGGGAAACACAAACAGATATACAAAATTTCTGCATGGTTGCATACAGCACATTCAAGTGAATTTGAAAAACCACCTACTAATGATCATATCTTCCTTCCATCCGCCACTATGTCTGTCCGCAAGAAACACCTCAAAAACTACCTGGCATATTTTCATCAAATATGACAAGCATTTTAGGTCTGTATTTAATTATGTAGGTCAATTCTGACTTTGTTTAATTGCGCTTATTTCAATGTTTACCTTGCTCAACAGCCTAAATATACGCTTTCAGATTGAATTCTTTGAGAGATATTGTTTAAATTCTTTGTATGATATTTCTATGGTTCCATACAGTGTCGAATTCGCTTAAGTTATTCCGTTTCAGGGCCCAAGTTACTTGCAAGCTTCCATATAATTTGGGGGGTACGTCCTTCAGGTAGACCTACTGATCTGACAGAAAGGGGTTTGGAGAGCATTCATTTTAAGTACCCGCGAACCCTACGCGGGAACTTTAAACCTTGCACATTACTCACCCTTAAATCGATATAAAAGTAAAGTAATTAAGCACCACACAATGAAGACGTATGTAGGAATGGAGGTATAGATCCACCATTCTTGCCTTGTCATTAGACGGAGGAGACGAGTCAGCTTCACACACCCACCGCTTTACCCCAGGAGAAAGAACCCCCCCCCCCGTACCCATTGAATAGGAGGATGGGTGAACCCCAGAGCCTGTCTGGACGTTGTAGCGAAGAGAAAAACCTCTGGTCGCTAACGGAAATCGAAATTGTGACGTTCATGACGGAACCCGATGCTTTTCGGCTGAGATCTCCAGACTCCGTTTTGTATTAATGTTTCCTAGAAACACGAGTATACTTGTAATTTCTTGCCCATTACACGTGCATAGTCGGCATCGTTGTGCAAACAATTAGCCTCCTGTCCACCAGACACGCTCTTCTTTTGAGTATTACTGTGTGCCACACAGCAGACATAGCAGTCGTCATAAGTAAACAAAATGAACACATTTGAATGCCACTCCAACTTTACAGAAGTCCGTTATTCTTAGTCACTTTATAAAATAAACTCATGAAGAACATTTACATGGCCATGTGTTTTGTTTTGGCTATGTTTATTCATGCATCCAGTTCAGAAGCACCATCCAATACAAAACACAGTTTAAAATAATGTAAAATTGTTTATAAAGTTCGAATGGTTACTATTTTCGGACCTCCGTATGGTCGCCACATTAACTGACACAAGAGTACTCTTGGTGGTCTGGAAGAGGCAGGGGCGATTCCGCGAATATTAATTACGTATTAAAGAAAAACACATATTTCACATGCACTGTAGAATTATGAGAATCAGAGCGGAAGGAAAGAATATTTAGCTGCAGAGCTGCCAGAAGATGCTTGAAGAATACAGGAGAAAGAACCGGTCCCAGCCACCCTCGCCTTCGGCTGATGGTTGGATAATATTTATGAAAGTAAATATTTTATGGTGTAATTTAATGGAAATTGGAGTCTCTGGGCGCTTTGTGAAGCTGGGATGTGCATAAAGTTCACATTGCGATATGGCACATGGCTTATGATGTCCTTTATGATGGCTTAATAACAATCGCATTATTACTCCAAGCAGGCGGCTAGGGGTGGAACATGAAAGGAAGACTTTCTATTTCCGGGTGCAAAATTGTTTATGAGAGAGAGCTCGAGTTTTAACAAGGTAGGGCCTATGTTCGCCAGAGAGAAACGAAGCACGTATTTCGGGATATAGATAGTCTTTTATTTTACCGGGTTGTGTAGGCACCATCAGGTCTTCAGTAGGACTCAGGCTGTCTTAAAATTATGTAAGAGAGAAAAAACAAAAAAGTAAGGAAAGACGAGGGACATAGAGAGATAATAGTGAGAAAGAGAAGAAAAGAAATTTAGTAGCTGTGAATCGCTGTGTGATTATCTTCCTTCAAAGATAAAAAGAAATAGTTTTCAGTTCTCGGAAACTTGGAATTTACAAGTCTCCGTTGACATATATATAAATACAATTATTTGTTAAACTAAATATTTAGCAGGGAAATTAGTTACAGTTTGAGTCATCTCACTGACTATATAGGTACGTAAAAGTGAAGTCGCTGTACTTATCCAGTCATTACTCCATAAAAACAACAGTTGATGTGGAGGTGTAGTTCCATATTTTCTTAACTTCAGAACTAGACAGAGTTGAGAGATCAGCTTCACTCTCCTTCCCCCTTGTCCTGGAGGAACAATCCTCTCTACTCACTGCATAGGAATTTGTGTCGATCCCACAGCCTGCCTGGATACCGTGAAGAGAAACGAATTCTACCCCAGCTGGGAATCTAACTTTAATTCCGCAATCGACAAGACCGTAGTCTAGTCATTATGTTATCACGTGTTGGGGTGACCTATAAGAAGGTTTCTGAATTGGATGATTAGATTTATTGCACCTAATACATTCACAGATCAGGACTACAGGCAATAGAGCGCTATCGCTGATCTACACTCTTTACAGTTCACCGGCACATGCAGTAGGGTTCTCGGTCCTCACTTGTCATATCTTGTCAACGGATTTATCACAGTCTCACTGTAACTTTAAATCACAGCTTAATTCCTTTCCTAACAATATTCTGCAACTGCCAGTTCGAAAGACTACTCAGTTCAGTTCCTCTGCCCCCAAGCTCATATCCTGGCAAGCTGGCGTCTCAAAACTCGACTCTTCACTTCTCGATTACTGTTCTATTCTCTTGAACTCCTTTTTATAACTACTTAGCACTGACCACGCAGAAAATACAGTCTCTATTTTAAGAAGGCGTTTTGACTGGTCCGTTTCCTACCAATGCACGTCCTATTGCTCTCTCGTATGCTTGCGCAGAAATGTGTTTACAGAGTCGTTGCCTAGTAATGGGCATATGTGTCTCAATATTAATTGAGCTCGTTTGGTTGTATTTAAATATGTATGCCTACATATTTCACCTTCCAGCCGCACTAGGCCCTGGGGTTGACTCAGCCTCTAACAGAAATGAGTACCAGGAATTAAGTAAATAATTTTCCTGAGGAGTAAAGCGCGGTCGGCGCGTAAGGCTGACAAATTTACCGCCATTTTGAGCTGATTGTCTAGATAATGTGAGACCCTCAACATCTCACAACCCTATGGGCCTTCATGGCCTGTTACAGGGATAGCTTTACTTTTTATTTTAACTTTTATACCTACATAATTCAGCATTTACCGAGGCTGTTTTCAAATGTCATATCTTTTAAAATCTGCAGGTTTCCGCTCCCCCACATATATTCATGGTGCAGTGCTTAATTAGTTAAGCACAGGATTGACGTGTGAACCTCAATCTGCAACAGTTTCCGGTATCGGTAAGTTATTTCCTGCGTAATGACATAATGACATAAAGAGGCCATCATATAGCAGGGAAAATTTAATGAGCGGTAAAGAAGTAAAGTTTGTCCTGGCATTTTCCACCACGACGAAAGATATTCATAACAGAAATTGTACCTTATATCTCAGTTAAGTCAGAGCACAGTTATATTTTCGTACAAATAGCGGTTTCTGAGAAAACTGATATGGCTAGGTTTGGGCTTTATGCGAACAAAGGAATTATTACATTTCATTAAAACAAAAAACTAACAACCTGACATCTTTTAGTGTAAAAACGCTGAAACCAAAAAACCGTTGGGATCCTTCTGGTAGTTCCAAAGACGAAATATGGGCGCTGAGAGGACTGACAGGAACATTCTGCACATTGAAAGTTAAAACCATTGACATTCCAACTTCCTACCCATGTTTTTGCCACCAAACAAATAACTTCATAATTAACTAAACAAACTGACAAGCCTACTGTATGTATGTGAAGCAATTAAAGGAATAATACGTATATTGGAATAACGAGAGCCTGCAACGTATGCAGGAAAGCCAGGTGACGCATTTCGTCGTCCAAACAAGTTGAGGTTCCATAATTGGATAGATGACGCCTCATCGTTTGTACGCGGACATTAGGCTAATTACTGAAAGTACAGCAGCTGTTTAACGTGTTATGAACACAACATCTAGTAATGAGGAAAAGCAAATGTTACTTTTGAGATAAGAAACGTCAATCAGAGAGAAAATTATGTCTGGGATGTAACAGCCTGTATTTTAATTGCTAAGCTGACTGGTTAACTACCTGACTCAACGAACGAACGATAGACCGACTGTCTAATGCTTTAACCCGCATTCTTTGGCAATAGAACTCCTAGGTTCAACACCGCTTACGACATCGTCAGCTACTGGATACAATCCCAAGCACGTAGCTACCAGTTCACATGAACACACTCAATTTCCTTAATATCAGTTTTAATGTTATCGTCACGTATTTTCCCAAGTCTTCCACTGGAAGACTTCTATGAGATTTCCACGACAACATTTTTGGGAAAACATATGGAAGGAGCTGCTCTGGAGAAGAAAATCTCAAAAGGGATCTTAAAAAAGAAGGGTATGAAGATTCATCCGAATCAGAACACTCAAGCCGTGGGCTCTCGTGAAGGTAGAAATGAACTATCAGGTCCGTCAGACGCAACGACTTTCTTCAATATACAATACGTTTGTTGGCTTCCCAAAAAGTAGGCTAATTCCTGCGTCGATGCCACAGAAAATATACCTAAATTAAAATTAAGAATTTCTGGGAAGAACTACTCCCCTAATTTCCTTCAACATGACACTGCTCTCATAGAAAACGACCCCTCCAACAATTCTTCGTTGCCCCGGGAAAGTGTTTACCTAGCAGTTGCCTAGCAACTGACCTACAGAATCTCCGTTTGTAAGGCACGGGCCGCCTAGAAAACGACGCGTCAGTTTTTCTCTTCTTGCGTGTATTCGTTGACGCGGGGACGTTTTTACCCAGCCTTTACCTGTAACGAAAGGAGGGATACACGTACAGACACACAGACTGATGGGAGGGATTTATGAAGGAGGCCGTTGTGATTGGCTTAGGTGTCATGATATTCATGAAGATTGGTTCTGGCATCCAAAAGTTCACAGGAGGAAACACATATGCGGCCACAGAGACACGCAGACAACAATGTGATTTCATACGCATATATTTAAAGGTAAAAATTAAAGCTATCCCTGTAACAGGTCGTGAAGGAACATAGGGTTGTGAGACGTCGAGGCTTCCACATTTTCTCTAGAATTGGCTACACAGATGTCCGTAAGTTTGTCAGCCTTACGCGCCGGCCGCTCTTCACCCCCCAGGAAGATCCCTGGTACTCATTTCTGTTAGAGGTTGATTCGATCTCAGGGCTATGGCGAGGTTATAAGAGTTAGATCCGTTGAAAAAATCCACCTTCTCGGGACTCGAGCCCGCGACATTCCCGCTTGTAGCATAGTGCCTCTGCGCATACACGTATATTTGCCTTTTCATTATAAGGAAAGCAGGCTAGTAAACCAGTGTGAAACAGTATACGAACTGCAAGTGAAGCTGCAGAGACAGTTATAGATTTCTATATCGCTGAATAATGTTTAAATTTGTTAAAACCTATAGGACTGTGTAGGTACACAAATTTGCATCAGGTGCGATATCACTTATCGACTCCTGGCCTTAGATTTTTTGGGGAAATAAAACATAGTTTTTCTTACACAGAGAATCCTGGCTTATAAACACTCACTATTCCATTAGATACTATCTCTTCGGCCAAGCGGACAGAATGTCCTGTAAAAGTAGTAGGAAACCGACTTAATATTCAGGAGGCCTCGACATCGGCTGTCCTCTATACAGATTCCGTGGCTATCACAATTTGCCCTGGGAATATACACTAATATTAACCCAAACACTACCACGACCCAGTACTTCACATCTTCTGGAATTTATTATTCACAAACCATCCTACATTTAATTAATAAACAGACGGATCGATTGGTTCCATTCGATTGTGTGTTAACTACAAAGTATTTGCCTATAAGTTAATAAAAGTATTGGTCTTGCAATGCAAAAAAAAAAAAAAGAATAAACATCCTGAAATTTTAAAGAACATTTTTGGAGGAACGGAGAAAATTACGAAAGTACCCAGCTTGACAGCCGGTGTACCAGCAGAGATTAAAACTATGTACATTCCGAATTAATCAAATCTAAGGTGGGCTCATTGTAAGTTATAACAAATGCACCTTTACTTGTCCACTTTTATTAATGCACATTCCATACTACGGTTTATACCCTTGTTCTTCCTGTCTTTCCCTCCCATTCCTGCTTCTTGTCCTTCTGTCTTCCTCCTTCTTTTCGGCATATTTCCTTCTTTTTTCTTTTTTCTTTCTGCTTCCTTCTTTTTCCCTTTTAATCTATGGAATATGATACATTTAAATTACATTTTGACTTTCCCCTGCAAATAACAACAAACTGTGGAATATGAACATGAGAAATATTCTAAAAATTCGTACGCGAAATTATCTACCCCGTAAATTCCAGATTATTAGCTTCGAGCAGCAATTTCCCAGTACAAAATGACCGACAACAAACTCCAATTGAAATGTCTATCATGCGGCAGCATCAGTGAAATTTACATGAAAGCAGCCGCTCACGTGGCATTACACGACAGGCAAAGCGGATCGAAATGTTGTACGATCTTTTCAAACGTGAATATTGAAAGGGTGGTGTTCCTAGTGGGGCAGAACTAGAAGGGAAAGACGCTTGTTCAATGGGGCCATATTAAATTACAAGACATCTCCCCTTTTGACGTATATATCCGCTAGGTATGAGAGGCAAATTGTGTCTCAGTGGAACTCATAAGAAGGGTAATTAAGCCATTACGTTAAATGCGCTCAATTTATATTATACAGAGTTTTAGAAAGAAGATGGATTAGATCATTCAATTCATTTTTCTTTTACTTACTTACCCATGGAGCTGAGCCCTTCTGGAGAAACCGCCAATTCTGCAGCTACTCAAGAAATTACCAGCATTTTATGGAACCCGAAGGTTTATTACCGTGTTCGCAAGAGCCCTCCGCTGGTCCCTACCCTAAGCCAGATGAATCCAATCCATATCATCCCATTTTATCTCTCTAAGATCCATTTAAACATTGTCCACTCACTTACACCTTGGTGTTCCCCGTGGTTCTTTCTTTCTGGCTTTCCCACCTATATCCTATATGCATTCCTCTACTCCCCCATTCGTGCTACATGTCCTGCCCACCTCATCCTCCTTGACTTGATCATTCTAATTATACTTGGAGAAGAGTACAAGTTATGAAGCTCCTCATTATGCAGTTTTCTCCAACTGCATAATGAGGAGCTCCATAATTTGCACTCCACCAATTTTATATAATAAATTCTTATTCCCGTAAATATTTAGAGATTCATGTCCATTTTCACAGGAGATGCACCTAGAAACGCATTAGGTTTTCGTGTAGTGTCCGTTTTAACCAAACTCGGAATTTCCGGTAAACTTTTAGTGAGACTGAGTCCACTTGGTACTGCGGCCACTACTGGCCAATTGTACCAGCCCCAGATGATAGGTGAGGGTGATTGGGAAGCAACTGGTCGACCGAAGATTGACAAGGGAAACCGAAGTACTCGGAGGAAACCTATCTCAGTGCCAATTTGTCCACCACAAAGCCCACATGACCAGACCCGAACTCGAATCCGGGCCGCCGCGGTAGGAGTCCAGCGTCTAACCGCTTGAGCTATGACGCTGCCAAACTCTTACTGAAGTAAAGTAGAAAAAATAAAGTTGTCTCTGTGTTTAACTATTTAAGCACTACGCCATGATGACGTATGGGGGAGTGGATTTATAGATCCATGTTTTCTTGACCTCGGCACCTGGAGGTGAGTGGTCAGCTTCACGCTCCTGCTACTTTAACCCTTGAGAAAGAGCCCCCAGAACCCATTGGGTAGGAAGTCAGGTGGGCCTCAGACCTGGAGGACGTGGAGAACAGAAAATTTTTGATCCTATAAGGGCTCGAACTCTGACCCCTCACTCGTCCAGTCGGTAATCAATCGCTATACCGACTGCACTATTCCGGCTCTTAATTTTAATAAAGACCTCTCAAAATGAATTTTAGAAATTCTTCCAACGGTTTAGACTCTGAGATTAGGTTCTTTTTACTTGCTAAGAACTCCTGAAGACCGAATAAGAAGAGCATAATGCCATGCGTGACTTAATATCCATAAACAATTTGACGGTTTACTCAGCTTAAAATTCCCTCATGGATTCCACAATCATGGAGCCATGACTCTTTCCTCCGCCACGTGCAAGCAGCCTTGATTCAAATTAGTCGTGCGAATCATGACAGCCGAATATGTCATGACTATGCAGAATATACGCCATATGGCACAACATTTCTTCTTTTAAATTTCATATATTTTTTTCCTCTCTTTCCATTCTATTCGTTACACGGTGTTTCTAAATGACGCCCTGACATATTAAACGGGGTCTACCAATTTTAGCTGTCCCATCCTCTCTGACAAACACACACGTACACACACACACACACACAAGCCATTCCAATATTAAAAACGACCCTTCCTTCTCATTTTGGCTACCGTCATATGCATTACTTACCCTCAGGATGAAAGCGGGCTATGACATTTAAATCTAAACGATGTACGACTCCTGAAGGGGCCGCATAGAATTGAATGCTTGTTCTCGAAAGCCACATTCCCACATTCAACTCTAGCTGGGACAGTCCAAGAATCGAACTACTGATTTATAGGAAGATTGCTTGTATCGTACGACTTTTCAGATGTAATGTTTAACGGTAAATGGTTTCGCGAACATAAATATTGTGTTATGACGCCCGAAAGTCGGAATACTGATGTCAGAATAAACGTTTATTGCTAGGCAACGACACGGTAAACACAACAATAGAGTAATTTTCGTTGCTATGCAACGGCGTTATAACGACGCCTTCCAAACAATAGACTGTGTTTTCTGCGTGGACAATGCAGAGTTGATATATAGAAGAGTCCAGTTGAGAAGAATAGTACCCGTCCTCTCGTCAGACAGGGCGCCCACTAAAACAAGACTGTAACTGTCAAACAGTAATAAATATCTGGTCATGAGCCACAGGAGGGTGCTTGACACAAAGACTTACTGACTGACTGGCCGTCAGTCGCAATGTGAATTTGACTTTGAGAAGAATAGTGTACAGTTTCGAGACACCAACCCACAGGTCATGAGCTTGGGAGCAGGCGAACTGAATTGAGTCGAATCTCTGGAATTTGCAGTTAGCAGAATACTTGAGAAGAAATGACAAGAAAGGAATTAGGCGGTGCAAGGAAAATTTCATATGTTTTGAAGTGACAGTGAACCTGTTATTAATCCGTTGCCAGAATACGACTATTGAAGACTGAGAAACTTAGTATGTGTACAAGGATGAACTGAAAGTGTGTACGTAGAAGAGTAGTATAGCTGTAATTGCCTGTAACCCCAAGCACTGTGTATAATATGTCAATAAATCCAATTATCCAATGAAACATGTCTATTAGTCACGTGCAAACCCCTACACGTGACAGTATTATGGTACGTGGTCACGTAATTTCTAGACAAAGTGCCTACTAATTATTTTACATTTGTAACGGTTTTGTGGCCGGTCAAGGTAGCCGAGCGGTCTAAGGCAAGTACTGTCTTCGCTCGCTTGGAAACCGGGATCGTGGGTTCGAATCCAACTCAGGGCATGGTTGTTAGTTTGTGTGTGTGTGTTTTTCTGTGTTTGTGTACAGGTACAGGCCTTGCGACGAGCTGATCACCCGCCCAAGGAGTCCTACCGAAAGTGTAAGTTCTAGAAAAACCGAAGTGAAAGGAGAAGCTCATGGAGGTAGGCCTAGGCCCACTGGGGCTGAAATGCCAAGGAAAAAAATGGTATTGTAAAACTCTTAAACGGCGTATGTTCCGGACAGCTAATAACTTAAATCTTACACAGGTGTCACCTCAGTCGTGCTCATTTATTAATAAGGATAATTGAAATAAAATTATAGTCTTAATGGACATTGCCCATTCGCCTGTTTTTATTTAAAAACATTTCAGAGACTGGATGTTGTCAGCCTCCTCACCTTGGCCCAATCAATAGAGCTAGTCTCCGTCTCACGATCGAATGAGCCCAACAACGTTTTCACCCGAGGACGGAGTCAGAATACATTCTTCGAAAAGTTGCTTTAAATAAAAACCGGACTATAAGTAAGATCCAAAAATTCAATAATCATAATAATACATTATTTTCACAGACATTTCTACAGCTAAAATATATGTAACACAAATTTCTCATTATATTCTTTCGAGTTTATTTTAATGTGCAAGTTATATGGAATTACATAAATGATTGTTAGTTATGCCCTTACAAACAAAAACTAAAAATAATTCCAAAACTTCAAGAGCACTTCGAGTGAAGATCTTGAGTTGTATTTGTTAGTTTACTTAACTATGCATTTTAGCTGCATAACTTATATATAAAGCACAAAATAGGGGGATGAACGTGAGAGTAAGTGTCAAATTGGGAAGAATATGAAGTTAATTAACAAGGTCTATATATTAAATTTTTTTCTACAAATTTCGCCTTCAGAAAGTGAAGTTCGTCAGTAATAATAGCCGTCCTACAGACTAGGCTTGAACCTGCAGCCTCCGGAATGAGAACAGAAGCACTCTTCACTCCAGCACGACCTTCAGAGAATAGAGCGTTATTCTAGTAAAAAGAAAACCTTCGCAACGGAACTACGTAAATTAGCGGAATCAGTAAAATGTCCTGGCAATTAAACAGACAACTGGTATTATGCAATTTGCATCTAAAACCTTCCCCAATCTGTCAACAAGGGCGCTAGAATGGAGAATAGGAACATCATTTCTCTTTCTTGAGATTGTCGAAAGTGATACAATATTTCAGCCGATCACAGTGGTTCACGGTCTACGGCATGAACCGTCATTGCCCTCTCGAACTCTGTGGTCGTGGGTTTGAATCCCACTCAAGATATGGATGTCTGCGTTGATTCTGTATGCAGGTAGCAGCCTTGAGAGGCGCTGGTTCCCCTGCCAAGGAGTCATACTGACTGCGTACAGATTAAGAAACTGAAAAGCGGCCAAGGCCCAACATAAAGCTACAGAGCCATATACAGATACAATATTTCCCCGATCCACTTGTAGAAAATACTAAAAATCGCGCCATGTTAATTTCGCCACTTGCAGGAAAATGTTCGTAAAATTTTCATTGTGCAATTCTTTCGGTGAACCGGAGAAAGCCAGCTGGTCAGCACAGTTGATATGTGATATACACGTATTTCAAATTTCCCATCTTCTGCTTTTCTAGGAACGTAGGATAAATCTTGCAGGGCACGTGATAAAACATTGTTTGAGATTTCAAGTTCTCCCAGGAAGGAGCTTAGAGATGTAAGAGAAAACGCCCGTCTGCATTTTGCTGACATATACTCGCTTTTTGGTGTACAGGTATCAGCTTTACTGAGTAGCTTGTTGCCTCCATAATCAGAGTGTCTATCAACAACGCTACTCAGGGATCAAGGCTTTTCTTCGTATTGTCCATAAAAAAAAAACTAAACTCCGTGGCCTGTAATCCGCAAGCGAACTATACCGACTGAGCGATCGCCGCTTGTCGGTGAAGTTACTGCCAACATTTGCCGATAGAGCGTGTCACGTGGTCAGCGCAAAGGATCCCCACGGCCGTTGATCTCGGTTTTCTAGACCGGAGCAGCTACTTCCTTGAAACAGGTCCTTAATTATCCTCACGAGGCTGAGTGGAACCCGTTCCAGACCCACTACTTCGCACCGGGATTTGAACTCGGAACTCTGGATCTGTAGCCAGGAACTCTGACCACTAGACCACAGAGGCGGTTTGTATTGTTCATAACAGGAAATTAAAAGTAGAACGTTATTCGGGGACAAACGCGGACATAATAACACCATAAAATTAATTCTTTCTTAAATTCGTAAACAGGACAAAGATCTTAAGTGATAGCTGAGCCGCATCTCAGGCTCTCACATGGTGAGAGCTGCACCGTACAACGTCGTCAAATTATTCTGTTGATACAGTGTCGCCCCTTGCGACTGCAACATTATACCAAGTCGCACTACACGCAACAGTTGATGTGGTTTAAATCTATAGCTCTACAGTCCTTTGTTAAACCTTAGCCGCTTTTTTAGTTTCTTAATTTTATACGCATTCGGTAGGACTCCTTGGATGGTGGATGAGTCCGTCGTAAAGCCGCGACTTTCATACAGAACAACACAAACACAATAAAAACACACAGGGATCCATGAATCGATTGGGACTCGAACCCACGATTTTAGTGTTCGAGCGAGCGAAGACATTCAGTGCCTTAGAACGCGCTGCAACTACGATCGGTATAGAGGAATGAATACACGGTAATATGTATCCTTGCATTTTATTCAAGAGACATGAAGGCCTCAGAAACCCATCCGGCACAGCAGATATTCAGGTCTGGGTATCGAAAAAAGTTAACTCCTGAATACAAGCATACAGTGCTGCCACTACACTGACACTCAGCCGCTAAGGAGGAAGTGGACTCACTGAGTTACCCTGTCTGGTCTAATTTAGATAAACCTTCTGACTCAGAAACCTTTCGTCGGCGTTTCGAATCGCTCTGTTCTTTTGACAATTTCCATCTCGTCCTGCACCTGCTCCCCTTGGCGCCACGACAATTAGAGCCGGGAAATTATACGCAGGTCATTACAGGGTACACAAACGTGTAATGCTTCATGCAGCTTTACTTCGCTGAGAGAGGTAAGCTAAAACTCGGTCCTAAATGAATTCAGAACAATGTGAGAGACGACTTTGAATATAACGCCGTGTAACCTGTTGATAGTGAACCGATAATTCGGAGGAACAAGTCGCCTCAGCCTTCATGGTAGAAGAATAAACCAAAGAGAAATGAATATTGTCATGTGTTGGATGTATAACGCACGATAAATAACTTCACGCCTTATTCGATATAGCGTATTTATTGCACATTCGCTCTCACAATTACACAATTTACAATCTCACAATTACTGTCATTGGCAGTATCACAAATACTAGACTGCAATTAACTGGTTACTCTCTCCCTAGTAACTGGCTACTCACTACATCGTAACTGGCTAATCACTCACTACTCACTAACTAATTACTCACTACTACTGAATAGTGTTCGCTGCTCCTTCTTTAGCTTCGGCACAGACAACACAGAAAACAGTTACGTGATAGGTACCGCTGTTGCCTGACGCCGTGTTTACAGGTTGCCTAGCAACACTGTCGAGTGTTGTTAACTGCTATGTAGCAACTGCGGTATCCCTTGGTAACGTCACTGTGGGAGGGGGCGGGGTGTTGATTGGATTGTTATCGTAGCAGCGGCAAATCTCCGAAGGTGTTACGTCACCGCTGGAGGGGAAAGGGGTGTCCTGCATAGCGCAAATACGTCACAATATGAAGCAGATAGCAAGCAAAAACATCGGTTGAGTTTCAACTGATCATACGGGATTATACTCCAGAAAATAAGACTTTTCATAATCACTTCTGTGAAGCCCTCGGAACCTATAAGATGAGAGATATTTCGACGTCAGATACTGGTACTGAAAGAACATTGGTGTGGAAATTGTAAATGAATTAAGAGTATCCTAGTGCGTGGGGAACACCTCACCCCTAAAGATTATCTTTATGACGTTAAATGAAACAATAGACTGACCTGCATCTATTTTGATTATGGTTGCTGCTTTGATTTTGCTAAGAAGATTTGGCCTCGTACTTAATCAATTAAAAATATGCAAATAAGACCTGTAGCAAAATGAAGGCATGGCTCCACTGTTTAACCTTCTGTGCTAGATAAAGTAAAGTGGTTAGCTTCACACCTCGTGGAAAAAGAACCCAGTATCCTTCGGAAAGGAGGCTGCGCTTTACCTAGGGTTCATCAGGACGCTCTACAGCTGAGAAAAATATGTCTTCCGACAAATGCGGAGCCTCGATTCTCCGTCTGCCTAGTCCATACCTTCATCACGAACTGGCGAATGCATGAAACACAAAAGAACTTCCGAAAATTTTGTCTAAAATAGTGTACGAGTTTCCTAACGCATAAGAAAATCTTTGAAAATCCATTGGAACTGTCAATTTACTATATCTTATTCATTATTTATTACACAATTTTAACGGACAAATAAAAATGACCGCTTAATCTGGAAAGTTGACTCCTTCTATGTCTGCAGGTTTGCATCCTCAAAACTTCGGAATTGGGAAAACATTTTCTATGAATATTTGAAATAATTTAATTTTAGTATGTATTAGGTCGTTATAACTACTGCTTTACTAGAAACTGGAATATAACTAAATTTTATTTGATAAATATCAATCACTGCACAAAATAGTGGGGCACGATATAAAATACAAACATACGTCTCCTTAAGGTCTACAAGTTTATTTCAGATGAGTATCATAAGTACGAAATTTACAGAAAAATATGTCTGGCCTATATTCGTAATATCTATAGTGTGATTAAAATTATAACGATAACTACACTGGAAATGAAGCAATATCAAGCACTCTTTACGGTTTGAATCCTGTTGTATATTAGATATGTCTGTCAACACAACGTTACTATCTTCAAATGAAGATGAAAATAAATACTGTCATATCACTGTTATTTAATGTGTTTCGACCTTTTCTGGGTCATCATCAAGCACAACGAATTATTAAAGTAGAAAACAATTAATTTTCATTGAAAAGAGGTCGACTCTTCCACTGCAGTTGTTTATAGCGTCAGTCTGAGGGTCCTCAGGATCAGGATTCATCAAGGCCCGCTCATCCAGATCGGTTCTTATGTAAGTAGAGAGACAGACACATGTGCAGAGTGACAGCGAATATACGAGACTGTCACCCAGTTGAATGGCGGCCAGGCCACACGCAGACCCCATCGCTTCCTGTCGCCTCGCTGTGTGTGGCGCTCAACACGTCACCCGTCAGGCCTTATTACTGTGGACACACTGGAGGACCGGGGTTCCAGTCATGACCGCGGATCACGAGATCTCTTCTAGTGACATTGGTATTTATTCTCGTAACGTAGAACACGTGGGAGAGAAGAGAAAATTTCTCATGGGTAACTTTGGCGCAGTTGAGATTACCTTAGATGAGCAGGGTAGGAAGAAGAAATTGGACCCACTTTAAGCAGGACAGGTTGCGAATGCGGTCCTTTGTGAACACAGTAGTTAACATTGGGATGGCATAAAGGGCAGGGAATTTCTTGACTAGCTGTGTAACTATTAGCTTCTCATGAAGGTCTGTGTACCACAGAATTCTTTTTATATAACAAGGATGTGCGGGTATAGACGGGATTCAACTAGTTTAGAAATGGGTTCAATGACGGACATTTCTGAAAACTGTACTTACGGATTCCCTAAAAACACGAAAATTTTTAATCACTAAAATTATTCAACTTCTTACGGAATATCCTGAGCTATAGGCAATTATGCCGGTCACGGTAGCCGAGCGGTCTAAGGCATGTACTGTCTTCGCTCGCTTGGAAACCGGGATCGTGGGTTTCAATCCCACTCAGGGCATGGATGTTTAGTTTGTGTGTATGCGTTTTTCTGTGTTTGTGTACAGGTTGAGTCCTTGCGACGAGCTGATCACCCGCCCAAGGAGTCCTACCTAACGTGTAAGATCTAGAAAAACCGAAAGTGAACGGAGACGTTCATGGAGGTAGGCCTAGGCCCACTGGGGCTATAGTGCTGAGGAAGAAAAAAAGGCAATTATACCTTAGCTGTTTTGGTTTGTTAAGGTTGATTTAATTGGTTTTGTTTGCTAAGTTATGTTGGTTTGATTTGTTCGACTTTTTAGTTCTTTGGTTGGTGTGTTTGTTTTCGTAGTTAATTAGTGTAGTTGGTTTCGTCGGTTGGTTGATAGATTTCCTTAGTTTGGTTGGTTTGATTTTTTCGACCTTTCAGTTCTTTGGTTGGTGTACTTGATTTTGTGGTTTCTTCTGTTGGTTAGTTGGTTGGAAGGTTGCTTGGCCTTGTATGGTTTAGAACAAAATGAATTTTTTTTTCTCAGCAGCCACTATCCTCGAGTACTATCGTTCTGCTTATGATTAACTCCTGTAACAACTCTACAATGATGCAATAGGCAGGCCTAAGGAACTCCCAAGAAAGATCTTTTTTAGTTTATTTCAATAAGTACAAAATGTTTGTTAGCTCGACACTAATGCTTCCCAAGATGTGAACCCAAAATTAAGCGGTTGAAAAAAAATCCGTTTCTTGTTGCTTTCGATGTCCTCGCTCCATTTCTGCAAATTCAGTTCTTGCTTCTTAATTCCTTGATTTATCTTTCTCGCAAGAATAATCCTCTTTTTTTAATTTTTCTTCTTCCGAAGTTTGCTTCTGTGTACCTTTCTCTTCTCTTTATACCCGCCTGTCATGTCTTCTAAGCCAAGTGCTTGTTTCTTCCGTTTCAATTAATTTCCTTTTGTAACAGAAAGCGAGAGAATCCACCTGTCCGAACGTATAAATGTTACACTTAAATCCTTGAAGGTAAAGCAAATTCAATTTTCCACAACTCCCTTTCTGCTCCTTTTACTTGTTACAAAATGTAGAATGTTTGTTACAGCTGTGCCCTTGACTACACTCATCTTCTCAGAACATTTATAAAACCCCACAACATTCATTACAATAAAATTCCTGTTGGTTCTATTGCAGGTAACAACTCGCAGATCCTAGATTGATTGAAAAATCTGTTATTTACGAATTTCTGTCATTGAGGTAATGGTAAAAGTAATTAAGCACTACGCCAAAAAGGTGATTGGGGGAGTGAATGTATAGATCCATATTTTCTTAACTTCAACACTAGAGAGAGAGGAGAGGTCAGCTTCAAGTTCCGGCCACTTTACCCCCCGAGAAAACGCCCACGGTATCCATTGGGTAAGAGGTTAGTGGAAACCAGAGCATTTGTAAGAGTGATATGATTCAACAGAGCTCTCTGCCTCATTGTTCAAGTGAACCATCACTCATCACTGTGAGTGGCGGGAATAGTATCACGGTACGATTCTGTGAGTTGGCACTCGTCATTGCGATTGGCGGAAGTACTCCCACAGCATGATTCTGTGAGCTGGCATTCGTTACGGCGAGTGGCGGGAATGCTGCCACCGTATGATTCTGTGAGCTAGAACTCTTCATTACGATTGGCGAGAATACTCCCACAGTATGATTCTGTGAGCTGGCATTCGTCATTGCGATTGGCGAGAGTACTGCCACAGCATGATCCTGTGAGCTGGCAATCGTCATGGAGAGTGGCGGAAGTACTGCCACAGCATGATCCTGTGAGCTGGCAATCGTCATTGTGATTGGCGAGAGTACTGCCACAGCATGATCCTGTGAGCTGGCAATCGTCATGGAGATTGGCGGAAGTACTGCCACATTATGAGTCTGTGAGTTGGCAATCATCATAGAGAGTGGCGGAAATACTGCCACAGCATGATTCTGTCTTTCAGGTGTTATTTGCATAAGACAATTCAATCAACAAGTGTGACTTTGAAGTACTTTAACATCACACTCACTCTTTGTGAATTGACTACGATGTGTATTTAGTTTTTGCGTTGAAAATTACTCCACTAGGGATAAAGTTTTCAACATTATGCAATATGCTTTTGGAAATTATTAATGTTCAACCTATAATATTGGAACATTCCTCTTTGTTTAACGTGATCGTAAATGTAATGAAATTAAAAAGCAAGATTGGTTTCAAGCGAATTGTTAAATAACACTGACAAAAATAAATCAGATCTGAAATTTCTGTCTCGGTTTCCCTCCGTGAACTTAACGAAAATATGGAGGGTCTCTCTTGAATGTTAAAATGGGTCAATATATTTCTCATATTTATTCAGTCCGAAGCTTTATTGCAGGGTTCAAAAAGTCCTGATATTCGACCATCTCATAAGCCAATTCAATCCAGTTCTCACGTTTATTCTTTCATCCATTATAAAATTTCATTCCATGCCTCCACCACTGGTCTCTTCCCTTGAAGTTTTCTTCCTTAAAATTTGTGTACATGTCTGATTTCCTCCCGTCGTTATAACATTTACGGTTAATATTGCCCCCGTTCATTTAATCAATCTGATAATATTAGAGGTTGTGTACATATTGTCATGTGTAGGGTGGTACGCGTGACTAGAATGACGGGTTCTATTTCGGATGATTGGATTTGTTAGCACTTTGGTTGAAACCTCTCTTAATTACATTCAAATTACGGCTCTGTCGCTGATTTACATACTTCACAATCCACAGTTGCACTCACATTAGTCATCTCCTGGTAACGGAATTAAAACACAGGAACCTCGGCTTCAAATCACTCCAAGTATAACATATAATTATTTCTTCAAATCACACGCCAAGTTCTCAAATGACGAACTTTCCGTGGCTGCCACTTAAAACTCTCTCACTGTCACTTAAACTCTTAAACACTTAAACATACTCAAATGCTCTTAAATACTCTCAGATACTGAAATCTGTTCTGTCTCTAACTGCGGTGATATAATTTCCCCACAGACCACGCACAGAAAACAGCCCATTACGCCAAAACGTGTTTTCCGAACGATTGCATAACATCGGTCGCGGCACGGACTCCATAGAAATCCAGTCACGTGATAGCTGATAATGTTGCAATGTGAGTTCATTACGCTCGCGAGGAAGTCTATTTGCTGAACCGTTGCCTAGAAGCGGGTTGGACAACTTCATTGAGTGCGCTTACGCAACTGAAGGTTTTTTACTGGTCGTTGTCTAGAAACGCTCTGGCCATCGACGTCACAATATTAAGAAATTCCTCATTATTCACTTTCTAACTTCTCCTCTTACTACATGTCTATTTGATCCAAATATTTTTCTCAGCACTTTCTTCCGAAACACAAACAATTCTCTTCCTTATGTCAAAACGATAAATCAATTTCCCATTCATAAAAAGCAATGTATAAAATTAGGTTTCTGTGTATTTCAAGGTTTAGAAATTTATAGGGCAATGAGACATAAAGAATTCTGAATTGAAAAATATAAAACACTTTCGTATTTTAATCTGCACTTAGCATCGTCATGAGATTATTTTGAAAACTTTAAATTGAACATCCTTTTGAATATGAAACAGGTTATGGACCATCCTGTTAGCGACTGGATGAATTCAATGCTCCATTGCTTCATCAACGAAGCAAAAACTTGTGGAAAGGGAGAAATAACCGCTGCATCACACAGCTGCTGAGATCACGTGTTATTTCTACTCTTTATTAACTTCCCCGTAACCAAGCTATCCTCTAGTAGTCCAAAACCAATAAATAAAACAGGAGTTCGTAAAACTGCCACGGGGCATCGCTGTCTACATAAAAAGATCATTGTGTGCTTTGTACTTAAAATTCTTAAACCATGAACATATTTCTAGAAAGGATGTTTATTAGCAAATATGAAACCCTAAAGGGAAAATATATTTCTATTTATATTATTTTCTTTATTCTTTTCAAGTTAGCAATATACGTTTTGACGTTTACCATTTCTGTTTTCGAAAAGGATAAAAAATCTTCATTAAATATAATTTCGTTTGATTTTGATACAGGAGATATTTAAAGAAAATATTTATGTACGTAGTTTCCTGAGAATTATCACGTTGCGACAATGAAAGGCAAACAGTGTTTAGATGTTTCGCATATTTAAGGAAATACTCCCAAGCCGAAAACCAATTCTGTTTAATTTAATCTCTCGTTATTACTTTACATGTACAGACCTGACGAAACACTCTATGAAATTAATGTTACGAAAAAGAAAAAATAAGAAACAGAACCCTTTGATCTTCTTCGACACTTTTTCATAGATAAATGTTTACTGAACGTATCTGATTGCTGTTCTCAAGCATGACAGATTTATGAATGCCTTTGGGAATTATTACTGTCCAAGAAACTAAAAATTAAAAATACTGTACTATAGTTTCCCTTGTCCTTCTGCAAGGGTGTGAAACTTTCTGTTAACCTAAAAAAGGAAAAATCCTACAGCATGAGGATGTCTGAGATCCGAATGCTGACGAAGTTACCTAGACGCAGAAGGCACGAAATAAGAAAAGACTACNTATATATATAAAAAGTCCTTTACCACTGAAATATTTATGCATTTAATCTGTTGTCTTCCTGTCTCGTAAGACAGCGTGGTTATCTAGGTGGTTACCAGAGTTTCAGAGGGACTTAATACCTCCATTTTAGTTGTAGAATTATAGGTCATTAATTAGTTAAATAAAAAAGACTTATAAACTAACGAAGTCCGTCTTTGGGTGTGTGTGTTTTCAGGTTGTTTTTTGATTACTACTCCGTAGTTGTAAAATTTCGTTCATAACATTTACTCCCTCTACGTATCTTCATTTTTAGATGCGTTTCAAAAATCGCTTAAAATGTCAAGCTCGTGCTGTGACATGTTCGGCTCTCATTATGGTAACAGAAAATTACAACATAATTTTAACTGAGTCTAGCTGATATTTATTCCATTCTGGAGGGGGGGGGTATTTTACGACATTATAAGTCTCTACATTGGATGATAGGGTGACTGACGAATGATGAATTCTAAAGGATTTCGAACGAAGAGGTCGTGACGTAATCGAGATAGTTTTCCGATACTTTTCGAGAAGGGAATGGGGAAAATCATGGAAGACCACAGTCAGAATAGCGAATGTCCCGACCGAGACACGAACTGGACTTCTCCCGAGTACAAGACTAGAGTGTTACCGACGCGTTATCTAGCTTTTTTTTTATTGCTAGTGGGGTGGGGTTAAGTCCCTTGTACTGCAGCCACTTCTGGCCCATTTTACCAGCCCCAGATGATAGGTGAGGGTGATTGTGGAGCAATTGGTAGAAAGAAGATTGGCAGGGGAAACCGAAGTTCTCGGAGAAAATCTGCCCCAGCGCTACTTTGTCCACCACAAATCCCACTTGACCAGACCCGGGATCGAACCTGGGCAGCAGCGGTGAGAAGCCACCGACTAACGGCTTGAGCTATGGCGCGGCCTTATCATCTAGCTTGGTATTAGTCATTACAGCTCGTCATATTAAAAGGAAGGGCAAACTACTGCATAATATGTGTACATCTTGTTGTGCCTTGTAGCTCCAGAGATACGCATTCACGCAGAGCTGCGTAACTGCGAACAGTTCAGTTCATAAACGCAGGCGGTTTCGTGCTCTACTGGTGCACTGTTCACGCAGCTGTCACAAGGGTAAGAGAAAAGGTAAAGTTATCCCTATGCTTAATTACGTAATTAAGCACCGTACCGTGAAGACATGTGGGTGAATGGAGACACAACTCTAGCTTTATCCCCGAGGACACAGGATCCAGGACACATCGGATACGTGTGTGGGTGTGTTCCAGGGCCGATCTGAGCGTTATGGAAGAGAAAAATCTCTTGCACCTGCCGGTAATCAAAATCCGGTCGTCCATCCCGTAGCCAAGTTGCTATGCCGACGTACTTATCCCGACACCAACTTGTTACAAATGACTAAGAAAATCAAATAAATCCTTCTTCAAGCTAATGCGTCTCTAAACCGAGATTCAAACTCAAGACCTTCCAGACGTAAAGTTTGAATGTCAAAACATAACCCTGTATTCTGTAGTGTCTCATCTATGAGTTTCATTGGAATGATACCTGAATTAAATATAGATTAAATAAATAAGTTTTTCAGTTACCTAAACAGTCGTGTGATGAAGCTGAAGTTACAATTGGGTAGTTGTGAATCTCAGGTGGAAGAAAAGAAATACATATAATATTGTCACATGTTTGGAATAGGCACTTCCACGTTAAGCAATAACAGCGAGCCGTTACGTAGACAATGCCGAAACAACGAACGCGTTTCCCCGGAGATGAACAACAGAAGGCCGTTGAGTAGCAACGGACGAGACGAAACACGTTACCAGTGCATAAGGAGCGTTACCGAAGCAACGGATTGCCGAACACGTGAGACCGAATCTTGGCGAGGGGTGACCTCTACTGAGTCCGCAGAACACCTACATAAGCCGAGAGCTACAGACAGCAAGAATACAGTCGGAACCTAGTCGCCATACGATACAGACAGAAGACAGTTGAGATACAGCCACGGCCAAGGATAGTTGAGACGTCGCATTGAAGTATTAAGCCAGAAGTCAAGTGACACTTACTTACTTACTTACTTACTTACTAATGGAGCTGAGCCTTCTGGAGGAGCCGCCAGTTCTGCTGCTACTTAAGGACACTACAAGTGATAACAATTATACTGTGTGTAAGAGTGAATATTCAATAAAGATTTGCTAAATCCGAGACCCACGTAAAGTTATTTGTCGCGTGACATACCCAACACATAACAATAATTTTGGGTGAAACTGTTGCAAAACGTACAATCGAAAGACGAATGAGGTATGAGGTTAACATTAATAAGAGTGATGTGAAGATAATATGTTGTGAGAATGAGAGGTGGATGAAACTGTTTCCGTACTGCGTCCTGTGGTTCTGCTGATAGCGAGTCAGTGGTGTCAGAACATCTCACAGAACTGTGGAACTCGCAACTGAGCTAACACGAATGTTGTTTAAAAGTGGCAAGTTAAAAATATCTCGGCGACAATATTAATGTTGCAAATACATTACTGTCACTCGAGGCTCGCTTCACATTGCATACCCACACGGTCAGCTGACCCGAACTCAACAGGAAAAAGCTTGTGACGCCGTAGGCGGGGAAAAGAATTACTCGTTTCAGCATGTCAGAAGCTCCCAGAATCACGAGAATTACTAGGTTTCTCCATGCCACCTGGACTACGCTCTATGATGCCATGTTATACTGTCACAAGACGACAACGTAATTTAATCTAAAAAATAAGGAATGGAAGACGTATTCCGATAGAATATTCAAATTTTCAAACGTGTTCCTTATGATTTTGCAAGTTTCATTGGTCTTCATGTCCATCAACTACAGAAATATACACTTCTTATCAAAGTAATCACACATTCAGCAGTCGGAGTGTGTAAGGTTCTAAATTTGCGAAAAGCCTTGTTACTTCTGGTTGCATATCGCATTGATTTATACAGCTGTTGCTTTGCCTTTAAATTAGTTACTAATCAAGAAATAGACTCGATGGCATCCTTAATACGAAACTATTCACCTTTAACCTCGTTTCGAAATTTATGATTTCCGAACAAGTACACCTTACTCAAGGATATATAAATCATGTTGCTGCTATTCCTGTTTCATAGCTGGCAGGTCTTTGATTTGATCAAGAACCGAATATTCTAAGTGCAGATGTTTGTGGTTCTCCTTAGTTACTCGAAGCAGATGTTTTCATGTTACCTGAAATAGCACACAGCATCATTTTCAATAGTTCACTCACAAAGCGACCTAGCAAAGATGTCAGGAACAAGTGCGGTTGTTGCAAGCGTTAAAATAACGAATGATCATTAATCACAATTCAATGAATATAACACTAAAGTGTAAATTTTATAAACTGCAGTGAAATTACTGACGCTGATTTGAATATATTCAGAGGCATGATCGAATTTCGGCTATTTTTATCTACGTAAAAAAATAAAATATTATAGGCCAATTTTCAATGTAGCCGATCACAGGGGTCGCGCGGTCGAAGGTATGAACTATCTTCATTCACTCTAAATGTGATCATGGTTTCGAATCCCCCCAAAGCATCAATGATTTTTTTGCGTTTATTCTATGTCTGTGCAGGTAACGGCCTTGCGACGGCTGATCCCCTGTCCAAGCAGTCCTATCGACTTCTGCTTAAGAAACTGAAGTAAAATTGTTTCACGGATGCCGTATCCTCCAAGTGGGAGCAACAGCTTTACATAATCTGCTCAGTTTGTAACAGAGTCCGAGAGGATTTAGTCATTTATTTAAAAGAGAATGAGATCGTTTTCGAAATTGTTGTACACCCTTTAGTGCTGCAGCAGTCGCCAAGCGGCTGCCATGCTGTCAACAGCCTCCATCTCTCATCTGTCACCATGTACAATTGTATCGTGGGCCTCATTTAATTCTGCTTCTAACTGTGACAAACATGGAACACTGTAATGGGATTACAAAGCGGACGATAAGTACCGAAAAGTTCTGGTCTTTGATTTATATTAGTGACAAATCACCCATGGCCCAAGTCCGTAAGAACTGGGGAAGTTGTGAGCCCAGAATGTTGTCTAGACGAATATAAAGAATGTCGTTCAGACAGCGTCCTAACGCTGCGTAGCACAGTGTATGCTTAACGGGTCCCGGGGGAACCTCCTGAACCCACTTTCAGAGCCGAGGCCCATATTCACATCTGTCGTTATGTCTCATTCATTTCATTACCCTTGAAGTAAGACCAAGTTGGATCTACTTCTTGCTGACAGCGATCCGTGCATTACAACAGCTTTCTGTTCTGAGTCTGGGTTACGAAAATGAGAGCTGCAATATCATTTCATATTCGAGTAGGCCCGAACATTTTCCAGTACAGCGCTTTCTTTACGTTTCAGGTCACGATATTGTCCCATGTCTGTTCATGCGCTGTTCATACAAATCTTATATTTCAAATAAAGTTTTGTTTAACCACCCAGGATGGAAAATTCGATGGAATTAGATTGCTGGAAAATGTATGTAAAAATTATAGTATTTGTAAAAGGAAAGCGTATATACGTAAACAAAATTGTAGTCATTAACAAAATTTATGTAAGATGTGAGATTTTCACAGCGGTGACTATAAAGATTGCCGTGCTCTGGGTTGTAGCGTCGTATAGTCTTATGTGAACCGACATCCCTCCGAAGACCGCATTCATGAAGAAAATTTATGTTTTATATAATATGCTGTGAACGGGATCTGAAAAAGAGCTAAATCTGAATTATAAATTCTTGTAAATTATGAGTTATATGTAACTCTTAGGATTACTCACTCACTCACTCACCCACTCATGGAGTTGAACCCTTCTTGAGAAGCCGCCAATTGTACAGCTACTGAAGAATTTCCTAGCATTCTGTTGAATCAGAAGGTTCATTGTCGTATTCACAAGAGCCCTCCACTGGCACATAATCTGAGCCAGATCAATCTTATCCATACCGTCCATTCTCTCTAAGATCCATTTTAATATTGTCCACCCACCCACTTCTTGGTCTCCTCGGTGGTCTCTTTCCATCTGGCTCTCCCACCAATACCCTATATGCATTCCTCTTCTCCCCAAATCGTGCTACATGGCCTGGCCATCGAATTCTCCTTCACTTGATCATTAAAATTATACTTGGAGAAGAGTACAATTTATGAAGCTCCTCATTATGTAGTTTTCTCCAAACTCCTGTCACGTCATCCCTCTTCGGTCCAAATATTCTCCTCAACACCCTGTTCTCAAACACCCTCAGTCTATCTTCCCCCCTTTATGTCAGAGACCAAGTTTCACACCCATACAGAAGCACATGCGAAATTATAATTTTATACATTCTAATTTTTATGTTTTTGGGCAGCAGACGAGAAGAAAAAAAGGTACTGGATTGAACGGTAGCAAGCATTACCGGAATTCAACTTCCACTTAATTTCCTCCTGAATCAGGTTTCGAGCTGTTATCGTTGTTTCCAAATATCTGAATTGTGCCACATTTTGAAAACGTCTGTTCCCTATCTTTATGTCAAGATTTTGCCCTGCATTTTGGTGACGAGACAGTAACATATACTTAGTTTCTCTGTGTTTACTTCTAGACCAACCTCCTCACTAGCGTCAATTAAAGTTTCTATGTTTTTCTTTATGGTATCTACAATATCACCCAGTAGATTCACATCATTGGCATAGACCAACAGCTGATGTGTCCCGTTTAATTTCAGTTCCACCTGGTTTCCCTGGGCCTCCCTAATTGCATATTCTAAAACAAATCTGAAAAAGTGGTGATAAAACATCTTCTTTTAGACCATCATGCGTAGGAAAGTTATCAGACCAATGTTTACCTTTACGGACTTATGTTTTTTAAAAAAGAAAAATTAATCAGCCTGACTAGTTCCATGGGTACCCCAAACTCTATGAGAACACTGTACAATACTTCGCGCCTAACTAAACCATAGGTTTTCTTGAAATCTACGAATAGCTTACGAACTGTCGTATTGTCTTCCCATTTCTTCTCCAGTATCTGAAAAATGCAAAAACTGATCAGTAGTTATTATTTGCTTCATAACATGTACTCTTCTCCTAGTATAATTAGAATGATCAAGTCAAAGAGGATAAGGTGGACAGAGCATGTAGCACGAATGGGGGACGGAAAATGCATATAGGATATTGGTGGGAAAGGCCGAAGGAAAGGACCACTGGGAAGACCAAGGCGTAGGAAGGTGGAAAATATTAAAATGGATCTTAGAGAGATAGGATGGGATGGTATGGATTTGATTGATCTAGCCCAGGATAGGGACCAGTGGAGGGCTCTTGTGAACACGGTAATGAACTTTTGGGTTCCATAAAATGCCGGGAAATTCTTGAGTAGCTGCAGAATTGGCAGCTCCTCCAGAAGGGCTCAGCTCCATGAGTAAGAATGTAAGTAAGTAAGTAAGTAAGTAAGCTATTATTCTCTTAAGGCTATTTTCTTTTTAATTCGCTAAGTGGGGGGTGGAGTCCAGCTGGGTCCACTCGACACGGCGGCACTGATTGGCCTATTGTACCTGCCCGGGATGATTATGATGCTAGAGAGTTTGATGGAATGGAAATTGGCAAGGGAAACCGAAATACTCGGAGAAACCCCGCCTCAGCGCCACTTTGTGCACCACAAATCCCACTTGGCCAGACCCGGGATCGAACCCGGGCCCCCGCGGTGTGAAGCCAGCGAATAACCGCTTGAACTGTGGCGCGACCATTCTCTCAAGGCAAAGTCCAGACATAGATTAAATAACTGGGGATCATCAGTGTGGATTTCAACGTAACAGATAACTCTTAAGTAGGCCGCTCACTGGCATGCGTCAAGACATGTAACAGTCAAGACACGATGTCTGCGACATGACGCAAAGAAAGGAGCACAGTTAAAAGGAACGAGATTATGAAAACCGCCGCACACCGGTGTGAGTACTAATGCTGACGTCATGACTCAGACCGGCGTGTGGTGGTTTTCGTAATCTCATTCGTTTCAACTGTGCTTCTTTCTTTGCGTCATGTCGCAGACATCGTGTCTTGACTGTTACATGTCTTGGCGCATGTCGGTGTGCGGCCTACCTTAGCATTCACAAATAAATTTACTACAAAACTTTTATTCTAAACTCCCAAAAAGCATTCTGCTGGATTTCGTAGAGTAGTTTCGGAAACTGAACCTCCTTATAGATGGGTGTGATCATTTTACGATTTTCTGTCACAGGAAACATAAAGTCAACAGTCTCTTCGTGGCATTTCTTCGCATTAATTGGACAGTTTCCAATACTGAAAAGGCAAAAAAATTCTTCTAATTTTTAAACTGACAACTTAGTTTTCACTTAATTCACTGTGTTTAGTATAAAATCAAAGCACAAGAGATGTGTACTAAATTAACGAGCTAATATTTGCACTGGAAAATTAAACAGAACTGCTCACTACTTACCCATTTAAGGAGGTTACGAAGGCCTGGCTTCTTAGATTGGACGGCGAAACACGACATCCCTTTTGAATTTTTGAACGGAAAATTTTGAAAACCAACCAGCCTTAACACTGACATATAGACGAGAAATGAATGTTGAAATCGAAATTATGGAAATACTACTTCTTGAAACTACTTGAAACTGTTTAAGAAGCAGGATAAAGGCGACACGTTCTGTTAGCGGTGTTTAAACTACTATATTAATTTCTCTTTCTATAGGCAGATATCAGAAGCTTACTTGCTTACTTACTCAGGAAGCTGAGCCCTCCTGGAGGAGCCGCCAATTCTGCAGCTACTAAAGAATTTCCCAGCATTTTATGATACCCGAAGCTTCATTACCGTGTTCACAAGAACCCTCCACTGGTCCCTATCCTGAGCCAGATCAATCCAATTCATACCATCCAATCCTATCTCTCTAAGGTCCATTTTAATATTTTCCACTCACTTACGCGTTGGTCTTCCCAGTGGTCTCTTTCCTTCTGACTTTCCCACCAATATTCTATACGCATTCCTCGTCTCCCCTATCCGTGCTACATGGCCTGCCTACCTCATCCTCCTTGACTTGATCCTTTTAATTATACTTGGAGAAGAGCATTTAGCTGTAAGGTTTAAATGATTATTATTTCATCTCTAATTCGTGACAACAATTCTAGAAGTTAACGTAGCTAATACTTTGAACCCCTTCCCTGACACGCTTTCATTTCAATTAACTTTAAACTCATCTGTTTATTTAGGGAGAGGAAACCTCCTCAATTATTTATCCCACTCGGCGTTTTTATATTCAGTATTTTATTATTTTTAGTAATGTGTCTGGCTCCATGCAGCTGCGCGGAAAGAAATATTCGTTACTCTTGAAATGTATTACAGGGGTAGCACTTCAGTATGCTAGCACTTCAGCAATCAGTGGGAAATACAATGAAAGCAGGGGTGTGCCATGTTAATATTTTTGTCTTGTTACTCTTTCCTTAAGTTGTTATTTTTAAACCGGTTCAGTTCAGCTGCTTTAATTATCTGTAAGCCTTCGCCCTTGTATTATTTAGCGTATGGATCTCTGGGTAATAAGTTACTTCAGGTTTCCTGTCTTTGTTTACTTAAACCATGTTCAGTTTTTTCGCTCAGACGCCCAAAATCAGCAGCCTTAGATCGATAAAACTCATCTCCCTTAACACCGCCGGCCTTTACTTCTCCTTTAGTAAACACATATCAAAAACAGGAATGATATTGTGACCATTTGGACCGTTGCTAAGCAACAGTTTAGTAAACACATGAGGTTAGGCACCCAACAGTAGGACCTCCATTGCTGGGTAGCATGCCGCTAGGCACGTTTAGTAGCAACGGACTGAACACAAATAAAAACAAAGTAATACACTAACTGTTCTTGGTGGTGGTCTCTGGGGGGTTCGTTCAAATTTATAAATAGATTTTATTTGTGAATTAATTAATTGATTCAGAAGGCAGTTCAGTAGTTAAGCGTTCAGCTGTGAAGTGTAAATCAGCTAAGATTCCTTACCCAGCAATGACTAGTGAAACCAGATATAGAAAAATTTATTTTATGTGCTATATTTACAGTAATGTTCAGAGTGTTTTAATTATTTGTAGTTACCACCTTTAAGTGTTCAATAAATGTATTCACAAACTCAAATCTCCTCTACAGTCACCGATACACGTTACAATATTTTAATGTTAGAATCATATAACTCATTGGAATTTATGAACATAAATTACACCTGCTTTCATTTGGATGTTTTTTGCTGCAAAGAAAAATATTTCTATTCTTTAACCTGTCCTTAACTTCTTCTTTTCCTCCTCCTCCTCCTGCTCCTGCTCCTCCTCCTCTAATTACTTCCGCTGCTTTACCTATGCAATGTATGTTATGTTTTACATAATTGTAAATAACCCAATCAACAAAACCTCTTTTGTTAATACCTAAGACCGCTTTTATCATATATAACCTACTCCTGGTACTGGTGTATTTTTGTTAATTTAGTGCAATTGTTGCAATAGTTGTATTGTTTCCAAAAGCTTTTAGCTGTTATGTTATGACAAAGCACAAACAGACTTTACATGGATAATGATTTCGCAAAAACCCAATTCACGATAGGTGCATGGAAATTTTATCTTCACCGTCACGTCCAGATAGGCTCTTGGCCCCATTGAACCTCCTGATCGATGACTACGGGGTAGTAATAGTAGCCTGGGAGTGAAATGGCCGGAGCGGGAAGCTGGCCGCTCATATCTGAAGTCGAGATCTACGCTGCACATCCTTAATACCATGACGAGGCACAATTACCTGCTGATATGCCACTGTGGACCTGTCGTCTGACAGATTACTGATCAATGAATGAATGAATGGCACCAGGAACATCAGCAAGAAATAAAGACAGTGTTAATATACACGTTTGATTGAGAAACAGCATTTAAAGTATCTTATTTTTCAAAGAATCCCCTTGCTTATCAAAGCATTTTATCCAGTGGTCCATATATTTCAAGATGAGATCAGAAAAAAAAAATATTTTCTTTTGAGCCTAAAGCCAAATTTGCGCCGTTTCTTTTCTTGACTCATTTATTTTAGACCCGTTTTCACCAGGTTGTCCCGGATATAAGGGCACGCGGTAGAGTAGTTAGATGAGGCACTGTACTACAAGCTGGAAACTAATAGAAATGAGTACCAAGAATCTTTCTGGGTGGTAACGGGCGGTAGGCGCGTAAGACTGACAATATTTCCGCCATCTGTGAACCAACTGTCTGGAGAAAATGTGGGAGTCTCGACGTCTCACAACCCTATGGGCCTTCACGGCCTGTAACAGAGATAGCTTTTACCTGAATACACTGCTTGATCTTCCCTTTAACCTCAGTAGATATTACATTCGATGAACAGCAAGAAAGGGCAAATAACTCTGGCCAATGCTTTGAAACTTCCACCCAATTCATAAATATTTTTCTGGTTCACACAATTGTATCGCAATCCTTCAGTCAGTTTTACTACTTTCCAAGTTCTCTGACCGGGCGGGTAAGTACAGCGGTAACTTTTTAGACTTGTGTTTGGGCGGTGTTTCGTTCAAATTTCTTCCATGACTCTGATTATGCTGACTGAGATTTTTCGGGTTACTGCTCATTTCCTCCAGCAAAACGCTAGAACAATAACTCCATGAGGCCACGACTGCTCCTTCTGTCATATTATCATTCGACGCGATGTCGTCTTGTTACTGACAGCGTCGTGAAATCCTCCTCCCTCCCCAAAACTCCTCTGATCACAGACGTCACTTTTATTGGTGCCTTTTGGCGAAAGAAAAAGAGAAGAAACTCAAGAAAGTTTCATAACGTCTGTATGTATATTATCAACCTAATTGTTTACACATGTGGATACTTATTTAAATGAAATTATAAAAAATATGTGATAAAATGAAGAAATCTTATGTTTTGGCCAATCCTGGACGGAGAACATTGATCAGGGGAACACAGCGCAGCGTCTACTGATGCTGAATTTAATTTGGCTTGATTCCATGTAAAGTTATGTTCACAATTTAGCATCTTCCTCCCCCCCCTTCCAAAATACCTAAAGAGATTAGGCGTGCCTACCGAAACAGCAGCCGGATGATTTACTGGAAATGAAAAAAAAAAATTGTATGACGTTGAAACTTACTGGGAGAAGCGAATGATTCGACAGCTTTTATATCATACCTAGACTATCAACTAAAGTAAAATTGTATAATTTATGGCAGTTCGTCTTTGTCAATTGGATGGGTACAACTGGTGGGATCCGAAGGTCGGTTATGTACGAAAAACAAAAGATATACTGATCAAAGAGAAAATAAAACAACGCCAACAAGAACAATATTAAGATAACACTAAATTTTATACACTTTTACAAGTACACTCCTTAAAAACAGGTTTTTACTGTGATAGAAATGTGGCTTCTTCACAAAATGGCCGGTTGGGCCCATGATGAAACGTGTGAGAATTACTAATTTACGGCATAGCCAACTGTACGTTCAGAGAAGATATTGCTATTTTTAAAATTGAGCTACTTAATAAGAAACTTGGAATAAAATGATATTCGGAAATATATATATATATATATCTCAAATTAAAACCAATTCTCGAAACTAATTAATCCGATCAAATAACTCTGTGCCATGGATTCTTTACTCGTCACTGGATTCTTTTCATTTCACGTACAAAGTTTCTTTGTATTGAAACAGAAATTTCATCACCGCCACAACAAAAGCATTCTCCTCTGTGCATCCAATCTTTTTTCACTTCCAACACGGTTCGTAACACCAGATCTATGTTAAAAATTGCCACACTCCTTCTCCATACTCTCTAAATCTGAAGATGCCAACTGAAATATTTGCCGAAACTTTGGAAAACCTTCAAATTCTGAGCGGCGTGTTACCGAAAGCCCAAGCCATACACTGCCCTCCAGCGACGGAAGCCTAAATCCAGTCTGTAAAGTTACAACGCAATTTCCCTTCGATCCATGGGGGAAAATGCTGGCCCCTACGTACGCATTTGAACCACATTTAGTTAACTCGCTCAGGTTTCTGATATTGAAGGACATCGGTGTAAAACAGTCTACCAGAGAAGGCCGTCATTTCGCATTAGTCTCACATCGGTGCTGCTTTCGAGTGAGTTAGGCATCCGTTACGTGCGCACTAGTGCGTCTCGTTCTTACACAAGTACGAAGGTTTATCTGACACGCAATGGATTTTTCTAACTAAAATCTGTTCTCGATACCTTCATGTAGCATACGGTGGAGCGCTTTGTAGATTTACACCTACAACATATTAAATATAAACATCAAAGTTATTACAAAGAAAAATGAAATGATTTAACTTACGTGGCATTTCTTCTTCACTTCAATTAACATAAATTACAGGTGACTATTTTATCCAGGGGCTGGGATAAAATGATCATTCTGGAAAAAAATAAAATAATTCAGGTTCCAAGGCAAGATACTATTTAAAATCCATTTAAATTGTGGATAAAAATAAAGTTGTCCCGATTCTTAAATAAGTACTATGCCATGAAGACATGTTGGGGAATGGAGTACAGATCCACGTATTCTTGATCTCGGAGTTATTAGGAAGTGGGTGGTCAGCCTCACGCCCCGGTTGATTGACCCCTGCGTCCATTGGATAGGATACTAAGTGGACCCCAGAACTGGGCTGGAGAACTTGGGAGAGGGCTTCTGACCTCAAGGCCATCCAGCCAGTAGCCAGTGGCTATCAAGAGCTCTCAGTTTTCTTAGCAACACTGTCAGTAACTCAGTCTACATAGCGGCCTCCGTAGTCTAGAGGTAACGTTCTCACCTCATGACTCGTAGTACGCGGGTTCAAAAACCCGGCGGAGGTCGTGGAATTTTTAAGGGAAAAATTCAGGGAGCAAGTCCTCCGGGAGGGTCTTTAAGCCGTGGGTGCTGTGTCGTAGATTTACGGCACGTAAAAGAACCTCATGTCTCTAGGAGACCTCTGAGCAAAATTAGGCAACATTTCCCGCCCAAGTAGTTTCCAATTCCTGCGGTAGATGGGGGAAGTATTAGGTACCACTGCCAGAGGAGGGGGGACCTCTCTGACAGAAAGGGACTAACTATTAGATACCACTACCAGAGGAGGTTGGAACCTTGCTGGCAGAAAGGGGCTGATAGTAAGCACCAGTACCGGTAGGGTATGGAGACAGTAGAAATTAAAGTGGGACGCACAATGGACCACTAACCGGTCTAAGTGCATGGGGAAACCCACCCCCTCAATACGGAATACGGAACTCAGTCTACATGGTGTCAAATATCTGGTTTAAATTGAATAATAAATTTGAAAGAATACGGAAGGAAGCAATTACGTTCTTATTTGAGGTACTAACTCTAGAGGGACTGATGAAACCTAGGAAGGGAGCAGAAGTCACAATGTACTTCTTTTGGCTTATTTTGGACTGGAGACTGGATCTGTCTCCAAAACTTCGTGGTCTTTTGTCTCTTACATACCAGAAGATGGATGAAGTCCAAAATAAGCCAAAAGAAGTACAGTATACACCATAGTCAGAATCCTTTCAAGTCTATCAGAAGTCAGAATGTCAGTGTCACAGCTAAGATTTAAGCTGGATGTCTCCGAAACACAAGCCAAAATTGTTGCTGATTACTTCAGCTTGCTTGGTAATACAGAGCGGTTGCAGTCTTGTGGCAAAGGTGTTCTCTTAATAATGTCTTCCACTACTAGGTTTCAATTTACGTCCTTACTAGCAATTGGAGTTATGTACAGATTTGTCAATTAAGCACCAGAGGGGCGATCCGTAATGTATCTTTATATGAAGTTTGGAGAAAGGATAGAAAAGTGACTGGCTGGAGGCAAGAGAGCTAGAATTCTAAGTTCGGAAGAAGTGGGTAATTTCCTCTGCAATTTCTGCAATCCACTTAGCCTCTTAACCGAAGGTTAGGTCTACTGCGAGCATTTCTGTGGTAATAAAGCGACAAAAGGGTGAAGCTAGCTATTCATATCAATCTAATGTTCAGATTAAGAATTTGTAAATCTTTCTTAAATTCTTCCTTTGTCACAGAATGAATTTACATTTGTATCACGGATACAACTTTTATTGAAGACAAAAACGTAGATACAGAAACATATTTGGGCCTGAATGCCACCAAATCTGAGTCTAAATATGTATATGATGGGATGTTACAGTAAATACAAATATTTCTCAGGGCTGTTGCCGTCATCTTGAGTCTCTTCAAGCAGAAATTTGTGAAAACTGGTTCCGTTTACTTCATTATTTGTGAGAGAGGAAACTGGAGCTACTGAGTAGTAACCTTTTCTTCCTTATGTCAGATGACGGAAACTAATCATTTTCCGAAACCTTGCATTTTATAAAGCTAAGGATGATGGACAGTATATAAAATAATAATCATGCCTTTTACCAACGTTCCCATTTCATACTTTCGTGTTCCTGGGTTCTACTATCAGGTCCAGAAGCCAGCTAAACTAATAAAGGTATTTGTGATTGCCTCGGTTACTCCAAGTAAGATAAAAGTTGATGCTATCCATCTAACAGGCCGTGGAAGCCCATAGGAATGTGAGACGTCGAGGCTCCCATATTTTCTAGACAGTTGGCTCACAGATTGCGGCAATATTGTCAGCCTTACCCGCCGGCCGTCCTTTACTCCCAGGAAGATTCCTGGTGCTCATTTCTGTTAGAGACTGATCCGATCCCAGGGCCATAGTGCTCCTGGAATGATTAGACCAATTAAAAGTATAATTACCTAAGCGGAAATTGAACTAGTGACCTTCCAGCTTATAGCATGGTGCCTTAACCAAGTATGCTACAGCGGATTTTTTCAATTTACCTAATCTTTCCAGCCGCACTATGGCCTTGGGGTCGACTCAGCATCTAACAGAAATGAGTACCAGAAATTTTCCTGGGGCGTAAATGGCGGCCGGCGCGTGAGGTTGACAATCTTACTGCCATCTGTGAGCCGATAATCTACAAGATGTGGGAGTCTCGACGTCCCACAACTTTATGGGTCTTCACGTTCTGCTAGAGGGATAGCTTTAGCATTTTACCTTTCTTACTCCAAGTAAGAGATACAAGAGTACGCAATTTAAAACATAGCAATTTCTTTCCAAATAAATCCACTTTTTGTTTAACTGTCATCCTGTCAATCAGCGCTTTTCTACGTATGTAGCTGATAAAGATTCACTAAATAGACGAATGCATTATCATATTTTCATTTGCCGATAAATTGGTTGTTGACTGGTTAGTTAATCATTCGGTCACTCTGTCAACCACTTCGCCAGCTAGCCAGAAATGAGTCACCTAAACAGTAAGTGAGTTAAGCCATTCAGCAAATGTTGGCGAGACAGTGAATTAGCAAGTTACTGGCTTTGTCAGGGAGATACTCAATCGTTCAGAGGAGGAGCCCATCCACGAATCTGCTTCTAGTAATGTAACAGTGACATACGTGTAAGCCCATGTTCAACATGTAATACAGTGTGCCCCAAAATTACAGTACTGAAAAGCGCGCATTTCGAACGCTCATATGCTTTTGTCGACTAGGCATAGCTCCAGCCGCACGTGTTCCCAGAAGTGAAAAGGAAGTTTTGTTGTGCAGTTGTTGGAAATGGGTCTCTTGACGGAGGAAAAAGTATTTAGTTGAGTATTATTTCCGCTCATATGGAAGTGGTCGCCAAGCAACTCGCTTCCTTGGTTTTGAGCGGCCAGATGTTATCGTCCAGAAACCGCTACATAGGACACGTGTGACGATATGGTGTGCCGTCTCAGCACACGGTATATTAGGCCCCTATTTCATTGAGGACGAGGAAGGCAATACTCTTACCGTCACCCAAGAACGCTACAGGGACATGGTGATCGGACCATTTCTTCAGGATTTGAGAAGGTTCTGTCGTGCAAGGGGCCATCACATGAATAGACAATTGTATCAACAGGACATCTTTTCATTTCAATACTGTAACTTTTGGCGCATACTGTATGTGTTAGTTTACCTTGCGTCAACAGCACGCTTATCAGACTACGCGATTTTACTTATTAATATACGAGGTAATTACGTGTAAGTTGAATATGGTTCCAAGATACTTCATTTGTACTGAACAATGGCCGAATTTTACAGCAAGTAATTTCTGATGTCATTTATGATATTAGTGATAACAATACAAGAAGAAATCCCATCAGATTATATATTTAATGATGGCATAGGTTTAACATAATCATACGTTTTCAGTACGCCAGAGAAACAATACAAATCCGGACACGACCACGTAATTATACAAAGTACGTTTCATTTCAGGATGCAGAAACAGTTATGAGGATAATATAAACTTCATTATATGCCAACGGTCGATAATCAAAAGCCCACGTATTCCATCCATGTAATGTAATACTAGGTGGAAGGAGAAAGATTTATGGCATACTTAGATTGAAGAACCCCCTTCCTCGAACCCTGTAATAAAATCCACACGTTCATCATTCTGATTACTGTTTTATCGTCTACCCTCTCCAAGGCCACCACAAGGAAACCTCAACTGAAGTCCACAGTAAACTGTTATATCATTGGCAACATGTGCTGCGTACAGACAGGATATAAGCCTCTTCCTAATTCCGCTATAATTTGCCTCGGGCACACTGATCATACTGAATTGGTCATTAGACATATTTCTCTTTCCATTTGTTCTCCTTTCTGCCAACGTATCTCTCCATTGTTCTATCCACCCACGTACCCGCAATTAAGAGGAATTTGAATTCGGGTAATATTTGCTACCATTCCATCCAGAACCTTCTGTCTTCTCGTCTGCTGTCTCAAAATATAAACATAAGAATATACAAAACTATAATTTTGCCTATGGTTCTGTATGGGTGTGAAACATTAAGGGAGAAACATAGACTGAGTGTGTGTGTGTGTGTGTGTGTGTGTGTGAGAGAGAGAGAGAGAACTGGATGCTGAGGAGAATATTTGCACCAAAGAGAGGTGAAGTGACAGGAGTCTGGAGAAAACTGCATAATGAGGAGCTTCATAAATTGTACTCTTCTCCAAGTACGTAAGTCGTACCGAAAGACATGAGCAACTTTTTTTGCATGCAACCTGGAAACAGGAGACGAAAGAGAGTACGGTGGTAGGTGGAACCAGCTGTTGTGTTAACCTTGAGTGTCTTGTGATGTCAATAGCTTGCATCACGTGACCAGTATCACTTCTAACAAAATGGCCGACAACGATATGTCGTTTCGCCAGCGTGCTGTCATCGAATTTCTTGTGAAAGAGGAAATCCCTGCTGCAGAAATTCACCAGAGACTTCAGCGTGTTTATGGAAGTGTGTGCATGGGTGCGAGCAGTGTTCGAAGATGGGTGAAACGTTTTAAAGATGGGAACACCAGCATCGAAGATAAGCCTCGGAGCGGTCGTCCTCGAACAGCCCCAGCTGAACGCAACAAGGGAAGAGTGGATGAGATCATTCAAGATGACAGACGTGTTTGGTCATGACTTTCAGTACGACCCTCGTATAATTAGAATGATCAAGTCAAGGAGGTTGAGGTAGGCAGGGCATATAGCAGGAATGGAGGAAGGGGAATGCATATAGGATATTGGTGGGAAAGCCAAAATATAAGAGGCCTCTAGTAAGACCTAGCAGTAAGTTGATAAATAATATTGAAATGGATCTTGAAGAGATATGACGGGATTATATGGACTGGATCGATCTGGCTCAGGATAGGGACCAGGGGAGGGCTCCTGTGACCACAGTAATAAACTGTTGGGTTTCAATAAATGTTGGGAAGTTCTTGAGTAGCTGGACAATTGGCGACTTCTCAAGAATTTTTCGGCTTCATGAGTGATTGAGTGAGTGACACACGTACCCAAACTCTCTACCTATCCACCGCATCCAACCACTCGTATGCATATCTCTCCTTCCATCTATCCGTCCATCGGTTCGATTCCAGTAAATTTTTGTTGGCTCTCGCCAGCACAGTCTTCTTGATTTCAGTTCACGCGAGACTCATTAAAAAGAATTCTGTCTCACGACTCCGAGAGTCATTCAACTGCTACTGTTCAGCCACCAATCCATGCTTCCATCTATTGGTCACTTACTCCCATCTGCACACATTTCCATCTACACACAGTTGTAACTGAACAAATAACTGATTATGACTATAAACTATCTAATTAGCTAAATAATCCGAAGATTCATTACCTCTGATATGACTTCACGATTCTAAGTTACATTCATCCATTGTCCATCCAGGGAACCCGCCTGCCCGAGGTATTCCTCCCGGTTTTGCAAACGGCCGTTTATCTAATGATTTCCTCCTAAAATTCTATACGAATGTTTCTTAATAGTTGTAACTATATGTGCAGCCCGTCTTAACCTCCAAAATTTCTCTATTCCAGTAAGTTGTTCAATACAATCTCTCCAAAATGAACTCAAACAAACAAACAAAGAAAAAAACTCGGTAGTCTTAATCAGCATGCGAAATATACCGACCGAGCGACCGCCGCTTGTCGGCGAAGTTAATACCAAAATGAACTCACCGTCATTAATTTGTAAGTTTTCTCATGTCACATCGGTGACGGAATTTGGCTGGCATAAAGGCTTGTTGTCTCCATAAATATAGACTCAATATCTGGGTTGAAGCTTACAACTAAAATATATTTTTGCCATGCACCAGTAAACAGGCCATGAGTTCAGCCACGATTACACTCTTGGGTAATATGCGAGTAACAAACTGCATAGTCAATCAACAAATTTTAGACAAGTTTGAGAAAGATATGCTGATATTTGAGTATGTACAAACGTAATTCTGTATTTAAGCATCCTGTTGCAAGTCATATTAAAACGTCTATGTATAACACAGCCCGTCAATAATGCAACAGGTTGTTCCATACACCTGAAGATGACCACCTAGGGCCGAAACGTGTAATAAAAGTGTAAGTGGAAGAAAATGAAACAATTTGCTGCATTATTGACGGGCTGTGTTATACATTACTTACTTACTTATGGAGGTGAACCCTTCTTAAGGAGAAGCCAAATCTGCAGCTACTCAAGAATTTCCCAGCATTTTATGGAACCCGGAGGTTCATTACCGTGTTCACAAGAGTCCTCCACTGGTCCAAATCCTGAGCCAGATCAATTCAATCCATACCATCCAATCCTATCTCTCTAAGATCCATTTGAATACTGTCCACTCACCTACGCCTTGGTCTTCCCAGTGGTCTCTTTCCTTCTGGTTTTCCCACCAATATCCTATACGCATTCCTTTTCTCCTCCATTCGTGCTACATGCCCTGCCAACCTCGTCCTCCTAGACTTGATCATTCTAATTATACTTGGAGAAGAGTACAAGTTATGAAGCGCCTCGTTATGCAGTTTTCTCCAACCTCCTGTCATTTCATCTCTCTTTGGTCCAAATATTCTCAACACCCTGTTCTCAAGCACCCTCAGTCTATGATCTTCCCCTAATATCAGAGACCAAGTTTCACACCCATGTAGAACCACAGGCTAAATTATAATTTTGGACTGTGTTATACATAGACGTTTTAATAGACAAACGTATTTTATATAACATCGGCCGTGATTCTTGAGTCCCTACACCCACTGCACTAGCGCTCCTAGTGTCTCAAATCAATTCTGTCTGACTGCGCCTAGTAGACGTATTTCAACAAATATCATATGTGCTGGCCATGATGTCAGGCTTCGAAGGCAGAAATATATGCATTTCACTCGGTCATCTATCTGCACCTCAGATATGTTTATTGTTATTCAGCACGCTAATCCCTGGTGTTGAGTGCAACAGTGAGGCAACTCCAGCTCAACGGTTAAAACTCCAAGGTGAAAACAGTGAGACGCCATTAGCTCACTGTAACTTCAAGTTTCTGAATGTCACAAATGAAGTAAAACGAAGATTGGTGTTTCAAATTATATAAAGGGAACTGACTGACTTGACTAGTTGAGTGATTAATTTACTTCCTAACGAGGTTACTAATTTATTAACTAGTTAAATGATGACTGGCTAACGACTAAATTTCTAATTAATTGACTAAATAAATTTGCGATAATTATTAACTAGCTTATTAATCACGTAACTAAATAATTCAGTTTTGACTAGCTAGTCAGATAAATGACTACATAATCACTAGGGCTACTTGGTTCAGTATCTAATTAAACAGCTTATCGACTTTAGAGTGGCTAACCTAGAAACTAAATGAGAGCTCGAGTAGATACCAAGAGAATAAGTATTGCGCTGCGTCCTGAGGTAACTGAATATGATCTGTATAACCAAAATCAATTACCGACATAGTCCTTCTTTTAATATTTTCCATCTCCGTTTCGATCTTCCAAGTAGTCGCTTTCCAGGACCCAGATATTTTTTAGTCACTTGTTTCGGCTGATGCTGATGACCACTGGTTTTACGATGCCTCATGCTTTAAGGCTACACAAACATATGCAGAGAGGATAAAATCCCGCTTTGACATTTGTGTTTCACCATATTTCTTTCTGTATTAGTCCGATCATTCGGCCAATCCAGTTGCTTGTCTTAACAAATGCAACAAAAGTACTCATAAGGCATACACATAATCTACAGATGAGTTCTTTGTTATTTTCAGCACTTCATTAATCGTGATGTTGTTTTATTGCAGTCAGATGCCTGTTGTTTCTAACCTAGTTGCTTTTCAGAGAAATAGAATACTTGCGAAACAGCAGTCAGCTTAATACAATCTTGAAGATATAAACATTTTAAAATATGTATCAACTTTCATACAACTAACGGATTAAGAAAATCTATTACATTAAATTGTAGTATTCAGTAATGTGGGCACTACATCGAACCGTTAAAAGTCGAGTCCTTCGAGCCGCACAGTCGTGCTCGGATCGATCTCAGTCTCTAACAGAAACGAGTGCCACGGCGACTGGCGCGTAAGACTGGCAACTTCACCGCCATCTCTGAGCTGGTTGCCTGGCAAATGTGGGACCCTCGACGTCTCACAACCCTATGGGCCTTCACGGCCTGTTAGCTTTACTTTACTTTTACTTTTAAGAGTTAGATAAACTATCTACACCAAATTTAAATTAAGTATTTTCTGAGATCAAAATATGGACAGATTATCTCTGTAACATTCGATTTTCATCTAAGTCTACAACAAATGAACATCAAGATTGATGGTGTATGTGAAATAAGAAAGAAGGCATCTGGATAATAGCTGAAGACCTGAAATCAATTGGTAAACATATTGTCTGCCTTACACTCTATTCTTGTATATTCCCTGGAAGAATATTTAGAAAATTTAGTGCAAGAAATGAGGCGACGAAACACTGTGTTCTTACGTGAACAAGAACATATTCCTTAATTTCATCTTCTTGTTCAATATTGGGGTATTTTATGCGAGATTCATAGTGGGCCAAATTGCACTAGAGGGGATTTTCTTCAAATTTCTTCCATTTTCTCCTGCTATTATCGCTCCACCATTACTCCATGTTCATCTGTGACAGCTGCCTGACCTTGGCGATAGCCCTGTCCAGACAGCGCCTATCAGTACATCCTGTCTTGAAACTGTGAACTCCATCTCCGACCAGGCATTTCGGTGGTTCCTGAATAAGGTATTTTTAAGTATACTGTACATCATTATGAGGACCCGGATTTTAATGTAAATGCATATTTCTTTCTTGCAACCAAAAAGTATGCTCGTCTGGATAGATCCATTGTATCGTATACCAGTGACTAAAGACTGGGTTCGGATTGGTAACTGGATTTATTAACCACCTACAGGTCGTAGCTACAATTAATTACAACACGATTGCTGCTTTACACAATTTACAATCACTCCACAATAATCTTCTCAGTCTATTTCCCCTAGTCTCCACTATCCTTTTCCTGACAAAGGATTTATAATACAGGAATAATAGAAGTCTCACTAAACACACTCCCAATATTGATGTACTAGCATATGTAACAGCACACACTATACCTTCTAATTATTCTTCTTGCCACACTGCTGTTGGTATGAACTATTTATGAGCATATTTTACGTTCATATTTTGGAAGTTTTTCATGCATAAATGCATATATATTTAAAGGATTATTATGGCATAAAATCCCGGTCCCTAGTGATTATAGAACCATGATGGCCGCTAATGATGTTCGTAAGAAGAAACGGTTCCTCTAGAACTCCGTTAGAGAGCTTTGCGTATTTGTGCGTCTCTCTGTCCCCTTACACAGTTGTATGGATCAATACTACTAATTAAGTGGCTCCTTTGATGCTGAGTACAAAGTGCATGACAATGTAACTCACCCCACCGTTGCCACTTTCTGACTTCCTCAGGAAAGTGACTGGATGAAGGAAATACCACTGAAACGAATCCTGCCATGTAAAGAAAACCAGCGTGGCGCTGAGGTATTGTGATGCGGCAAGCAAATATGATTTGCAAGTTTGGAGAAAACATTAGTTTTTGAAGATTACTTTGATGACCTATAGCAATAGGCCTATAGCATCTTTATAAGTGTACAGTCTTTTGAAGATACCGTGACGGAATATGACCATCTGCTAAGCAACGCTTCGGTAAACACATTCTCGAGGTAATGCAGTCAACAGTAAGGTCTTGATTGCTTAGTAACCAACGTTTCGGTAAGCACGTTTACGTGATAACAAGGCACTTTCCATGGATATGAAAACTGAAAGCTGTGAACACTTAGATGCCAAACCTTTGCTTCGGAATTAACACACGGTTTCCGAGACAACACAGTCATGAGGAACATTAATAGAAACTTCGGAGGCAGAGATCTCTGTTCGGTTCTCTGGCAGTTATAAAAAAGGAGTTCATTCGTGATTAGATTAGTCCGAGATGCGTCAGAGAGACTTCGTTTAGAAGGAGTTCAGTGTGTGAGCTATTATAATAAAATTGTAAGTGCAAACAAGTGCCAATGAACCTAATCTTAAAATCCAAAATCCGTTATTATTAGGGCCGCAAACCCTCTACAGGTGCCAATGCTTTTCGGTGGGCTTCAGTACTCAGTTAAAATACTTCAGTGTGGTTATTATCAACATCGCCACCATCTACAGTTCCAATGTCTCGTGCTAAACGAGATGATTTACTTGGATTGCATGAATTACACAGGATTATTCAGTATATGTCTCTTAAATTACGGAGTTCTGAAGCCGGCCTTTGTTATGCTGCAGTGCATAAAGTAATCATGTAAATATCTCCCTGATTTCATCATCACTATCATTCGGAAGTGTGGTATATCGGCCAGGGTCATGACCTGTTACATGGTACTGGGAGACTCGAGTTTGCTTACCGGCATGGGTATTGGTTATTAATTCCTCATTAACCACGATGCTATTCCTGGAAGTGCAACCCACCTAAACGTGAAGCTAATAACAGACCTGCGCCTACTGACGATATTAAGAAAATGTGAATACTTTACTTCTTTGAAAGCGAGGTGCTGAGGAGGCTACCTTTACTCAAAATGGATAGATGTCTGTCAGAGAAAAATAAAATAAAAACGTTTCTTTGTTCCTAAGCTAGTTTAGTTAAGGCAATAATACCGTCTAAGGGTGGTTTAAATGAACCGGATATGACTTGGAGAAAAAAATAAATTCGTAAATAATTTGGATTGGAAACAGCTGGAAAATACCACTTAGAAAGAATGATATGAATGGGCACAAAAAAAAAAAAAAAAACAAGTAACAGGGGAGTATGTTATGAGGATGAAAAATATGCCTATATCATATAAGATAGTGATTTTGTTATGAGGCTCGGGTTCCGCAGCAACAGGTATGAAAGGTACTATACAGCTGAACCATAGCTAAAGTTTTCTCACGTTTGTATCAAGGAATTAGTAATACTAATTTATATTCATTCATTTCTTCTGTTGCCCAGACAATCGGTCAATCAACCGCCAGTCAGTGTATCAACCAGCCAGACACTGGGTCGGTCAGTTATTCAGTCAACCAACCGGTAATTCTCTCAGTCAGTCTGTTAAAAGATTCCAATTTTCAGATTTACACGTGAAATTTTGACCTTTTAAAGAGAACAGAGCAGAGGCTCATTGCCGACAATCAGCCGGCATGGTCACTCTTGGCATCGGGCCCCGCTGGGATCCATGGCCATATTTTTGTTTTGAGTGTAGACTTTTTTTCTCCCTCTCTTATTTGGTCCTTCTTAACGATAAAAGGAGTGGTTGGTCCTTTTTTTAATTGGTGTTCACGTGCTACAACTTATTGGAGAAAATATGATATATACATAATTTTTTGTTACTTTTTACACTCTTCACAATATAACTTACATTAAATTTTAATACTAATATGTACAGAGACATCTGTCAGTGTAGGAATGAGCCAATTCTTCCAAATGTATATAAAAGTGTACGCCGTACCTCACAGGAAACACATCACATCTCCGCTACAAAGTTACACCGACTAATGGTGTTGAAGGACAAGGCCGATATTTGTTCTGAGAACAAAATGAAACCCATAAACACACTGTGTGGACGGCATCCAGAGTTTCGGCATATTAAAGCAGGTGGTACACAATAGTAACCACTGGGCTCTAAAGGGTTAAAGATACTAGAGCCGTTTATGCGCTGAAAACAACTGCCAGAGGGGCCGCCGGGGCAGCACGATACAACAGAGCCAATTCCTACAGAAAGGAAAGAAATACGCACAATTAATGGAAAGCTATCCAAAGAGCTGGAGAATTAAAAAAATAAGTCTGTCATGGCAGGTGGCCCACGTAGGCCTGGTGTTGCTGCCAGGCTTGTAATGGTGTTTCAATCAGTTTTAATGAGGAACGTATCCTGACTCAAGTATGACTGTTTGTGCAAAAAGAAGACTTTCATCGCAGTTGAGGAATAATTTACGATAAAAATGTCTTGGGATAATTATTTTGGGTGGAAGGCTCCGTTGAAAACCACGGTGGAGCCTGAATAATATATTCTCATGATATGGTGATCGAGCACATAGGCCTAACTGGAAAGATGGTGCTTAGTAACAAGTCAGATGACCCAATAATGTGTATATACAAGCAATGTATACAATGGCCTTGCAGTATTTCCGACACGATAACACGGGAAACTAAAGAACTGCATCTAACCAAACGTTCTATTTAGGCCTGTAACTATTAGTTTTTCTAAAGAAATAGGTCCACATAAAACAGGCGTATAGTGGCTTGTGCGTCTGCATGTTCAAATGTTTTAAAAAAAAAAGGTGCTCAAATGATTTGTATTACAGTTTCTACAGGAATAGGGGAGGAGGAATCACCACTTTACATGCTAACAACAAGTTACCTCACTTAGAAATACTGGCAACCGGTTCACAGTAATAATATCCCTACATATTTCGATTTCTCTTGTTAATAATTCAAGCAACAGGATATACTGAATGTCGAATTTGTAAAATTGTATTTAAGTTACGATGAATATTACATACAAGCAAAAGCTGACGTTAATTCTAAAAAAAAATGAACATGAAAAGTGTTACTGGTACGGTATAACGCTTACTTTATACAAGGAGTAAATCGAATTTTTTTTTATTGCTAGTGGGGTGGGAATAAGTCTCTTGTACTGCGGCCACTTCTGGCCTATTGTACCTGCACCAGATGATAGGTGAGGGTGATTGTGGAGCAATTGGTGCAATGAAGATTGGCAGGGGAAACCGAAGTACTCGGAGAAAACCTGTCCCAGAGCCACTTTGTCCACCACAAATCCCACTTGACTGGACCCGGGATCAAACCCGGGCCGCAGCGGTGGGAAGCCAGCGACTAACCGCTTGAGCTATGGCGAGACCAAATCGAACTTAGGTTTGTCAGAAGATGCTCGCTATAAAACTATGAGCCTAATTAGGCCTATCCTAAGTCGAGCCAAGTGGGTTATGGGAATGAAGATACATTTCCATGCGCCCAATCTCCGCGTTAGATTGAGATGAATGGTCAAGCTTCACGCTCTGCCTACTTTACCAGAGTATAACTCTCACTTCATATTGAACATGGCTCTGGGTGTCCTGTCCAGTGTCCTATATCAGGGTATATCTGTTTCCACTCCATTCTACTGGGCAACAGAAGTGTGAAGCCTGCACAGAACGGAATCTTTTCTCGACTAGAAATTTCTCAGATCCGTTAGTACGGACTGAATAACAGGGCATAAGACCAATGCCTCTAATAAAATAAAACTTGTTTGTCACAGATACGAAAATATGGAATTACTGGGGAAGTGTCTGCTGGTTGCTTCCTCTTCACAAAATTCTATAGGTCTAAATCCTTTTTGTAATTTATCTAAGGTGCATTTCTCTTGTAGATAGGAAGTAAACCAACATAACATTTACAGAATTGCCACATATTAATCAGAGATCTATCAGTCGATGTGACTCCTTGGACGGAGAATAAGCCCTTCGCAAGGCCCCCTACCTGCACACAGAACAACTCAAATAGAGAATAAATGCACACAGACATCCATGCATCGAGTGGCATTCGAACCTACGATCCCAGTGTTCGAGCGGGTGAAGACGGTTCATGCCTTAGACAACGCGGTCACTGTGATCGCCACTGATCAGAGATCGAAAACACTAAATAAAGAAAAGTGAAAGTTTGTACTCAGAAAGTCAGCACACTGGGTAATTTGGCTCGAGCTCTGAGGCGTCTGTCTTGTATTCAGGTATGTGTGGCTCGAGTCTTCACTGAGACATCAACTACTCTAAATTTAAGATTTTCATTATTTTCCTCAGGTCCATTAGACAAATGTCAGGATAGAAGTTCAAATTTTACCACGACCCTTTCCTTCCACATCCTTTCCAGTTCATTATCATTATATAATTCAACTTTATATAGTCCGAGATACTGAGAGTGTCGTTAAATACACAGTACATAAAACATTCGACCCCTCGCGAGGTATGCTGAACATACGCTAAAATACTGACACACGCAAGCTGAAACTTATACAGCTTTTTTATTTTCTCAAATTCTTGTCTTCTATTACTTTTTTCTTATCCCCCCTGTGTACACAAGTTGGCCAATAAATCAATCAGACTGCTTGCAAATTCATTGGCCAAGCAGGGTACTGAATCCTGGCTATGGTTTATGTTGTATGTTTAAGCCGCTAATAACTCTGAAGAGGAAAGAGTGTCTTTTTTTTACGGTCACACAATAAAATAAAAACTCAAAACGTTGGGTATTGATTAGTTTTCGAAGCGGAATTTGTGAAGTAAATAAGTTTTGATCTTTACAATATCAGTCAATATTTAAATGGGTCTAAGGCAAAAGCAAAATCTTTTAGAGTATATTTTTAATTTGGTCTACCTGCGCTGTTAAATTTGAATGGAACAAATGTCTGTTTGTAGACATTAATATAAATCCAGGATGTACCATCCTTAAAGAGAGCTTAGCAAGAACAAAAGCCAAGAAGAGTGGTTCATGTGTGATTACCTTGACTTTACTCGTGAGATGTTTGGTTCGAAAAACTTTAGAGCCACTGGCTATCTGGAGTGAGGGATTTTTGTGGTTATTCTCAGTTTCTTAATGACAATCCCATGATTGTATCCCCGTTATACCACAAACGTCTCCTTCTAAATCCTCTCCCATTTATAAGTCATCGGTCTTCCTGCCATTCGACTCCATATCCTGCCATACTGACAGAACCACAAAAATAAAACACAGAAAAATAAGAATATATTTATTTAGTAATAATTATATTATTTTATAGGCATATTAGCATATTCTTCTGGTACTACTTCTGGTAGTATTCTGGTATTGAAGCTTATTCGCTACATCTAATTGCAAATGTTCTTTATAGTGAATATAAGATTCAAACATGTGATTGTTATGTTATAGAGTGACTATAGATGGTGTTTGGATTGGCAATTGGAGTTACTGACCACATATTGATCGTAACTACAAGTAACTACAGCGCTATCGCTAATTTACTACAGCACGCCTTGCTGCTTCTTCACCAGTAGTTGCCTGTAACCGCTTCAAACGGCGGACATGCCCTGTAATCTGGGTGTCCAAACTAACCCCATGTCTCAGCTACCAGCTTCTTACAGCCACGGTTCACAAGGACTAAACCGCAGGATTCCCCTAACTATATCTTTCACTCACTCACCAACCGTATAGTCCTTTTTCCTTTTTGTTAGGGATGTTTCGAAAGAAGAAAATGAAAAATGAACGCTATTGATAAGGTCGTGCCTGTCCGCAAGCAATGGTACCGAATTACCCTACCGATTTCGTAGAAACTCAGAAAGGAAGACATGCTGTAAATGTTGTCAAGTAGTTAAAATTTATGTTTAGTTTTGTTTATTATAATAAAACCCTCGCAGTAGGTCAATCCTCTCTCTAAGGAGCTTTACCAGGTGTCTAAATGATTGGCTGTTCCAGGGAGATAGTTCTGAAGTGGAAAGGATCCCAGGACATTATAGCTGAGAATCCTCCCCGCTCACATTCATCCACACCTGTGCCTTAAAGGAGTCGCAAACAACATAGTGGGGGGGGGGTCATTGTGGAATGTTCATCGTCACCATCAACACCAACACCTACACAACAACAACAACAACAACAACAACAACAACAACAACAACAACAACAACAACAACAACAACAACAACAACAACAATGACAACGACAACGACAACGACGACAACTTCAAAGTATGTTCTTATTGGCCTGTTCCATGTCTAAGACTCTCCGCCCATCTTCCTCTTGGTTGTCCAACATGGGGAATGGTGTTAAGGACAATAATTTATTATTTTGTGGCCTATAGTCTTGTCTCTACACAAACAGCTTTACCCTAAATAGCTTTGTCTCCACTTCTGCTGCCACTGTACCCATACGGCATGAGCAGAACCCTGCATATTAATGTTGATATCACACAGTACACGCAGATGGTATCCTGAAGACTATGTAGCAGGAGAGTTGAATTTCCTCACGAAAATGACTAATGCAGCCCAAGAAAATTTCCGAAATTTTAAACCGATCAACGACATAGAGCCGAAAGTTTTATTCCAAGTGCGTAAGTAGTGATTTTCATACCTGTGTCGTCATTTATTCCAGACAGGCTCCGAAAATCTAGGCACTTCTGAAAATTAAGCACTGCATTTACTTGTATAATTTTACATTATATAATGAATACTTAAAGTGACTGGCTTTATAATGTGTACTCCCTTGCTAAATATCTAATTAGAATGATGATATGAATGAGAATGAGATGAGCTGGCATGTAGCACGAATGAGGAAGAAAATAAATGCATTTAAATTTCTGGAAAGGAACCCTGGGGAAGTGAGGTAGTTTTGAAGACAGATGTGAATGGGAGGATAATATCGGAGGGGATATTAAAGAAATAGAATATGAGATTATACGCTGGATTCCTCTTGCACAGGATGGGGACCGGTGGTGGGCGGTTGTAGCTCATGTAGCACGCACGAAATATATTAGAGGGGCATACAAAATTTCCAGACGGAAAACCTGAACGGAGGAAAGCAATGAGACATGGATGGACCATTAGAATGGGTCTTAGAGAAATCATGTGAAGGAGTGGAGTGGACTGAACTGGCTTAACAAATAATATACTGGCTGATTCCTGTGAACATGAAAGTCAACTCTGAGGCAAGAAATATACAAAATATGAGGCACTTATTAATTATACGACTATAGCTTCTTAAGAATAATTCTCCTGAATCGAGTTGGTTGCAGTTCCGTAAAATAGCTGCTCTTCTCAAACACCACCTAATATATTTTAATTTCTCAAAAGGTTGCTTTAATCTATGAAGCTGCTAACCTCATTATATTCAGCTGGCAAGGAATTGCACGAGAATTTCCCCCACTTTCTGACTCACAGCGGGAAGCTCAATGTTCTTCGTATGAAGAGAACCATTACATACGGGAAACAATTGCAGCGCAATTCAGACAAGAGCAATTATTAACGTAATAAAGAGGGTAGGCCCAAATGGTGTGAACTTTAATGTATATGGTGTTTTATTATTGTCCATTATCATTATTTCACGTCTCTGTCACCATTAGAGCGTGGCACAGTAAAATGAGCTTACTTTTCTCTAATGCTACAGCGAACATAATGTACAAAACAACTGGAAACATTAGCTCTGACATGGTTAACGGCTGCAGGCCTACCAACATTTCTCGCCACTATACGAAAATTTTTAGAGACGTCACATCAAGTTGTTGGGGGCACGCGGTAGCGTAGTTGGTTGAGGCACTCTGCTACAAGCCGGAAGGTCGCGGGATCGAATCCCGATGAGGACACTGAATTTTTCTTTTTAATCCTTTCAGCCGCACTATGGCCCTGGTTTCGACTCAATCTCTAACAGAAATGAGTACCAAAAATCTTCTTGGAATATTCTTTGGGGTAAAGGACGACCGGCGAGTAAGGCTGATAATTTTACCGCCATCTATGAGCCGATAGTCTAGAAAATGTGTGAACCTCAACATCTCACAACCTTATGGGCCTCCACGGATTGTTACAGGGACAGCTGTACTTACTTTCTTTTTACACATCAAGTTGTTAATAAGATTCGATATTTCGATCTTTTAGACGCATAAAACAATTAAAACTTTTAATTCAATCATAAATATAAAAATTTGTTGTAGCAGTGACATGGAAACTCTGAAATTATTTAGTTTCTGATTACCGTTGCAACGAATTGCAGAAAGTTGGCACGTTGCATCATCACGGACGAACGAGAAGACTTTTGCTTGATTATATGGTCCCTATTCTATGAGTACTGATACTATTTTGTCTTGGAGATAAGAAGTGTGCCGATCAGAGTGGCCGTGCGGTCTAAGGCATGAACCGCCTCCGTTCGCTCGAACACTGGGATCCTGGGATGAATCCCACTCAGGACATGGATGTGTGTGCATCTACTCTGTGCCTTTGTTCTTTGTGCAGGTAGTGCCGATCACAGTGGCCGCGCGGTCTAAGGCATGAACTCTCTTCGCTCGCTCCAACGCTGGGATCGTGGGTTCAAATCCCACTCAAGGCATCAGGTCCCAACAAAGGGCTGCAGTGCCATTGATGAGTGAATGAATGAATGATGAGAAGTGTAATATATACTGTAAAAAAGAAATGCTTTAAAGTTGACTATTTGTACATGTTATTCGGGGAAATAGCTTTAAACCTCATCATCGGCGTATAATTCATACCACGTAGAACTGGAAATTTATAAGAGAAAATGCCAGGGGATGTTCATACCATGAAAGCTCGTACATTAGATGGTGAGACTTCCTACTGGATTCTAAATGGATGTCAACATTAGTTCGCTTGAATTTCAAAATGCAATAATTCGATCTGCATCCGATATTTAAATCTATTTTGTAAGATTTGAGGCTTTCACGGCGGTGACTATGAAGAAAGCAGTCTTCNAGCAGTCTTCTGGGATTTGGCACCATGTATAAGCGGTGTTAACCGACGTTTCGGAGGAACGTCGGTTAACACCACTTATACACGGTGCCAAATCCCAGAAGACTGCTTTCTTTAAATCTATTTTGTATACGTCATAACAGATACCACAAAACAGCTTCTATTATTCAGGATATGTTAAGAAACAGACGGGTTCTTAGAGAACCACTGCTCTGTAGCACAATGTCCAGTACAAGAAACAGTCTACAACTCTAACTTTAAAACAATTATTTCTTTGATTACAAAGTTTAACCTCTTTATGTTGTATAAAATCAGAGATTGTGACCACACAGTTTATTCAATTTTTCCAAAACTAGAACTAAGGGCTTGAATGTTACTCTATAAACAGATGTTTTTGTATATTCCTGTCTTGTTTTATCCCGTATAGTTAGAGGCTGTGTGACAGTTAATCCCCCTTAGTAGGAATTCTATGACATACCTAAATGGAACATGATTTTAGGATGGAGATTTGCTCCCTAACTGGATGCGAGCTTTACCCGTGAAAGCTAAAGAGAAACATAGAAAATCGAAAAGATATCGAAGGTATCTTCCCTGAACATCCACAGTCTAACTTATCACTCATGTTTAATCTTCGAAGCTAATGACTGGATTCTTGTTACTTTGGTATTACCGGCCGACAATTCAATTTATCAGACAAATAAAATTTTAATTATTTTCGTCTAATTAACCTCATAAGTTTGAAATCAAAATTGATCATTTTCTCTACAGCAGCTCATTACAGAAAACCTTGTAGCGTATGGTGAACATCTAAAGAATAAATATAAGAATTTATAGCTCCCCAACCTATTAGCAGTGAGATTATATTTGTAGCAGGATATATGTATTTTCAATTAATGATCATCAAATTCAAGTAGGTTGTTACAGTTAAAGTAACAGTCCTTTAACAGGCCTTGGAAGCCCATAGAGTTCTGAGAGGCCGAGGCTCCCACATTTTCTAGACAATCGGTGAGGTTGTCAGCCTTAGACGTCGACCGCCCTTTAACCCCAGGAAGATTCCTGGTACTCATTTCTGTTAGAGGCTGAGACGATCCTAAGGCCATAGTGCGGCTGGAAGTATTTACATTATGTACAAGACCGCAATAAAGTCCTTTAAAGGGGAACGGGAAGACAGAATTACAGCCTTGATTTCTCTAATGTAATATATCTCATCACTTCATTTTCAAGTTGTCGAACTTCGTCTCGGAGAGTAGGGCTTATTTTTATACAAGCTTCTGTTAATTAAATTATTATCATATAATAATCTATTATCACATATTCTAATATATTCTGCGTTCCATAATGAACAGTCTTGTTCTGCATTCACCCCCCACTGTCAGTCTCACTGAACAATGTTCAGCCTACTGTTAACTAGATCCAGACCGAACAGTGGGTAACGTTTTTTTTTTAAAGACAAATCGTTACGAGTTTTGATTTTGACCGTACCTCATATTTCAGAAGATAAATGTACCAAACGAATCGAGGAAGTGTTCTGTTTTGCTTCTTTTTTTTTTTAGATTTCCAAAGCACGGTTGTAGCAGGAGCATCAGAGGGGCCGCCCAACAAGCGGAACAGGTGTATCATCACTGTACCAAAGTTTATCTGCCTGGCTTTCTGAATCCCTATCGATGTGACGCGTCAATTTGTGTTCTGCCGCTTCGTTGTTAAGCTGTTCCTACTTCGTTATTGACCTACTTTCAAAATGAAACTAGGCTTATGCGGTCATCCCATGCTATCTTTATGTTTGTGTATCCACTTTATTAACTTCTAAATAGTTGAACCAATCTTTATTAAACTTGGTATGTATATCACGCCAGCTGAGCCCACTTCAACGACGTACTTCATAAATCCCTCCCAGCAACCTGTGTTTCTGTATATGTACCTCTCTATCGCTGCTAGGCAATGGCTCGGAAAAAATTCACCGCGGGATTTAATATACGTGAAACAATAAAATTGCTAGAATTGTCGTCTTTTATGCGGTCCGTGTTGTTCCCACCGCGGCGGCTCGGGTTCGATCCCGGGTCTGGTCAAGTAGGATTTGTGGTTAACAAAATGGTGCTGGGGCGGGTTTTCTCCGAGTACTTCAGTTACCCCTGCCAATCTTCATTCCATCAAATTCTCTATCATCATAATCATCCGGTGCAGGTACAATAGGCCAATCAGTGACCGCCGTGCCGAGTGGACCCAGTTGGACTCCACCCCCCACTAAGTAAAAGTAAGTGTATTTCATATCACAATGTAATTGTTGTAGTTGTTAATCGTATTTGTTTGTATTCATTGTGGTAGGATGTCCTTATTGTTGTGTTTTGTGTATTGTGTTTTGTTTGAACATGTTGTCACTTAGTGTAATGTGTGTTACTTGTCTGTTGTGTCCTATTGTGTACTACTGCCACCGGGCTAAAACCCAATTGCAGTGTAATAAATAATATATAATATATGACATGAATTAAAGGCATGAAGAAGCATAATGAGTAGACAGTTCGTTATAATATTACCTGCATAAACAGATATAGAGCCACACGACGTGCAGTGACATAACGATGAACTACACTTCAGTGTGTCGTCATTTAGAAAGCTCAGAAGTATTGGGGTAGCTTACAAGAGGATTCTAAACGTCCCAGTTGCTACAGGCGTCCAGTAACGTAGCTTCAATTTACAGGTAACGGTTGCAGCCACTCGACTAACCCTCAAATTGCATGATCATCCCTAGCAGGATGTCCGGAACTGATTCTTAAAAATTACTTTTTGAAAAGCCTCATAATTTCAGCTGTTCGCCTACTTCTAGGTAGGGCGATTACCTGTAGGCGGGGCATAAGGTACGTATGGGAGAATGGGAACTATACACAAAACCTGCTGGAAAACTTGACGGAATAGACAATCGAGAGACCCATGCGCAGGTATAGATGTATAATGGGTTATCTTATATGACAGGATCTAACGAGGTCCTTTTGTGGACATGGCTATGAACATTCAGGTTCCATAAAAGCTCAAGTTCTTTTGACCAGGCAGTAAGTTTAAATATTAGTACTTCACGGGAGACTGCACTGTGGAGTTAATTAATTAGTCATTAGTTTATATTAGGCGACTAGTGAAAGGTTAAGCTATTTGCAATGAAGTCTTGATTGAGAAAATCTTGGATTATGCAGAAGTTACGGAGCACACGACCCATTAGAATGATATAAATTAAAAATATGTAAGGATTCGAAAACAGGTGAACGTAACGTACTTTAAGGTAATCTATCAGGTAGAGAGAAAGTTGGTTGTGGTAATGGTAATAGTGACAGGAGTAGTTCTGTGGTGGTAGACTTGGGGCAGTAATAGTAGTAGTGGTGGTGGTTGTGGCATTTTAATAATAGTAGCAGTAGTACTCGTAGTAGCAGTTATTAGTAGCAGCAGTGATACTAGTGGTAGTTTCGATGACAGTATTAGTAGTAGCGATACCCTTGGTAGTGGTAGGTGTTGGTGGTCGTAGTAGTAGTACTGTGGTAGTGGTAAGTGGTAGTAGTAGTAGCAGAACTGATGGTAGTGATAATAGTAATGGTGTCGGTGGTGGTATGGTGGTAGTATTTGCAAGAGCAGCAATAGAAATACTACTAACAGTAGTTTTAATGATAGTAGTAGCAGCAGTAGAAGCAGCACGCATCCAACAGCGATTAACCTGAACATGAGGCTGATGTGAGCTCGCGAATGTCACACATGAACGTGCCTATAGGAGGTCTAACTGAGGCTGTCGATGGGAAAGTGTGCTGGGTGTGGTGTACAAGTGAAGAACATGGCATCTTCAACAGGTCCGCCACATAGAGAGAAACATGGCTTTGTGTGGGTCTGTCTGTTTGTCTGTCAGCCGCACTCCGAATTATATAAACTGGAACAGTCCTCGACAGGAGAATACAGATTAGCTTGTTGAGCTTGCCATGGAACGCCGTCAGATTCAGTCCTACAAGAACAAGTATGAAACAATAGCAGACTGAAACTAAAGCAATTTAGCCTCAGTATGATAGCCTTAATACAGTCATGAAAGATTAATTCGTTCAGTTGAAACAGCCCGTATGAGAGTGTTTCTTGAATTTAAAACCGTCTCCTGTATATCATTTCCCTCTTATCCTTCCATAATAAACCGATTTCTATCGTGATCACTGATCACACTGAAAACGACGACGAAAACGATCAAAACTGCTAATATTGTGAGAGAAATTAAATCAAAGAAAATAACATGTGTAGGATAGGATATTAAATAAGCATGGCTGAAATAAAGAATAAAAATAAACTTTGGGTCAGATTAAGCCTAAGTTAAGGAATAGACTACTTTCAAACAAGGATATAGTTTGGAGGATAATATTAAAAATTAATCTGAGGAACTAGGATGTAAAAATATGGATTTGATTCAGTAGGGTCAGGATAGGAGTCAATGGCAAGTTTATTATTTTAAACCCCAGTGATGAGACTTCAGGTTCCACAGTAAGCGGAAGGCCGAGTACCTACAGATTATTCAAGGAAGAGCGTGAAACAAGGAGTGGATTGTTTAAGTTAGGTGTATATAACATATATTCTGACACGAACTCTTTTCTCTTATTGTACGATATGCTTTCCGTCCAGCAAGATCTTTATAACTAAGCCTTTTGTACGATTAGGCTGAAAACAGAATTGGTGATATTTGCAACATTACAAAGTGGTAGCCTATTGATTTTAGCCACTGCTACCAGCTGTGTGGTTAACAGATGTCAGAAACTTTCATTGTAACAGGATAAAAATAACTGAATAAATATTACGGCTGGTTTTGTAATCGCTGGTGCAAGATATTTCTGTGAACTTATTTGATGTGCAGCCTGTGAACTATTTATTTGCATGTTTGTATAATTACAGAAGGCACTTGGAGATCCTGTTGATAACGAATGAGGTGACACCGAGCTTGTTAAGAGAGGTCGTGACGCATCTTGCAGTGTTACCTCGCAGGGAGAACTAACAAGTAAGCAAACACCACCAAGCTCCATATATAAAATAAGAATCTTGTTACTCGAAGCCCCACAGGAAGATAAGTCTTCTAATTATAAGAAAGATGGGAATAGTTTAAAATTACCTTTTAAAAGGAAAAATTCTTATGTGCTATCACGTGGTCTAATTGCGTGTAATATAACAATAATAATTACAATAACAATATAAGTCATTCATTGCAGTCCTATATTTTTACTGTTAACTCAACAGCTTCAGGAGCTAGTTAATGGTTGGCAAAATCAGACAAACGGAGACAGAAGGAATGCAATACAGGAATATAAGACGTATAGTTACATATATTTTACTGCAAAGCAGATGCAAGAGAAGAAAATTTATACAATCACGGAATATAAAAATATACTTTAATTACATTTTAACCAAATTACCTTGACGACTGTCGAATATCTCGGCGTTGTCACATATTTCATTTGTAACTGAGACGCAGCAAATAGAAGAAAATATTTTTAAATGGATGCACCCTGGTTTGTTAAATATATAATTTTTTTTTATTAAAATCCGTCACAACACAACAACAAAACAGTTGATGTTTAACAGTATTTTGCTACATGTTTCTGCTTTTTATGAAGCCATCAGCAAGAAAATATCTCGTTTAAAATCTCTATCTTTTATTGTACTTCATGTTTTATATTATTATGTTATGGTATATTGTCGAAAATCCAACACTGCACTGAATAATAGAATATGCAATTTAGGAGCTCAAGGACACGTTAATTGTATATTTTCCTAATGACTGCTTTCTAAAATGCCGAAACATATACCAAAATACTGTTAAACATCAACTGTTTAGTTTTTGTATTTTGACGGATTTTAATAAAGAAATTTAAAGAAGGATATTCATTGCGTGAACACAAGAAGTAAAAGAGGCTTTACACTCTCCAGTATTTCTGCCTGCCTTTCTGATACTAATAGCTTATAAGAGAGAAGGCCATCCAATAGGACCGGTCTGAATTTTCATTATTAAATAATTCCTCAAAATAAAGCCGTTTCACGAAAAACTATGCAATAATAAGATATACAAAACGTTTAAAATTATGAATTGTCATTTCTAAAGAATATGTTTTAACATTACGTAGAAAGCATTTTCTGGGCGCGTCCTAGTTTTTGGAGCCAATATTTATAAGAGCCGAGATAGCGCAGTCGGTATAGCGACTGGCCACGGGCTGGACGACGGAGTGGTTAGAGTTCGAGTCCCGGTAGGGTCAAGAATTTTCTCTTCCCCACGTCGTCCACACCGGCTCTGGGGTCCACCAAACCTCCTATCCAATGGATATACTGGGGATTTTTCACAGGAGGTAAAGCAGCCGAGGTTTGATGCTGAGCACTTACCTACAACTAGTGCCGAGGTCAAGAAAATATGGATTCATACATCCACTCCCACGTATACCTTCGTGGTATAGTACTTAATTAGTTAAGTACAGAGACAACTTTACTTTTTAGTGGTAAGAAAAATCCGTATTCACTGAACTGAACATCATATTAAATAACGTATTGCATATCATTTATAATTTAATGTGCCTAATGTTCCAGGACATAACCACGTATATCCTCTAGCTGAGAAACACTTCTTAAGCTTCGAAAACAAACAGAAATGAGAATTCCGTTTCTCAGATCTGCTCTTATCATACCCAGCACAACACAAATTAACTCGGCGGTAGTCGCCGAGAATTGCCACATACCCGTGTTCAATTACAGTGTGAAACGCCTAACAGTCGTGGTTAAGTGGTTCGTGCTTTCAGGAAATCTCGCCACAGACCTATCTCTGGTACAGACAGAGCCTACTCATGTCCTGCAGGAAATACATTTATTCTGAGAACCAAATGAAACCAATGAACATGCCTAGAAATTGTGGATTAGACCCCGAGGTATTGTCCGCAATTTTGTGTTATACCTTTAACATAATTATCAGTGTCCTTCAAACATTGAGGGTTATCAGGAAACTTCGTGCTGTAATATCCGACGGTTAATTACTGCCATAAGCCATTAGCAGATTCTATCTGCAGTTAGTTCAACCAGATTGACTACTTCACAATCAATTTTCTTATCCACCTTAATATTATCTTACAACCTATATAATAATTCAATTTAATTCCTCATTATTTATATGCCGAGGCAACAGCTACAAGGCCAATTACAGATCCTTACGTTCTGTAAGTGTTTAATAAATCCAATTAGCAATCCAAACCCCGTCTACAATCACTCACACGCATGACAATATATAGGCTCTTCTGCTGTGGATATAAGACATGATTGCATTTATTGCATATAATATTTATGTTCTTCGCAGTAGTTTCCAGTCTCGTGAATTATATAATTTGCTCCAGGTTTATGACAAAATTCCTCGTCTGTATTATATCTTCCTGTTACTCCTACAAGTGGCTTCTCATTCGTACTACCTCACATACTTACATGTGCTGCCACTATGCGGTGCTACTAATAAACTAAGAAACAAATAATCATCCTTCTTTATTTAACGAGGCTAACAATGCCATGTGAAGAGAACAAACTGTGAAGCTACGGTCCTCGTAGTGCATTCATAGAACTAGAAGACAAGCTGTTACGTCTTTCGGAGCAGAGAATGCAGACCCGGAAGCTGCCACCTAATGAAAAGATTCTTCACTAATACCAGCCATCCAGGCAAGAACCACGTTCTCTTCTTCAGAGGGGCATCGAAAAATTTCTGTCGATAATACAAGTATGAAAACCTGCAGGGGTCGATCAGTTGAACTGTAATCATAGTTTCACTGTGCTTCTTACAAACTGTCCGACACCCACCTAACCATTCTAAAACTCTGAAACAGCTCCTAGCGGCTAGAATAATTACAAGGCGTCCTGTTTTATTCACCTCATAGTCCTTTCAGACCACCTGACAAGTGCAAAATCCTTCGTACTAAAGAATGACCGAGATGAATAACCTATATACATTACAAAGCGAACAGTTGACGTGTAAAATGCGAGTGTGTGTAGTACGGATGTCTGTATCCACCCTTCGTCTGATACTTAACAAGAGCGGTATTTCGCTTAATTGCAACCTTACTGTAGGTCTGTAAATAGAACTATATCGTACAGTTGAAGTTTTGACTACGCTTATGTGAACAACATGTCACGAAGATGTATGGGAAGTGGAGGTATATCACCACGCATTCTTAATATCTACACTCGTTGGAGGTGAGTGATTAGCTTCACGTTTCGGCTGTTTTACTACAAGGGAGAACCAGTCCTGCTCTATCGGGGATCGATCCCCATAACCACTCACTATTCTGGTAAAGACCAGTTCACACTTATAACTCTAACGGACACTAGAACTGACTGTCACAAAGACGACAATATTATTGTGTCAGTTGGTTCAGATGATGTGTTGAAGGAAGAGAATCTTTGTACGTTCTTTGGACGTATACATGCAACCACACAATTCTAGTCATGGATATTCGTATTTTAACGTTATTTGAAATGTCAATTGCAAAAGATAGCGGTAAATTGTGCGCCTGGGTCTATTTAACACTTATTTAACTAAAACCTTAGGTAAAACTGTAAATATGTAAGTTTTGAGGTTTTCACGGCGATGACTATGAAGAAAGTCGTCTTTTGGGTTTAGGCGCCGTGTATTCTTCGTTTTGGCCGACGTTCCTCCGAAACGTCGGCCAAAACGAAGAATACACGGCGCCTAAACCCAGAAGACGAATTTCTTGAAAACTGTAAATAATTTACATAAAATAAGCTCCTCGTGACACAAAATAATTAGTGTAAGATATCATTAATTTCTTCACTTCCTATATGAAATGTTTTTGTGGATGTGGTGGGTATTTAACAAGAACAAAGAAAAGGTACCGTGTTCTGAATGAACAGTGTCTCGTCTGTTTTCCGAGTAGGTATGAAACATACTGCGCTAGCGGTAGTGCTCTGGATTTTTATTTGGGAAGTCCTCAGTTCGAACTTCAGCCGGGAAACTGACAGTCTTGACGAGCTTTTTCATGGATTTTCTCAATCCCTACAAGGAAATATTGGGATAGCGTCGCTATTAGAAGCGAGTTTTGCCTTCGAAACACTTTGGAAATGAGCGTTCACCAATCTTTCTTGAAACATGAGCTACGTAGTTTAATATTGAGATTATCAAGGAAGAGCCGTGATGAGATGATTATTTGCAGCAAACGGACATTAAAGAACTCATTTCGAAAATATTCTTATCTCGTACGCGAGAGTTAGTGCAATTCAGGAATTTCATACAGAAACACAGCTTTCCTTAAAGATAATTAATTTAATTTAATTTAATGGGTTAAATAGCATCTCTTTAGTCATATTTACTAAATTTAAGCATATGTGTGACTTTTCAAAAGCATAAACCTTAAATTACCAAAGATAAATTTTCGCGTCAGAGAAGATAATTTCCTATTTTCTTTTCAGAAGTGCACTCCCCATATGCCTTTGTAGCATAATGCTTATTTAGTTAAGCACAGGGACAGCTTTACCTTTACATTTAGCTTTTCAGAAAAATAACTCCGAAGATATTTTGTTAGGGACACCATGTATGCGAACCAGAAGACGTAAGAAGATGCTGGATGACCTTGGGGACAGAAGAGGATATTCTCATTTGAAGGAGAAATCTCTAGATCGCATTAAGTGGAGAAACTGTTTTGGGAGAGACTGTGGACCTGTCGTCTGACAGATTACTGATAAATGAAAAACCTATATTTCATGTACCCAAGGTTACTGACTACTGGCTCTATGGCGTCGAGTTAATAGGGAATATTGTTTTGGGAATGAACGAGACAGGAAATGTTCCTTACCTAATTTACATGAGGTTAGACAGGATAGCCCGTCCCCACGACAAGATCTGAAATCAGAACCTTCAGAATAGGAAATAAGGTTACTCATAACTCGACCTGCCAGGTTCAATGAACTTAATTTTAGTATTATACTTAATCGAAGTTAACTTGATCCTTTTCGAATTATAACAAATGCACCCTTGTATATAAACAGCCAAACGTTACATACAGATCTAAATATGACATACATCAAAGACGTCATCAGAGAAAAAAGTACCACACACCACAACAAACTAGCAAATCACCCAAACGACATCCTACAGCCACTCGTTGAACTGCAGCACAATCGAAGACGCCGAAGATACTGGCCAGCTGACCTAAAAGAAAACTCCCACTGGGGAAGGGACTCATCACGTCATTAAAGAGCATCATAGCTCTTCCGTCAGCAAACTAGCTTATAGAATTGTAGAGTCTGATTGCTTAATAAATAAATAAATAAATAAACAAATAAAACTTGATCCGTAGTGGAACAAGTCAGCTGAGAGGTGTGGAATGGAAGTGTTGCACCAGACGATATTCAAACCATGGAACTACTGACCTGCCAGACATCAACAAGTCATTCAACTCTCCGATTTTCTCATTCAGTTTGTTTCACGATCTTTGAACTTGCTGCAGTGGAAACAATGAATTAGTCACGTTTTCCTGGAAGCCGAGTTCACAACCATAGTCGCCCGCTTTAGTTTTTTTTTATCGCATTTTACGAGATTGAAGTGATATGAAGACAGAATTCCCTGAAGGGCTTTGCTTATGTCAATACAGTCAAGTGCACCGGAACAAAGGCGAAGTTTATCTGCAGAGAAGAAAAGCTTATATCGACCTGAGCATTTCATTTGGCGGAAAACGTGATGGCGTTTCAGATTACCAAATTAGAGAACTATTTCCAAATTACGCGTACAGATGTGCCAACATCCAAATGTTCATTAATTCTCTGATGGTTACGAACAAGAATGTTACAAAATGAATTCCCTACAATTGCATACCTGGAGGAAGAAACCTGTAACTAAATTTTAGGACTAGAATAATAATTAATAAACCCTCAAAAGATATCTCCAAGCAGGTTATGAAGGAGTAAAAGCCTATTTTTATCCTATTTTCTTTATTTAAAAAATAAAAGCAATCTTATGGCATAACATTGCTGTCTGTATATCTATATACCTGTCTTTCCTCTAACAAACCGGAAGATTGACGCCAGATGGGGCAGTCGTTGTTAGGTAACGGCTCTTTAAAAAATTTTCCCGCAGCAATGAATACATACGCAACAATAGACAAATTGTTTGACGCAGTGTATTCTACGCGGCCCGTGTCATATCATTCCTTGATTGTGGTTTATTCTTCGACGCTTGCAGTATCTAGGCTACGTGGTGTCAAATGTTAAGACGATTGATGAACTGTGAATTGGAAATGATTTGGAAGAAGGCGATCGTAGCCTGATCGAGTGTCAGCTCGATGTTTGCCTCAGAAACTGAAGGAAACCGCGAGAGACCTTAGTCCGGATAGACAGTTGAAATTGTTGTTCACTAATGCTTGAATCTCATTACCACATTCTTCAATTGCATGTATCTACTCTTACACAGGAGAAGGTTAACCCACAGGGCTCACAATGAAAACAATATTAAGGTCACCATTCTTTCAGTTTTGTGAGTACAAAATTCATTGAAGTTTTCTATTTTGTCTACTTAGCATTAAAATATATTAAAACTAAGTAAATGCATTTGAATTTTATGGTTTAAATTCTTGTTCTTGTAGTCGTGCAGTCTAAGGTATGAAAAATTTGTACTCGTTCGAACATTGGGATCGTGGCTTCGAATCCCACTCAAGGCATGGATGTCTGTCTGTGTTTATTCTGTCTTTGTGTTAGGTACCGGCCTTGTGACGGGCTGATCCACCGTCCAAGGAGTCCTACCGACTGTCTTAAATGAAGAAACTGAAGTGAAACGAAGCGTTTCACGGATGCCCCTTATGCTCCAAGTAGGAGCAGTATGAAGAAGAAGAAGGAGAAGAAGAAGAATTGTACTTGTGTTTGCATTGTAGGGCATATTTCGGAGTAACATGGCGTCTCTGCTTGCTGCCTGCTTTACGCTGGCTTATTGCTTAGCTTATTCTTCGACCAGGAAGAGGGAGGCTCAATATTGGCCCGCAAAGCCAGTTGACTTTCAACGGGCTACACTGCGCTATACCAGAAGATAGAACTCTTCATAACCACCGCTGTGAGAAGCTCAGATCCTACACAGCGCTATATCCCAGTAGACAGAACTCTTCATAACCACCGCTGTGAGAACCTCAGATCCTATACAGCGCTATAGCCCAGTAGACAGAACTCTTCATAACCACCGCTGTGAGAACCTCAGATCCTACGCGGCACTATATCCCAGAAGATAGACTCTTCATATGCACCGATGTGAGGACCTCAGATCCTGCACATGGGATCATGCTGTAGATCGTTGTTCTTCTTCAATGAATTGTACTTATAAATTCAGTAGTCATGTTGGGGCACGCGGTAGCGTAGGTGGTTGAGGCACAGTGTTACCAGCCGGAAGATCGCGGGTTCGAATTCCGATGAGGTGGATTTTTAAATGACCTAATCCTTCCAGCGAACTATGGTCCTGGGGTCGACTCAAGCTCTGGCAGAAATAAGTTCCAAGAATCTTCCTGGGGCGTAAAGTGCGGCCGGCGCGTAGGGCTGACAACCTTAAAGCCATCTGCTAGGCGACTGCCTAGAGAAAATGTGGGAGTCTCGACGTCACAACCCTACGGCCTTCACGGTCTGTTACAGGGATAGTTTAATCTTTATTACCAGTAGTCATGTCAGACGTGTCACAGTATCACCACAATTCAAGAAGCAGCAGGAGATCTACATGTAAATGGTGAAGATTTATAGAGAGTGATTCTATATTACTATCAGATTTTCCGTGGCCTATAATTTTTAAAACCGCAAACAACAAAATAAACTGCTTACGGGATGATTTTCCTGGACGTTAGGTTGCTCGTGATGGACCAACTCCATGGCCTCTGCTCTCACCCAACATTACGCCGCTTATTTCTTCCTGTGGGGATACATTCAGGACATTGTTTACAAGGTCCCTGTGACTTGTTCGATGAAATGAAGCTCAGAATTGTTGTTGCGATGGGAAAAATTACACCGCGAATGCTGGAGAACACTTGTAGGGAAAATGAATACCGCTTGGACAACTTACGTGGTAGGAAAGGTGGGCATGTTGAAGTTGTTTAGCATTCTATATTATTAATTTCATAAGTAATGAAACTTTTTGAGTTACAATTTCATATTTCGTCAGTCGCTTTATTTCTTTTTTCCAGTTTGAAAAATATAGGCCAAGGAAACTCCGATAATAATTTAGAATCGCTCTGTATTTGGCTGTATCTACTCTTCTACCGCAATGTAGGATCGTCTTTCCTAACTCCCGGTAGCAAAGCAGCTATATATTGTGAAACATTTTCAGTTACCTTGAGCCGTGACCTATTATAATAATCAGGCAATGCTGCCTCCAATATTAATGTTTCATTGTGCTGAAGAATTTCAACGCCAAACCACAGAGCTGCTAAGGATTAAGCACTATTTCGTGACGTGTGCTGCCACCACCCTCTGACGGAAACGATTTGTGGCTCAGAGCCACCGAACAGTTTGGACAGAAATCCTTAAGCGCTGTGCACTGCTGAACCTCTGTGTATCTACGTTGCTTCGGTAGCGGGAAGAAACTGGATCACGTGAAGGTTACAGACTACCGCCTTTTTGGGTTGCCTCCAGTTTAACAAAAGATATCTCGTAGATTCTAAAGGGTTTTAACATTGGTGTACAGTAAAACTTGGTTATAGCAACATCGGTTTCTGCGACACCTTGTCTATTGCGTCAAATATTCAATGGTACGAACTAATTCCTCATAAAGCAACTGGTTTTATACCTTGCTTAGTACGACATGCACAAATGCATCAACCTCGTATGTAACGTCATTTTCATTCCTGAATTTCTCTGATATGGACATTGAACGTAATTTAGAAAGTGTGTATTGGGCAAGTAACAGGAAACAGATGAAGATAACTGATTACTGTACTCGTATCTAGGTACAGTAAGGCACAACAATTGATGTAATCTACTGTAATTTGGTGAGTAGGCCTACCTTTAATATACAGTATTAGTGCGGTGTGTATTGTCAGTGAAAAGCGCTGTAATATGTCTTTGACATTACACATTTGGGCAATTCCACGTTAATGTTACGTTAATCTGTACTTAACTACGTATTTCACTTAAAAAATGCAACATTTTAACTCGGTTTTTGGTAGATTTTTACGTGACTAACATAAGGCTACTGTGGAAGTGCCCATTTCGGTTACAACGACATTCGTTTATAACGACACTATTTTTAGGTCCCTTTGATGACGTTATAACCAAGTTCTACTGTATTACACAAAGAATTACTGGATTTTTTTACTTTTTCCATCATCCGGTATTGTACAGAATAGAAAACATGACGTTTTGGAAACTGGATCTGTTTCCGTCCTCAGGTAAGAGGGAAGACACTCAGCGGGGCCCTTAGAAAGAGGCAATCTGGATCGGTGGACAAAGATGTCTCTTTCTCGAACATTTACATTACTTATTTTGTGCGTGTTCATTTCAAGGTCAGTCTTTCTTTCGCTCTACATAGCGTTTTTCCTACCAGTGTTTAATTATGTTCTCTCAATCAATGTTAAGGGAACTTTACGATTCTATGCAAAAAACGTGAAACGTCCAGCTTAACAGACTCCATGGCTAGTCATACCAATAAATTACAATTCGAAGAGTACTGTCTTCTGTCTCTCTGACTGAAAGTCAACTAATGTTTCGCAGAAATATATTGCCTCCACCTTCAGGGTTGAATAAGTCAAGCAAGATATCAGAGTGAACGCATGTGGCACTCTGCTTGCCACCTGCATTCAAGCTAGTATCTTGCTTGGTTTGGTTATATCTCCAATAAGATAGTACTTTCCATAACAGCAGCTCTGAGAACCTGAAGTCTTACAAACTGCAACTCAGTCAGGAAGGGAAGCAGAATGTTATCTGCCAATAGCTAGGCCCTGCTTAAAATCTCTGACTTACATCTGCCACTCTGAATTTCCCTTCTGGTTTTCTGTATCGTGAATCTCTTCCGTTCTTTCTCTCTCTCTGAGAATCTCTCATATATCCGGATCAAAACACTTACGGATTAATACAAAGAATTATTCTGAATTTGCAGCAGCATTTCTTCATATCTACTGGTCCAGTTACACTCTATGTTAAATTACACATCTGTGCGTTACCTAACACATTCTACTCAAAGCTGAGGTCAAATATCTTCTTTCAAAATGAAATAACAAAAATAGTAGCAGTGCACCTCAAAGACTGCATAGTATCCCAGGCGGTAAGACTCAGAATTACTGGATTTTTGTACTTTGTCCTTCGTCCGGTGCTCTAGAAACTAGAAAACAAAACGTTTTGGAAACTTGGATCTGTTTCCGTTCTCAGGTGATAGGTGGAAGGAAGACACCTACAAAGAGCTAACCTCAATCACCAGACAAAGTAAAAAAAAAAAGAATAATAATAATTCTGAATATTATACAACATCGTATAATTTTTCAAAGGGTGTAAAATTTTCCTTAAGATCTATCATACTGCGAGACATGACGTCAATGTCATCAGAACCTTCTTACTGACAATATACTCGTATTAAGCCACAGCAATAAACTAGGAACCGCACAGATTTGCAAAAGTAATCAGTCGGAAGAAATAGGTGAGGTGGAGACAGGCCGCAAGTCTAGCCGGCCAATACAGAAAAAAAGAAGAAATTAAACATTAACAGAAGCAACAATGCTGCTGGCAGTAATGTACTTAAGAATCGCTCATGGCGTTCATAAATCTTCTCTTTATAAATATTCGCTTGAAGAGGCGCAAAATGAAACAGTCTCTCATGTGCTGTTGCGTCACACCTTTCAGTTTATAAGCAAATTGTCGTGGTGTTGATTAAAGTTTGCATTAGAACCCCTTCCTGACACTTCATAATATTTTAATTTCAAGGCCTTGGTTCTGCCAGGAAGGTTAGGTTTCGCTATTGTGCCACAGCGGAGCATCTCTGTTTTACAAACGGGTTTCCTTCTGTGCAATTTCACGTTCATTTTTTTTATGTTCGTTTAATCCAGAGAGACGTCTATCAGACAGTCCTCTCTACTAGGATGTAACTCCCCGACTTCCGTTGAAAAATAACGGACAGTTCAAGGGAATATTTCATCTCCCAAATGTCGGTTGACTTTCCACGAACTTCACGGTGTTATATCTCAGAAGACAGAACTCTTTTTAGCCACGGCGCTCAGATCCTTATTTCCAACACGGAGTTCCAATGTTGTCAGCTTCATACAGAGACACTCACAGAATATTAATCCTTGTACTTTTACGCATTTAAATCTTCTTGTCACATGGAAAAATATATCAAAATGAGTTGCTGATAGTCTCTCTCTCTCTCTTTCCTATGCTCCGCATTGGAACATAGGGCACTTATGTAACGCTTTGTTTCACTTCAGTTACTTAATCCTAAAACAGTCGGTAGTACCCCTTGGATTGTGGATCAATCAGTCGCAAGCCCGCTACCTACACAGAAGAACACAAACATAGAATAAACGCAGACAGACATCCATGTCTTAAGTAGGATTCGAACCCACGATCCCAGTGTTTCAGCGGGCGAAGACTGTTCATGCCTTAGACCGTGCGCCCATTGTGATCAGTTGTGGATAATAATAAGACCTATTTTATGCAATTACTAATTTTTATTAGACGATAAGTCAAGATTTTTAGTGCAGGCCCTGCACCTTCAGCAAGAAAGTTAATTAGAATCCATCTAGTACTTTCTGAACACAAATTCGCAAAAGCACGGACAGTCATGGCCTTCTCATTATGCCCTTATGTTATGTACTTAGCACAAACGATGTGCATTAAGAACTAATATTGCACTGTATATTGCTTGTGCTTGGGACTTCTTTTCTAACCATCTTAAATAATTCTGAAAACATGTCATTGTGGAGACACAGCAGGAGACAGTATGATATTGCCGAGTTTATGACCTTTACCCTTCGTATAGTCTTCTGAATGGACATAACATTTCGGAAACAAGATGGTACCTGCTCAGTTGGTTTCAGCGGAAAGAGCCAATCTTAATTGATGCACATTTTCTTTTAAATAAACAAGTCATTGAGAAGAGTGTGAGAAACATTTGCAGGCATCTCCCTCACTAAACACACATCTACACAGCCCAGAAGCAGACTGGCTACACCAGCAAAGGTTTCACCCTTACGTGCGAGAGGAAACTATTCGACGTCCAGCATCTGAACTTGTTCCTTTTTCTCCACAAAGCAACTCAGTTTTTATATATCTTAAGACATTGAATTTAGCCTCCTAAATATCATATGGGGTTTTCTGTGAACAAAGTGCACGAAATAAAATAAAATAAAGGAAATGGCACCTGTCCTTCCGAATTTACTGAACCGAAATTTATTACACTTTTGGAGGTTTCTCTCGAACAGTATCAATTAGTTTCACAGTCTTAAATGTTGTGGAAGTACTATTTCGTCTATTATCAGTCAACATACAACATCCGCTCTACACGAAAAAACACTGCACATCGATTTTACAAAAAATGGCTCTGCATACTAGAAAAATGAAAATATAAAATATAGACAGTACTGTGCTCTACATTCTTTATTTGGAAATTGATATGTCCTGTGTTGAATGTTAGACAAAATAATATGGAGAAATCATGTTACCGTAGTATGACCATCTAGTCTACAAACTATAAAGTTTAATTGCACCAAAAGCAGGCGTTAAAATTTCAAAAAGAGAAAATGAATTCCATTTTAATATTTTTTTACATTTCTCAGTTAAGGGCCCCCATCCCACAAAAAAGAAATAATTCTTCTTATTCGTAATGCCTAGTTTTCACCGTGGAGTGCCCCAGGCGGTTAGGTGCTAGCTTCCCATTAAGGAGGTCCTGATTTAATCTCGGATCACTTCATTTGAGATTCGTGGTGGACGAAGTGGTATAGGAGTAGGTTTTTTCCTCCGAGTTTCTTCGGTTTCCCCTTGCTAGCCATCATTCCACCATTGTTTTACACTGATCTATTACCATCTCCTGAGTTGTGCAAATGCTCTGACATGGCAGCACATCATTACGTACTATGTCTTTGTGTTGGAGGCTTCATCTCTCTCTCTCCCACAACTTAGTTACGGAGTAAGGAAAGTACTTTCTTAATGTTCATAGTCTCCTGTGATGTGACACCGTGTATTTTCCAAGGTAAGACGGAGAGAATAGTTTCACAGAAATATTGACACCCGCCTAACAGACAATCCCCTGCTGTAAACCAGAGGAACACAACCTTAATTGGCACAACCTTGTTAACCTCTGATCTCATGCTTCTAATGCTTAAGAAAACAGTGGATTTGTATGACATGTCGCTCTGTGATGGGAACTTTAATGCTCATTTCTATGAAATTCATCGGTGCAAGAATTTCAGAACGAGATCTAGGATACGAAACGAAAAGAAAATGATAAATTAAGTTCAAAGAAGAATGAAAGTTCCTAAAAAGACGTCTGGTAAGTTATGTTACGAAAAGGTAGAGCTGCGAATATTAAATCCTAATGTAAGGCATTTATACCTTTCTGTTGTGAGAAGCTGTTTATGACTGCCATATAAAGCCACTTTATTGTTTTATTTTTATTGCCTTACGTTTTAAAAAATGCTTTATAATTCTCATTTTATTCCTAACGATTCAGTTTCCTGACTGAAAGTCATGACCACCGCGCAATACTTTACAGTCTGTTTGGGTGCTGCAACGTAAGTCTTCTTTCCTAGCGGCAGACATAATAAAACCTACATTTCTATGAGATAGACAAAAAGACTGTTAGCACTCAGCTGATCAACAACCTCCCGATACTTCTTGCTTCTTTAGATGTTATTTTCTCCATTAAGGTTGGCTCTCCTTAACGTTCTATTTTTATTCCTCTTTGCCTCCAAGGTCTGCTTCAAAATTACACAGGACGGAGAAAGGGTAAGGAATAATTGTGCTCTGCGGTTTTGGGGAAAAAATCTGAGAAGAAATGGAATTATTCAACGGACAAGGACGAAATAAAATTTATTTTCCTGTCTGTTTTGTAATTTACTGTACGAAGTGACGCTCTGTGTCAAGCACAAGCGTGACATTCCTATATTAAAAATAAAATTGTCAGATAAATACAGCTCTGTTTTTCTTGCTACGGGATACATTACAATGAGGGATAGCTCGGTCGGCCAAGATAATATTTGCAGGAGCATTTCTTAATTTTCCTATGTGGCTGCCGACTCAGTAGAGCAGAAGTCACTAATTCAGGGTGTTCACAGATATGATTGCAAAATCGTATGTGTGCATGTGTGTAAACATAAGATTATTTCATGATATTCTCCATACTACCTTATATTTTTCGCCCCTATAGCTAGGATTTTATTACGCAGCAACGTAAAAGCAAAATTTTAACGGATTAGTAATACTGCATAAAGAAATATGAAATGACAAGAACGACGAAAGAAATATTAAGGCTGGAAACGGTAATTCTGAAAAAACGGAACATGTAACACATATCAGTAATTGTAATGAAATATGATGAAGAAGTAACAATGTTGAAAAAACGTAGCAGCGCAATTACCAGAAGCAAGAAATTACTGCTGAACCAAACGTCATTGCAACCGAGAGAGTATTCTCAAGCGAAAGATTATAATCTCCGTCCAGTGTGACAAATATTTTTTTCTCATTTACAGGAACACAGCGCTAGCCGAACAACAGGACGACACTAAAAGTCATATTCGTCAAACAACGGAACCCCGAGGCGGTAGACACTCTTCTTCCTTTAGAGAGAGGCAATATAAGAGGCACACCAAATTGGATGTAAATTTTTGCAAAGTTTTTAAACCACACTTGTAAACAGACTAATTGTAATAATTTATAAATATTTGAATGCATTCATGCACTTCGCTGTAATTGACAAGGGATCAGATTTTATATTCAAGGCATTGTAATGACATTGTGTGTATGTATCGATATTGACCAATCACATTGTAATAATATTTTCCGCAAGTATTGATATGTCCTTCTGAAAATGGTCCCTCCGACCGAAACATGCCGAGGATGAAAGATTAGAAAGGAGAAAAAACATTTATCAATCTCACCGGACGGAGATGATAATCTTTTATACTATTGCTAGTGTGACGGACCGGGATGAACCAGATGAAACTTCTTAATTTTATTCGGGAGGTGACAGGTTCAGATCTCGACCAGAACACCGACTCCCATGGTTCAGGGTTTCAGTGATTCTCTGCCGTCCCTCCAGTCATCTGCTGGGACATTGCCTCAAAGTAGGCCATGGTCGCTTCCTTCTGCATTCTCTTAACAATTCGCTATTCATTATCCCTATAAAGGCCAGTGATTACTGCATGTACCGGCTGCTTCAGCATACCAGAACTTCGTATTCTGCCCAAGCAGTGCACAGCTTACTTGTGCGCTTCGTATTATTCACACAACAAACTGCGACAGTTTCCAAAAACGAATCAACTAGTCTATTTTTGTTCCTGGTTTGTGCCGTAATGCTGGTTACCAACACTAGCAGCACACGGCCTCCATTTTCTCTCTAGAGTGAAATTCTACCCTGAAGATGAGGACAATGTTTTGTAAATACGCATCTACAAGTCTATACAGGGTGATTCACGAAGTTTTACCCCCACTTAAGGAGGGCATTCCTGGGGTAATTTGGAACAAAAAATGTTAATATACTAATGGTATCCAACTCATAATTAAAGAGATACAGTAATTTGAAAAATTGCGAAAAATCTTTTTTTCTTTGAATTTCAGTCAAAACAAATTAGAAATACAATACAAACACTTTTAAATCATTAATGTTTTAGGAAAGAAGCATTCTAAAACCAATCTTTTTTCCCAATTTCTTAATTTTACGTTGTGCAACATTTTTCATCGATTTTGTGTTACAAAATTACATTATTTTCAGCATCCCATTTTGTAAACATACCAATGGTTGCATATCACACCCTTCTATCAATCTGTTTCCTTTCAACTGTAGTGCTTTAAAAGACGACTGGATTTACATAAGATTTTCAAAAATGTTTTCCTGGACGTCAACACAATGGCTCGCACGCGTATGAACCGCTCTGCCTATCTACCTACGCGCAACATTCAAACCGGCCTACCTTATCTGCTGACATAGCTGACTGGAACGTATGGTCGCCCACGCTGAAGCATAGCGCTGCATTCACAATGATGCGTTTAGAAAATCTATTGTTACTCCGTAACTATTGAAAATCGACCACAAGTTTATAAGGAAATTTTGGAGGAAATAACCCCAGAAATATGTGCCATAAGCCGGGGTAAAACTTCGTGAATCACCCTGTGTAATGTCATAATTCAGGAGACCACAATTTGGTTCTACTCCATGTTGATAATCTAAAATATTTTGTTCTTTTAAATTGATATTGTAACGGATTTAATCAACGCTTTGCCATGCGATAGCTCAGTAAACACGGTTTAACACGCAACGATAGATGAGGCTGTGTTTTCTATGCCGTCTGCGGCAAGCCAAGCGTTGCTAGCGGACCAATGAACTCGCAATCTGACACGTGACATGTGTTTTCTGTGTGTTTTGCTCCATGCAACAATAGAGGGGCTGTTTTCTGTGCGTTGTCCGTTCAGAGATAATGTAAGAAATACGGGAATGAGAATTGACTTCACTTAAGTTCCGAGGGAAGTGTAATGTGGCCAGAAGAAGAATTAGAATATATAGTGTGTGACGTTACATGTGCTGTATTACATCGCTATTGGGAGTGTGTAATTTAGTGACACTTTTATAAGTCCTTCGTTACAAATCCATTGTCAGGAAACGGATAGTGAAATCTAGTGGAAATAGATTGCAAATATTAGAGTGAAATGACTGTAAATTGTGTAAACCAGCAATAGCGTAATAATTATTTGTAGTTACGATCTGTAAGTCGTAACTAAATCGATTCTTCAATTCAGATCCGAGTCTATAGTCACTGCTACATGTGACAACATTAAATGACTGTTGAAACTGTATTATTTCTAACAACAAAAGGTTTATCTGAAAACTTAAATTTAAATCATTTACGTAATACGTAAACCTATGAACGTCTCTAATGTACGGAGAACGTTCCCAGAGAAAGATGGGTTAGAAATAACAATACGGCTCGTTACAGATTACAAGTTTCCTTTAGTAAAAAACGTATTTCCACTGCCTTCTTAAAAACAGACCCTACACAATAATTCTACCAAAAATATCGGCACTTTTATTGCCAATACAGACAAGAGGTGAGGGGGGATCGCTTCTGAGCAGGGGATAGACTATTATATTTCTTGTAATAGATTTTTTGTAAACAAAGAGCTGCCACTATAAGAAAAGGGAAGATGCGTCAAAGAGCGTGACCGTTGAGCAGGTACAATTACGAGGTGAGTAGGAAAGTAATGACCGAACTTCGGTTGCTAAATTACGTGTGGTCTCTGTGCGATGGTTCACTAAGCTTTCGGAACCTTGTACTCTACGCCATCCTATATTAACCCGAGCTACCCAAACAGCCTAATCCACTGTGGCAAACAATGAGTGCCCTATACGTCCCACGACAAAGGGCTGCAGCCCAGCAGGTTGGTTATCAGCGAAGTTCCACAAAGTTGTGTTCATAATTTTTCAAGTCCAGATTTCGGCCAGTTTGTCAGTAAGGGCGGCCGCACACCAACTGCGTCAAAACAAACAACAAGACATGAGACAAAAGACGCAGTCTTGCTTCATTCGTGATACATCAGCCTGAAGCTGAAGCCAGCATCATGACTCAGACCGGTGTGCAGCGGTTTTCATATTCTCACGCGTTTCATCTGTGCATGTCGCAGACATCGTGTCTTGACTGTTACATGTCTTGATGCATGCCGGTGTGCAGCCTACTTAATACTGTCTGAGGTCCTCCGTGGTGTTACATGATCTCTGCAGACAAATGACTGGTCTGAAATGACATTTTCTTCCTAAATTACTTTTTAATCATTATCGTCTTCTCCGCACGATTGACACTATGTAACATATGCAGATAATATAATGTCGTTAAATAACCTGAGGCTGAGACTGAAACTGCAGTGAGAACAGGGAGTGGAGACAAGAACACTTGCAATAGGGCGAAATTCCTATTAGTGTCTGGGGTTGGTTCTTTCGCATACCATTATCGGCAATAAGAATGTTTTTGCTTTCCAAAACGTCATGTCACTTAATGAACGGACTAATTATTTTTAAAGAAGACAGTTTCGTTCCTCGGATTATATTTATAATAGCACATTCTAGTCAACTGTCCTACGCACTTGGTTTCACTGAACTCTAAATCAACTTCCTAAGGTTCTTTTCTATAATATTCAGTAAATTATATACATACTCCTTGAAAACATTCCACCGAAGTGCCTTAAGTTATGCCATCTATTCTGCATTTCATTTTAAAACCATCTCAAGCTGGGTTCATTCCATTTTCTACATACACAAATTCACATATCATGACGATGCAGTGATTTGTCATACACCTCAGTCTTACACTTTATAATTTTCTTCTTATTTTAAAGCGATTTTGTTTTATTAGAAGACAAGGTTGCTTATAAATTTTCCATTATTAGTTTCATGTTTCAGGATGTCCTTCATGTTCTTCATAGTTACTCAGCTTATCAAGAAAATCCCTCCGTTTTAAGAAAGCCGTAGTTTCATTACTTCGCTGATTGAAGTCCACTAACGGATACTACTCTGTACCATTAGACTGCACAACCTTTATATGGTCACGTGTTTTGGTGACTATATACGGGGTTCGGAGTAATAATTGTATTTTACCTCTTACAGGTCGCAACAACAAATAATTATTACACTATTGCTGATTTACACAATTTACAATCACTGCACAATAATCTTCTCAGTCTATTTCCAATAGTCTTCACTATCCGTTTCCTGGCAATGGATTTTAACACAGGAACTGTGTCACACTCTATGTATCACTGTACTACAGCACAAATAAAGTCTTTAATTCACACGTTAAGACTTCACAAGCTGACTTCTTATTCTTCTTCAACTACTTACTTCCCGTTGCTATATCCTACCGACAACTGAAACCTCGTTCTATTGTATTCTGTTGTATATCGTTGTATTCCCATTCTATTGACTCTCTCAGCTACTAGCATCGGAATTTGGTTCACTTATATAGACGCTGCACGGACCACGCGTCACAGAAAACACATGTCTCGGATCGGATCTACAGAGAACACCTACTTACATCACTCTTTCCACCGTTATGTGACGTTACCCTGCACGCGTGAACATATCTAGCCTCTCGGTGCTTAGCAAATGTCCGTCAGCGGTCCACAGAAAACATCACTCCTGTATTGCTGGCCTCGTGTTGGTTGTAGACGTTGCCTGGCAATGGGTTTACATGTCACAATGCTCTCAAATTCCATTACTGGTAATTTAAATAAACACAGGTTTCTTTGTAACGCCCTGCTTGAATTTGAGAACAATACTGCCTTCTAATCAGTGGGAACTGGGCCGGTTTCCACGAGACCAAGCGTCCAGAGCGGGAGACGGGTAACTCGTAGCTATCTCGTGCTTGGAGATATACTTCCACTCCCCCATACGCCTTCATTACTTTGAGCATTACTGAATGAGCCCTGGTTCATATGTATATATGCTAGTCCTCTGCTAAATATCCGGTTGAATTCTGGATAAGATTTGCCTGCTGTATATTTCTCTGCTATTCCTTACTTTCTCTGCCTTCTGATCTTGAGTGGAGGCGGAGGGTGGAACTGGAGAGATTAGACAGCAGCGGCAGACAGTGCTATGTCTGTGGCGGAGATAATGATGCTTGCGGTTGGCCTTTGTTTCGCTACTGTCGCATGAGGCCATTTCTCTAATCAGCTCCCTACTACATTGACCCCAGGACTATTCACCTCTTTCCACTTCTCTGATCTCTCTGAAGCCCGAGGCATTAAAAGGTCGTACAACGTCGAAACGAGCCGAGACAGCTCAGTGAGAGTGACTGTATGGGGACTGCACGGCCGGGATTTGAGTCTCCACAGGGGCAAGAACATTCCCCATCGCTACTGAGTCCACGCAGGCTCTGGGGTTTGCTCGGTTTCCTATTTAATGGTACCTGAGACACTTTCTCTGAGAGAAAGTTGACTGGTGACCAACTCATGTTGACTGATAACCTCCATCCAAAATACGTGAAGTTTTAACTTCAGAGTCCTCGTCAATCTTGGACACTGATTCAATTTGGCATGCCCAAACCGCTGAGAAACTGTACGAGTTAGAAGGATTCTAAACCAGAGGAAGAATGTTATAAGGAAGAAGCGCCTTATGCAAAGAGAATAATATTAAACGAACGTTTTATTTTTACTTTAGTTTCTTNAGATTTTATTGTCATAAAATTATTAGGTGATCTCTAGAGAAAATCGGTTTCTATGTAGTAGGGCCTGTCCTAAATTGATCATTGTTTCGTTATTCTGATTTCAGAACATCTCTCTGAGCACTTTCTTATCAGATATTTTTAATTTATATTCCTTCTGGGCTCATCTAAACACAATACGGCTCATTCGAATTTTACATTACAGTATCCCAATTTTCTTTACTTATCTCCATATAAATAAGTCTTCCTACGTTTTCCGTTCCAATTTCACATTTAGGCCTACAAATTTTTTTAAAATATGTCACATTTTTGCAGGACATTTGATTTCCCTTACCCATGTCATTTCCCAATTAATTACAAAAACAAACCTTATGTAATAATTACTATCTGCAGTAAACAGTTTCGGAGATTTCCAGTAAGAAGAAAGCAGTCTTCTGGGATTTGGCACCGTGTATATGTGGTGTTAACCGACGTTTCGGAGGAACGTATCGCCTCCATCTTCAGGGTAGAAGAAAAATATAAGAATTCTGCAAGCGGAGAGACCGTGAGAACCGGTAAAAGTAGACGGTCTCTCCGCTTGCAGAATTCTTATATTTTTCTTCTACCCTGAAGATGGAGGCGATACGTTCCTCCGAAACGTCGGTTAACACCACATATACACGGTGCCAAATCCCAGAAGACTGCTTTCTTCTTACTGGAAATCTCCGAAACTGTTTACTGCAGATAGTAATTATTACATAAGGTTTGTTTTTGTAATTAATTGGGAAATGACATGGGTAAGGGAAATCAAATGTCCTGCAAAAATGTGACATATTTTAAAAAAATTTGTAGGCCTAAATGTGAAATTGGAACGGAAAACGTAGGAAGACTTATTTATATGGAGATAAGTAAAGAAAATTGGGATACTGTAATGTAAAATTCGAATGAGCCGTATTGTGTTTAGATGAGCCCAGAAGGAATATAAATTAAAAATATCTGATAAGAAAGTGCTCAGAGAGATGTTCTGAAATCAGAATAACGAAACAATGATCAATTTAGGACAGGCCCTACTACATAGAAACCGATTTTCTCTAGAGATCACCTAATAATTTTATGACAATAAAATCTAGGAAACAGGATGAGGAAACATGAAATGCTCGCAGAGGTATCGTGTGAGGAAAATTCTAGGAAAATTTCCTAGCTCACAACGTTTAGATATTATTGGTGCTAATATTAGGCTCTGTTGCCAGAGAGCTGGATGAAAGTTTAATTAATTACCTTAATATCCTGAACTGCCCATCTTAACTTTGCAGGGTCATACAGGATTCCCCCGCTTTTTATTCTCATAGTTTTAATTTACGTTATTTCGTTACAGTAAGAGACTGTGTGTTTAAACCATAAAAGGCATCTATTAAAAATTAATTTATATAGGCATATTTTAATATATGCTCTATTATATAATCATACCTTATGGTAAAATGCTGTCACGTATGAGGGGTGACTAATAATAGCGGGTACTGGATTGGATGATTCGATTCATTGGCACTTCTATTACAATTTCAATCAATTACAACAGCTGACAATCAATGACTGTCTACAACTCTCTCCATTCCTTACTGGACTACGAGTGTCTTCTCTTCCACTGTGACGAATGACGCAACGAAGAAGGAAGACTCTCTTGCTACCGAACTCTCTTGAACTGAGCTAACTTCGACTAGAACTGAATATAGATCATAATCTCGAACATTTCTTCTATTTCTGAACCTATTCGTTGCCGCGAGAACTTATGTTAATTTCGTGACGAACCATTATCTAGTAATGGGCCACTCCGGCTTTCAGGCGTCATGTCACAATACGTAATGTCTATTAAATTATATATATAAACTTAAAATACTCTGGAAAGTAGTTATGGATACTGATACATAGGCCAGTATGAAGAGATAGAAAAGAATTATGGATAGGTTAGAAAAGAGCCCCTTCTCGACGGAACGGGTAAAGGCAGATGGCTGAGAGTAGCTTGCAATTATAAATCTACAACGCAGAATTTAAGACGAAGAATAGCAGGGAAATAATAGAGAGGGAATTTAGGGGCTGCAATAGGCTATAAATTGAGTGGCCCATGACGATAGGAATCACAAATAACTAAATAAATTAATTAAATATATCCCATGTACAGTTTTAAACGTCAAAATTAAATTCATGCCTTCAAATACTCTTTTTCCAGAAAGTTTATTAGGAAAATGGATTCCATTTCAAACAAACTGTGGTGTTATTTTGTGATTTGCCATGCCCTACTTTCACAAAATGCATGCAAATGAGGGTCTGGCAGTCCGTCTGTAAGCACGTTTCATATCCGAAGCTCTGATGAAAGGTGGCACTAGACAGTCTGCACAAAGTGCTGTCGTTTCAATTTTATTTTAGTCTGTATCTCTGAAACTGTTCCAGTTTACAGGAAACTGGAATCTAGTTTCACCACATTTCATTAAAATGGCTTCTCGTAAAAGACTGGAACAAATCGTAGATTAACTTCGCCGTCTTATTACGACAATTACTCTCTCTCTATATATTTCCGTCTCATTTCTGCCACAAGCGTTTGGCAAGAAATGGACAAAACAAAATAAACTAGGAGAAATATTTGGATATGAAATTAATTGATATCAAGATCTCAGAGGAAGAAAATTCGCAAAGCCCTGATTTGGAGAACATGTGTGTTCCATAGAAGTAAGTCCTACATATTTATTATTTAAAGGTCCTTAAAAATATTAAGAAATATTTAATTGGATCTTACATAAAACGTGTGTCAATCCTCGTGATGACTTGGTTTCAATTAATCTATAGGCAACTTAAAGTTCGGTATACTGATGCAAAATTCCACTACAGTCCAAATCAACAATTTTTTACTGATTGACTGTCTAGTAGGTTCGTTAGCTAATCAGGTAGCTAACATATACTGTTATATTAGTACAATGGCGTCAGAAGTTAAGATAGAAACCGAATCCGTCCGTAGTTCACCTCCAGACAAGGCACAGATTATACTCTCAACTGCCACATCCAGTGGATTCTAGGGCCCGCCCAGTGGATCCAGCCGGACTCCACCCCCCACTAAGCGAACATAAGACTACAGCTTAAACCAGAGAATGAAAACTAATACAACGTTCTCTAAACTCATGCAAACTCACCTCCAAGAAACGAAAAATTTTAAAGCAAGAGTACACATGGAATTTAAGTTTTTTATTGCAAAAATCTGATTAAATATTTTTCCTTCTTATGATTTTGTCTTTATTTTTTAGCTGGATATGCACAGAGTATAGGCAAAATACTTTTATTGCGAAGCTGTTTGAATGACATTTAAAAAATCACATATTATCTGCAAGAAAATGCACCACATCTGCATTACAAATATCAGTTTATTAATGATGATTAGAGAAAGATTTCTGAGGACCAGATGATAGCCAAAATTAAAGTCATTTGAATAAGTAGCCAGATTTTAACATTAAAGCAAGTGTTTCACATGTTTAACACTATCGTTTAAAGAGTTAACAGAAAATTGAGGAAATTAAATAATACTAAATACACAAAATAAATAAACAAATCGGCAAGAAGGCAAGTAAATAGATGAACAAATACATTTAGATAGAAGAGGAAGAAGCAATAAACAAAGGCAGGAAGGAAGAAGGAAAATACAGAGGTAAAGAGAGGGTGTTCGAAATACGCAAGCTACAGCTAAACAACAATACAACCTACAAATATAGCATTGATTTGTGGATTGTGCTTTGGCTCACAATAACTTGTGGTATGTAGGCTTACTGTGGTAGGAAGAAATCACCTGTGTTGAAGGCATAGCTGTCTGAAGAAGAAAAATATATAATCTTTTGGATTCCGTTGCAAGCATGAGTGGCCGCATGAAAAATCCAGACAGGTACTCTGATTCCAGATGGACAATTTATAAGTAGGGGCCCGGCAGCTTGTACGTGGAAGAACTGAAGATTGGAAAGAACTTGTGACTAACGTCTTTACAGAAGGGTTTAATCGAGATTTTTGGATTGTTTAATACTGGCCGTGCTGGCTCCCTTTCCAGTCTATCTGATGAACCTATATAACACGGGGGCCCATAAAGTTTCTCTCAGATATCATCAATGATACCGGTCATGTCTTATAGCACAGTTGCCCTCCACTACTGCCTAGTCTTCGTGGGCTTGGTTTGTTGTTGGCTTGGCCAGTGCGTTCTCAAACCTGCCGAGTCCGCGGGCTCCTAAAAACAAATTTCACATTTAAGGACCCCTCATTCCTCCCTGAGGACTCTCCTTGCAAAACAAAGCACACTAAAGAGCCCTTCAATCCCTCACATTTAAATTTATTTATTTAAAGTGTTTCAAAGTTTGCGCCAATTTCACAAATTTTTTAATGTCCATTGCAATGAATTTTTGTTTAATACCAAAAATTACTTAATCATCAATTTGTAATCAGCATAGACACCCGTACGCATTTTCTAATCTAAAATATTTATTTTTCCATCATTCTAGTTAAAAATCTTTTGTAAAATATTACATATTTTCGCTGTTTTTCCTTTCTAACTTATATTCGAGAAGATAAAAATAATATCGCGGGCCCCCTGGCCAAGGGGTGCGGGTCCGTAGCGGTCCACTGACCACATTTTGATAACCACTGATTTGTAAGGCGCTTTGTATCTTAAAATTGTCTCATCCTGCATCACATAATAAAGTAAAGTTAGAGTTACTGGCTTGGACTTGCCGAGACCAGTGCTCTAGACTACAATGTGTGAAACCGCGGTACAAGAGCCCTACTTGTGCCAAAGAAGCTTCAAAGGGGTTTCACAAGTCATTATTCTAAGCACTCCCATTATGCCGCGCCATAGCTCAAGCGGTTAGTCGCTGGCTTCCCACCAAGACGGCCCGGGTTCGATCCCGGGTCTGGTCAAATGGGATTTGTGGTGGAAAATGCGGCGCTGGGGCAGGTTTTCTCAGAGTACTTTGTTTTCCCCTGCCAATCTTCATTCCACCAATTGCTCCACAATCATCCTCACCTATCATCTGGGGCTGGTACAATAGGCCAGAAGTGGCTGCAGTAAAAAGGGCAAGTCCCACCCCACTAGCAATAAAAAAAGCGCTCCCATTCGGAACTGTTATCTGATGTAGCTAATTTTCTTTTTAATTGACTCTGAATGGGATTGTGCATATCGAAAATCACTGTCCATTTGTATTATAAGAGCATTAAGAAATAAGTCTAGGATTTTGCAAGTACGTTCTTTTCATAGAGCCCTGACGTCTGTTTCATATTTTTATGGGCGTACCAAGCACAACAATTTTGGAACTCATTGCTCTATGTGATTAGGCACGTGAATTCACGAACTTACTTCGAGTACATGTGTGCTGAAGAGGAAAGGTATAAGCCAGCGATATCTGCACTGCTACAGTCTGCTAAATTAAGACCACAAAATAAATTGTACCCTCCTTTCCTCCCCCTGTCTGAACAAAACCCGCCTTCCTTTCGAACTAGGGTGAGGTTCTCAGAACACGTGACTTGATTTTAGCACGCAATGAGGGGGATTAATCACAGCAACACGGACAAACACTGGCACTTGAATGTGGAAGTTATTAATTGGTATTTGAAACAATGTCTTAAAATGAAAAATATCGGAGGAGGTTCGTACAGTTAAGTGGACTGTTATTGAGGTACGTGAGGCTGAGCAGATAGCTGCAAGATGTGCCTATAGAACGCTATCCTGTTGAGGTTCAGTGTAACAAAAGGGAGCTCATAGCAAATCGAATACACTTTTGTTCTGATTTATGGAGGTCCTGTGGTCTATTCAGGGCCCACGGTACGGCTATTCTAAGATTCCCCACTTCCTCCGAGTAAAAATAATGTAAAAGTTGGCCACAACAATTTCCTTTCCTGTTATGTGCAATGTGTTATCCATAATATTGTAACGGATTTGATCAATGCATTGCTAGGCAACAGATCTGTAAACTCGTTCCAACAAAAGCACCATCCAACAATAGAAGAAGCTATGTTTTCTGTGTAGTCCGTGCCGAATATTTATAACAGACAAGGAAAATCGCTTGGAGAAATTGAGTTCAGAAGTTCCAAGGGAGCAGTTGTGTAGCTAGAAGTCATACAAGAAATTTGACTTTATATATGCAGTAGTATAGCGATATTGGGATGAGTGAGTGAGACCTTTATAGTTTCTGTGTAAAATCCGTTGGAAGGAAACAGGGAGTGAAAACTAGTGGAAATAGACTGAGAAGAGTTATTTGTGGTGTGAAAATCCGAAACAGTATTACATTTATTTGTAGTTACGACCTGTGAGTGGTCAATAAATCCAATTACCAATCCGAACCCCATCTATAGGCACTCATATACGTGACAACATCATACTGTTTGACTCTCTCTAACTGGTTCATTTGAAAAGTTTCTTTATGCACATCAAGAAATATTCTCATTAAAACAGATTATCTTCTTTTAGCCGTACAAAGCTTTGACCAATTTCAAACTAACTGAACGTAGAAGGGACATCATAACTCTTGCCCATTCGTCTGGTGAGAAAAACTGGTGGCAAGGAGGCCTAAGTCTTTAGCCTCCCTCTAAGTTTACTAAGAATGTAATAAGAGTTTTCATTGCAATATGTGAGGTTCAGAAATCAGATTAATGTGTTGTCTGCTTCTGTTCCTTGATCTTAGCTATTAACGGTGATATTTTATTTGAGTACATTTGCTTGAAAAATATTGTTATGTGTCATATTGAGAGACAGTGGACTAGTGGACTCTCTTTTGAGTGTTTTACAGAAATTTGTCTCTTCCATATGACAATATTCGGCACAGAATGTCAAAATCAAATTTAATCGAAGTCTTACAAATCGTTTCAGAGACGGAACAAACGTACAGTTGAAAACAGACGTAGATGATAAGACATACTGAGAGACGACGTCTCCAGTACAAGTTCATTTACTTTAATAACGCATATAAATCAGAATTTAAGAATTAGGCTGATATCATGTACGAGGAATAAGAAGGAGTGTCTATCCGCCAATTTATCTAGAAGTCCGTATGCCTACATGTTCTATGTCCACAACTGTTTCAGAAATTCCGATTATATCTAGTGTTAGTGGGGACTGCACTAAAACTGTCGCTTGAATTTAGTTATCATTAGTGTCGGTCCAGTATGTACGGGAAGCAGACTTTCTCGTTAAGTGAGTGGGTCTGTGCGTGCACGCATGTAACTGAAATACAATCTGATTAGATCTGTGATCGCCCGGAGTTTCTCACAGCAGTGACTGTGAAGGGATCTGACGCCGTGCAGTCCTGTAGAAGGTCACCACAACTTCAGAACCTTCAGAACGAATGACTGCTTTGACTTTCAGGGATGAATCGTAAGTTAAGCAAGAAACCTAACAGAATTGAAGTGACGCCGTGTAGTCTACGAGAATTTCACCAATATTTCGGAAGAACGTACTGCTTTCAACGTCAGGGTTGAAGCTTAAGTTAAGCAACCAAGGAAACGGAGGTGACGCCATGTAGTCTGGTAGAAGTTCATCGACATAGGAAGTACTGCTTTCATCTTCAGGGTGAACTCTAAACTAAGCGAACACAAAAGTTGAGATGTAAACAGGGTAGATCTCTCTTTCATGTTTCGTCCACATATCTTGTCCATTCTAAACTCTGCTTCGCTGTATATACCACGCGAGTTAATTAAAGAAAAGTTCCGTTAATTAAAACGATTGGTTTGTAGTGCATCTGGCTGTAGAGTGTGCTGGGGAGATGGGCGACACACTGAGAAACAAAAAGCCTTTTAGAAGGGAGAGAATCATGGTTTTTGTTATTCGTTTCTGTTTTCATTCGTTTCAAAAGGAGCTACCTGTGTTCTGAGAGCGAAACAAAAGGGAAGCTCATTTTGGTTTTGTCATCAGGTTTACCACTTCACGCCTCCTAATAACGTGTACAGTCCGAGAATTTAACAAATCTTGGATTCGTGATGCACAGCCCGATCCAAGAGCTTCCCTTGGAACTCGTCTTCAAGTCAGGCCTTCAGTGTCCCTACTGATGACTAGATGACTTCATGGTACAGGACTTTCTGTGAGCTTTTGATGTTTGCTCCAGTTGTCAAGAAATTCATTGTTGTTAGGGAATTCACTTTCATTAACGTGAAGAATGCAGTCTTCTGGGATTTGGCACCGTGTATCTTTGATGTTAACCGACGTTTCGGAGGAACGTATCGCCTCCATCTTCAGGGTAGAAGGAAAAATATAAGAAATCCGCAAGCGAAGAGAACCTGAGAACCGGTAAAAGCAGACTCACCTCATTGGGATTCGATCCCGCTACAGTCCGGCTTGTAGCATAGTGCCTCAATCAACTACGCTACCACGTGTCCCTTAAATTTAGAATGTAAGTTCCGAAATGACTTTATTTCTTAATAACTTCGACTGTAAATAAAATAATTTTATGAAACTCGTTGATATGGGTCTTCTTTCCTCCGAGCAGTGATAAAGTATTAGGCTATTATGAGATCATGCGGTTCGAATTCCGATGGGTGGAATTTTACAATAGTTTCAGGTACTTTCCTGTTCTCCAAGAACGGATTCCTCTACAATTCACGGTTAAGCATCTCGTCTCTTCTTGTTGCGCGTAGTTGTTTGAAGAGATATTGCCTTACAGTTAAGGCACGCCATGCAAATTGACTCAGTTGCGTTACTGAGTTACTTATTTACCGAGTTAAAATATTTCGATATGATTGTCATACAAATTGAATGGAGCAGAAAGAATTTGAGAAGCTAATGTTCGCTTATCAGGCCAGCAATCTCCCAGCCTAGTATGGAACACGAATATTCATTTCAGTATTCACAAGAGTCTACTACTAGACCATATTCTGAAGCAGGTTAATTAATCAAAATTCTTACTTCCTATTTCTTAAGATTCATTTTGATATTATTCTACAGTTGCCGTAACAATAAGTACATCTAAACCAGTATATCATTAGGCTACGTGAAGGCAGAACGAAGAAAGAAAAGTGGCTAAAAATATAGCAAGTGCGAGAACAGGCTAATGTTGTTACTCGAATAATACTGTGGAGAGAAATACGAAAATCCAACACTTCCTCTTAAGCGTAATACGAACTTTCATCTTCATACTGTAGACCTGTTCCAAAATCTTTACCCTGGATAGCACTGGAGGGAGCATCGGTTCTTCGCAAAGCCTCAGTACCCAGAAAATGTGATATGATTTCATATCGTGTAGTAAATAAAGGTAAAAGTAAAGTTGTGTACACAATTCATTAAATTCCACACCATAAGGAAGCACAGGAAGTATAGTTATAGCTCCACCATTCTTGTCGTCAGCCTTAGATGGAAGATCAGCAGTCAGCTTCACGCTTCGGCCTCTCTGTCCTAGAAAAAACCCCCAGCACCTATATTACAGAAGGCTGTGTAGTCCATAGAGTCATTTTCGATGCTGCACAGACGAAAAAATACCTGCCGGGAATCGAACCACGGCCGTGCAGCTCGAAGCTCGACACTATACCGGCTTAGCTACTCCAGCTCTCTGTTAGAACTAAAATAAATATTTATTAAGTTGGAAATAACTTCGCCGACAAGGGGCGGTCGCTCGGTCGGTATAGTTCTCTTGTGGACTAAAGCCAGGAATTTTGTTTTGTTTGTTTTACTAACCGGTTCCCTTTTGATAACTGACGGTGACATTTGCAGACGGCAATGCGAATTTCCGTACTTAGGTAGTAGGTCGTAAACAATACAGAAGTACGTCTCTCATGACGTCAGAGTGTTGTTAACAGATATGTCAGGTTAAATAGAGGATTTTATGGAGAGCTTTAGTTGACTATTTTGTTGAAATATGAAATAAGCTAAGCTAAGAAAGTGAAAATTCTTGCTGTTAATTTACATATGTATAAAATATGCAATAAATGTTTCTGCATGTATAATATATTGTGAAATGACGCCTGAAAGCCGAAATATCGGAACCAGATTAGATGCTCATTGTTAGGCAACAGCTCGGTAAACAGATTCCCTGGGAAATGAACATGCACGCAACAATAGAATAACTGCCGTTTCTATGCAACGGCGAGGTAAACACACTTCTATAACAATAGAGGAATTATTAGAAAAGAGTGTTTTCTTCTGGCGGCTCCCCGATTCTACGTATATAACGAGGATTTCAGGCCAGCTGAGAGTGTGAATTGTGGGAGTCACTTAAGACAGCAATCCAAGAGGACTGAGAAGAGATGGCAACTAGTTCAGTTGAGATTTTAAAGTCAGCCTGTGAAGAGAAAAGTTTTGATTTGAACACTTTATATGTTACAGTGAGACAGGTATAATTATTATGTTGAAATCCGTTTCCAGGATGCGACTATTGAAGACTGAGAACATTAATTGTATGTAACGGTGAACTGGATTGCGCCATAGCTCAAGCGGTTAGTAGCCGGCTTCTGCGTTACATAATTAAAAATAATTCATAGAGAATACTTTTAAATTCTGTTTGGGTGAGTGATCTCAAAGTATGCATTAAAATTAACTTGAAGTCCGTTGTACTGGTCTTGCCTTTACGTACTTTCAGGTGATAGCAAGTGTGGGTGCTACCGACACTAAATATTAGGTTTCTTTTACGTTAATAATATCTGACTTTGTATTCTGTGTGAGAAGTATAATAACGATTGCGACCGTATTATTAATATCATGAAGTCATTGCGGTCTGGACTGATTCATTTCGTGGGCCTCGTTTTGCTTACCTCTGCTCTATATCACTTCAGGATAAGTGGCAGAATATGAAGGCAGATTGTCTTCGAAACATCCCGTTCAAAATATCGTCTTATCGTGAGAAAAGTAGCAGAATACATCCTCATAAACAACTTTAGTTATTCTGTATTCTTCCCTCAGATTGCATGCAAATGAACACATCGTATGAAGGTATTGTCTGTCCACAGGTCCTCATGCTTCGTATCTGAAGAACTCAATAAATTTTTGTTAAACTTGGAACTGATATTCAACGCTACTAGAGCTTCTAGCGAACTTTAGCCTATTTTGATCTGAATTGGTAAAATGAACTCGTACTTTACATGAATCTCTCAAACTGAAATTATCCATCTCCTAAAAGTTTTCTGTGGAATAAAATATTTGTCACGAAATGCACATAATAAGATCTTGTGACATGATGCCCGAAAGCTGGAATAGTTATTTTCCCCAACAAGAGAAAACGAACAATAGAGTAAGCTGTGTTTTCTGTGGGGGCCGCCCCGAGGCTATATAACGAGGATCTGAAGCAGCTAGAATCAGAATTGTATTTACGAGTAGTTTCGTAGTTGGCAGTTGCGGAAGAGAACTTAGAGACTCCGGAGTTGGCATTTGGCAGAATAATGCAAAGAATGAATTAGGTAGTAACGAGAAATCTTTATGTGTGCTGCAGTGGCAGTGAGATCTTATGGTGACTGTTAAAATCCGTTACCAGGATAAGACTACTAAAGGCTGAGAACCATAGTGTGTGTAACGGTGAACTGTAAAGTGCGAAAATTACCGGTAGCGCTGTAATTTACTTGTTGTTATGTGATGAGTGTATAAGGTGCCAATAAATCCAATCATCCAATCCAAAACCAGTCTATAAGTCACGCATTCTCTTTGACACGTGACAGTATAGATCTTTAATTTTAGGCAAATTTAAAAGAGTTAATATTTGACGAAACACAAGAACCGTATGCAGTGTGATATACAGTGCAGATTTAAAGCAATGTACCTCCATTTGCAATAAATGGATAACAAATAAAATTAATTATTCAGAATTTGAAAGAACCACAAAATGTAACATAATTTTCCACTTTTGTTATTTGTAAATTTTTTCCAAAATCTGAACAGAAGAGTTACATAATCTTTTACAACATATAAGAGAATGAGTTTATAAATATTTCTAAAATTCAGAAATAAAAATTTTAGAGTCTACCAGAAAATCTAAGAAGTTCCCTTAGAAAACAATGAGAAACACAGTTCTCAAAATTCCTCTATGTTTTGGTGGCTGTTCATTAGGAAAAGCGGAGTGTCCGGATGAAACGTATCCAAAACAAAATCATTATATCTAAGAAAGAATTTATTACACACAATAATGGTTTACACCATTACAAAGGGAAACTATCAGAGTTTGTTTCTGCATATATAACTTTCTCAATAAATTTAAACGTGAGCTCCCTTGGTGGCACGACAAATATCCAGGCTTGAAGCATGTTTGGTGTGACCATGGACATAGCGTCCCTTATGCGGGCTTTCAGGTGTTAAAGGTCGTTGATCTTAACCTGGCAGACAATGTTCTTCGCTTAACCCCACAAGAAAAATACACTTCGGTTAAATCTGGCGACCTAGGAGGCCAAGCGATTGGTCCACTCCTGCCAATTCATATTCCAGCCATCTCTCTGTCCAGGTGATTCTTATTATGATGGCAGAAATATGGCGGCGTATGCGTGTAAGCTGGGTACGAAAAAAAAATCAGAAGTTTCCTTTCCGATGACATAAACAGGATACGTGTATGACAATTTTCCGAGATATCATTTTTTTTATTTTAGATACCTTTCATCCGGACACCTATGTGTGCTAAAATAAGATTACCCATAAAGCTATTTATTCTCATTTTTTCCTACTGTGAAAGCCCGGGTTTATTCTACAACAGACAAGACCTATTAACTTGTACCGCTGTATCCATCTTTATTTCTCTATGGCAGTGGTTATCAACCTGTGTGCAGTGCACGCTAAGGCCCGGCGAACTCTTACCAAGTGCGTTGCATGGTTTGGGAGAAAATAAGGAAATTTTAATTGTTATGCACACGGAGACATACAGAGTTAATAAGGGGGGGACAGGATAGCATTTTTACCAAGTTAAGGGAGCAACATTATGTAGAGTTTGGAAACCGCCGCATTTTCATTATCATTTTAAAAGGCCATCTGTTGCGTCACATTGCCTAAGAAGCAGGTGTACTACCGATACTGATTTTGATTCTCTATTCAAATTATCATGCGATGTAAATAATTGCCATAAAAATTGAACAGCCTGAACCAGAAAGTTGGGGCCCAATGTCCTATGGCAACATACACGGGAGGAAGCGCACACGTTTATAGTGCCCATTGTTCACATCGGTATAAAGAAATACTGCTATTATAATTCTATACTGCCCCACAGAAGTTCTTTCGAATTACTTAACACAAAAAGAAATATTCTAAATCAAAACGTGGGGTTTTCATTTAGTTTTACTAATATCTTACCTTAAAACTGTTGAAAATACCCTATTCTAAAAAGAAAGGTATATTAAATTTATTGCCGTTTGCTGGAGGGCTTTTCATTTATAACACTCTCTGTAGCTCCAACAGCTCTTTAATATCGTGATGAATATGACTATTGCTAGGCAACGGTTCGTTAAGAACGTTCCAACTATAATGAATAGACGGATAGTCTATTGCTGGAAAATGGTTCGGTAAGACACGGTGTCTTATATTCAGTTCGCCCGAAGTTATAGAAGAGCAAGTTCAGTTCATTCGCGAGAAAGTGAGCCGTCGTTCGTCATTTGCCATTCGTAAGAGAGTTCAGAGTTCAGCTGTCGAGTGTTAACCGACGGACAACGGAAGCTGAAGAAGTGACCGATTCGTAAATCAGAACCGATTCAGTCACAGTGGAAGAGAAGACACTCGTAGTCCAGTAACGAATGGAGCGAGTCTGAGATAGTCATCGATTGTGAGCTGTTATAACTGATTGTAATTGTAATAGAATTATCAATAAATCCAATCATCCGATCCAGAACCAGTTATTATTAGTCACGGATACGTGACAATATTTTGCAATTTATTCATAAATAATGTCATTTAGAAGTGTCCAAACAATCTATACACAATTATAATTCTACCTATCATTGTACATGGATAAGAAACTCGGTATATAAATTGTGANCGGTGCCAAATCCCAGAAGACTGCTTTCTTCATAGTCACCGCCGTGAAAGCCTCAAATCTTACAATAGCAAAGGAGTTCGAACATGAGATGCAGATGAGAATATCTGGACTCAGTCCCTAATTGGAATAACAAATTCAACTTCGTTGATATCGCTTCAGTGATTTGAAAGATGAAATATCTGTAGATACAGGCATGGACTCTCTACGTCACACTCCGTGCCGCTAACTCGCAGCGCGTTTGCGCCTTTATGAATTTCGCGTGAAAGAAAATGTCAGCATAAATGCGACTACAGATACGTGGGAACAAAATCATGGGCAACTGATATATTATCCGGAAGTTTGGAAAAGTTGTACGTACTTGAGAATCGTAATAAAAATCAGCATTATATTCAGGGATGAAAACCCAGGTTACATCTGGCAAACGTTAATTAAAATTCAATTCAAAATCCTTCCTTTTTAGTCTCTGATTAGAACGAATTGACTCGTAATTTTTTCTGTTGCCTCATATGAAAGTGAGACCTTTCTCGCATTTGGTGGGACGAGCACGAGTTCTATTCTCAGAGATATAACGCTGTTTAGTCCGTTGAAATTACGCAGCCGTTTTGGAATAAAAATATCGCCTCAGAAACGTCTATTGACTCTCAACAGACTACATATCTTTTATTTCCCAGAAGATACAAGATTTCATAACTTCAAATCGTACATAACCTGATAGTATTGGAGAAAGAAGGCTGAGGAAAATATTTTGATAAAAGAGAAAAGAAGTGAAGGGAAACTGAAAAAATACACAATGACTGTCTTCAGAATTCGTGCTCTTACGTACTACTCTCATATTTATTAAATCGAGACCCGAAATGGGCAGGACATTTAGTACGCATGAATGATACTTGATGAATAAACAATATTTTGGTTGAAAGATCTCAAAGGAAGAGGCCAATCGATAGACCTGGACGTAGATGGGAGAATAATATTAAAGTGGATATTAAAGAACGCGGGTGTTTAGTTGTGGATAAGGTTCTAGTGACTCAGGATAGATGCATATGCAGGTTTCTTGTTAATATCACAAGGAACTTAGGACTTTACAGAAGCTGGGAACATACTAACCAACTTACAATTAGAAATTTTCAAGAAACACTCTGCACCACGGAATAAGTTGGATGAGAACAGATTGGTACGAGGATGTATGCGGTTCGCTGCGATTCCGTCAGCGCGTCAGAGATGACAGAACAAGCAGGACTTCAGCGAGCCTAACAACCCGGAACAACCATCAATCACACATGCCATCTGGGGGCAACCTCAGCCAACACATGGCCACCCACCGCCAGCCAGATAACTGCAGCTTAAATAAAAATATTAATGGCTTCTGCTGCAACTGGGAATGTTTGCATATTGATGAATGAGCTGGTTTTCTTCAATGTCTTTCTTTTTCTTTCTTCCTGAAAATCTTATGATCAGTGACGAACCACAGACATACACCGTACAGTGGGTTGCTTTCTTTTATATTCTTTAACGACACTCTATTACATACAGTAACTGTTTTCTCGTTCTTTCTGCCACATATAGAGATTAAAATGTATAAATTTGTAATTTCACATGCTGTTTTATGCGGGTTTCAGTTTGTCTTCACGTCTAAATAGAGAGCATAGAATGAAGGTGATTGAAAAGAAATACCGGGGATAATACGTGTATCTTAATCAATGAGAGAGAAATTAACACGAAGATGGAGAACATAGGCTTATATTCTATGAGCTTCATACTTTTAAGTTAATCTGCTATTATTGTAGCCAGCCAGCGATGACAGGAGCCGTTGAAAACGGAAGCTGAGCCGCAACCTAGCAACGGCTAGTGACGACACACTGAGAATAACTAGCGTGCACAATAGTGAATTGTCAAGTGTGTGCATTAGCGATAGCGTTATAATTATCTTTAGTTACGAGTCACAAAATTAAATAAATCCAATTACTAATTCAAACCCCGTGTATAATTACTAATAAGTGGCAATTATTTTGTGTAACTTATGTAACGAGCTGATCACTCGTCCAAGGAGTCCTACGAATGTGTAAGATCTAGAAAAACCGAAGTGAACGGATAAGTTCATGGAGGTAGGCCTAGGCCTACTGGGGCTGTAGTGCCAAGGAAAAAAATGTACTCTGTTTTAGCGTATGTTACCAGCCCATGAAACTTCAGGAAATAAAATGCAAGGTCTTCTGGGTCCTAATGCCGTGTAGTTCGGAAAAAACACGGATGTTTCGGAGGAATATACCGCTGCCACCTTCAATGTTGAAGAGTTAGTCAATCAAGAAGCCAGCGGAATAGAAGCGACAAGTTATTTACATCTAAAAGCAGGCAGAATTTGGACATCAGTGCATCGAGGAAGACCCTGGAATAAAGAGAAGAGGAGGGTTTCCTTCACTACCGAAAACAGCAACAAGCATGGAGGCTGTGCTAGCAGTCAAGTCGGTAAAGTAGTTAGGTCGATAAAGTGGTTATGGCAACAAAAGGAAAGGAAGCAGGCAAATAAATTACACGGAATGGAGGTGACAGAAGGCACTCAAGCTGCAGAGAATTTCCGGAGTTTTACAGGAGTGACCACTTGACTGCAACGGAAACACGAAGGTCGCCTCTCCGCTGCAACACTTCCATACACTCAAGCTGAATGCGAGACGCACTTGAATTGAAAAAACGAGAAGTGGCATTCAACTGACATCTAGTAGAGGAAGTATGAATTTTAGCTTTCGATTATTAGTGCTGTCCTTTTGGGCAATGATGGAGCAGACAGCTGTGTCAGGAATTCCTCGAAGGAGATACAGTACCCAGTTTTGAAATACAGGTACTGCCAATCGAAATGATCTGTAAGTTTCTCACCATCCGGAGCGCTGCACTTCTGTTCTTGATTGCATCTGAACAGTTGGGGAACATATATACTTCAGAATCTGTCATTGAACTGCCAAGTAATTCCGAATTCTTATTAGCCTACTTTTATATTTTGAAAAAAAGTTGGTTTATGAGATGTCTGAGTGTCTTTGTGTCCCCTATTAGCTTTTGAATATCTGAACCAAACTTTATGTAATTTGGTATATATACCATAGCACCTGACCCCATCTCAACGACTTACGAATACTTTATAAATCCCTCCCATCAGTTTCCGTGTCTATATGTGTATCTCTCCTGACGATGCAAGGCAACGGCTAGGTTAAGCATATTCCTCCATTCGGTGCTATGCATCTGCTCGGTAAATACGTTCTCGCGGCAGCGAATACACCAGGCTATATAATTGTTGGACGCGTCGTTTTCTGTCCGGTCCGTAACGTATGAAAGGAAAATGGGCAATTGGTTCTTCCAAGAACTTATTATGGAATCCAGAGTTTAATCAAAGACCATGCTATCAGATTCCGATCCAAGGCAGATGACTCAAATCCTTTAAAAATAAGCCATGAAGAATAACCCTACAAATTGCAAACCTCCTAATCCTGCAGTTTTTCTATATTTCTGTTTTCTCGCCCCTTGTTCGGTTCAAATACTTACCCACCATACAGTTTTCGTTCCCAATCTGTTATCATCCCCTAGGCGAAAAATCAAGTTTGAGAGCAAAATAAATCGAAATTAAAATGTCAATTTTCTGTAAAAAATAAATTAACTTTTAGTTGCTAGATTAGAGGCTGCACGATAAAATGAACTAACCGACTGGTACCAAGTATTCGCAGAATTTAAAGGTCTCTTCTTTCTTCTTCAATATAATTTTGAAGTCTTATAGCTACAAGTTAATATTTTAACTTTTCCACAGTCTTTTGAAGTATATATTCTCTCAGAAATGTTACTCGTAAGGAATACCCCAACATATGTGAAGGGCTTCAATGTTCAGTCACCAGACAGACAGAGCTCACGAAGAATTAGGCCTCAATGAACTGCTAGAAATTTGAACAATATGGGCAGGTCTAACAGGTCATAGTTTTGAACTGTATCTTTTTTTTTTTTACTGGCTCTACAGCCCCTCTTGGGCCCTGGCTTCTGATTTTCAGTTTCATGATCGTTTTACAGGCGGTAGGACTCTTTGGATGAGTGATCAGTTCGTCGCAAGGCCTCTACCTAAACACAGGACCACACACGCACAGAATAAACACACATATCAAACATCCATGTCTTCTGGGGGATTTGAACCCACGATCCCGGCTTCTGAACGAGAGAAGACTGTACGTGCCTTAGACCGCTCAGCTACCGTGACAGATCTGTATCTTTTACTGCTGCTTACATATGGTTACAGTTTGAAACAGCCTATTTTCAAAGATTATTAAGAGACTATTTTTAAGCCTATGATTTTGTCCTCCATTCTGGCAACGAGATATAAAATATTTCGCGTAAAATCGACGAGACCAATAATTGGAAAAGAAATAATGCAGAAAAATAAGTATCGAAATAATGACAAATGAAGCGGAAGCATGACACGTTATGCCAGGTAAAGTAGGCGTCTGTATTATCGCTCTGCATATCCGTTCCGAGTGACTGAACCTGTAGCAGTTTTTAATGAGCGGATCGCGTGCAATGAGAATGAATCAGTCCCTCTCTCTCTTGGCGACTTCTGCTCCTAACATCTTCAGCTCTGTCTTCCGTAAGACAGCATTAAACTGTCTCGCAGCAGAACCCTGCGATCGAGCGATGCTAACGATGCAGATGGCCATTGGAAGTACGTACATTTCTTTAATAGTTTTGAAACCTGTGTCTATTTTATTAATGTTAATGCCATCTTTTTAATCCTCCTTGTCTTCCAAATGTAGGTTTTGAAAAGATTTCTTCAAAGAAATTTTGTTTTGTTTCCAGATTACAAAATCCATTTAATAACTTTCTTCCACTTTCTCCTCGTTCTTCGAAGAAGAACTTTCAAAGTAGTTCCTCCTTCAAATGTCGTACTAATTTTTTTCTCCCACAATTTTAAAATTACTTTTCCTCTTCCTTGCTTGTTTAAAAAAAATGTTAGCATAAAATCCTTAGTTAGATCGTTTTCTGAAGAACCATTTAATATTACTCGTCTATCTACGTTTCGGTTTTCCGTGTTCTCGCTTTCCTTGTAGTTCTCCGAGGGTATTTTGTCTGACATTCCCCTTGAATTAGTATTGCTACTCTCTTCTTCTAAGCCTGTTTTCTTGCGGAAATCACTCCATGATGACACCATTAACTACAGCAAATGTGGCTGTATAATCTCGCTGTGTCGCCTTTTGTAAGAGGGGCAGAAGGTCTCGAATTAGCCTAATGCGTGCGGATCTAGGGAAGCAATGTCACACCCAGCAGCATCTGGGATGATATTCCCCAGCCGTGTGAACCTTGTAGGTCACTTGTACAAATGCCAGAAGCCCTGACTATCAGACACATTAGTGCAACGCATTGTGAACACGATCCAACAGTGTGTTCAACCTTCTTAACAACGGAAGTCCCCCGACTGCTGAAGAATAAATGGTTAGAACCAAGTTGCATACTGCAGCGATCATAAGTATAGCCTCCTCTAGGGGGAATGGTATAATTGGTGAGGTTTCTCGTTGTTCTTCTCAGGCCTTTCAGCATAAATCTGAGTTAGTACCATATAATATTTGGAAATGTTTTCTTCCAATCTAAGGATTAAAACAAGTTTCGCAACCTGTGTATAAAAATTATACTCTTCGCCAAATATAATTAGAATGAGCAAGTCAAGGAGGATGAGGAAGGAAGGGTATGTAGCACGTATAAGAAGAAGTGGAACGCATATAAGATTTTGCTGGGTAAACCGGAAGGAAGGAGGCCACTAGGAAGAACTTGACGTATGTGGGAGGATAATATAAGAATGGATGGTGGTATGGAGTGTATTGATCTGGCTAAGGCTAGTGAATATTGATTAGCTCTTGTGAACACGGTAATAAACCTTCGTGTTCCATAAAATGCTGGGAAAATTTTGAGCAGCTGAGCAACGGGTGGCTTTTCAAGAAAAACAGCTCCATGGAATTAATTAGCTAGTAGCTGATAAAAGCTCTATAAATAAACAAAATTTGTTCTTTTAAGATCTATATTGTTCATGATGGGTAGTCATAACAGAAGGAAATGGAACCCAGTTGGAATAATGACTGCAAGAAAGCAAGACCCTGTCTCAGTGCCTCTTCATTCAAACGGCCTGACATTTTACTGGAGACGAGCCTTCGCAGTCGGAACCCGTAACGTACCTCCTAGAGCTACAGCAGGATCTCATGACAACAGACCTACTAAATACAAACAGCCCTGGAGAACATACAGTCTCCTGTCCACTGGGCAACAGCGGCTGTTTCCCCAAGGGTTTAAAAGGCTAGGATGTGAAGCTAACCACTCCACCTAGTGCCATGACTGAGAGTAGTAGAGATATACCTCTAACCCCATACGTCTTCAAATCATGATAATTAATTAATTAAGGACAAGAACAAATCTAGCATTTCAGCCTACTTTCATTTTTTGCAAAAATTAAAGTAGGCTTATGCTCTCTTTTTATCTGTGTATCCTCCCGTCCCTCCCCATCAAATTTTGAATGCTCGAATCATTTTATGAAACTTGGTATCCATACCGTGGTATCTGAATCCGTCTGAACGGCATATTTACAAAATTCCTCTCATCAGTCTGTGTCTGTATGTGCATCCCCCTATCGTTGCTACGCAACGGCTAGTAAAAAATGTTACCGCCGTAAAGAATACGCAAGCAGCAATATGAGACTTGTTGGGAGAGTCCTTTTTATGAACGGTCTGTATCTTATGAAAGGAAAGTACACGATTGGTGCTTCCCAGAACTTCTCGACTATTTTCACATTTAAAATAAGCAATGGTAAAAAATAGAATGTAGTTGCTTGTATGTACGAGTATATATAGACAATTTTATAAAGCGGAGTTTTGCTGCGATATTTCACTTGAGGCTTCCGTTACTGGTCTGAAAGTTAATTTATTCCAGATGTGAATCTGTATTCAAAAGCTAATTTAAACTGCAGATATCATACCGAACTGTCAGAAAAATATGCACGCTGCAATTAGACTCATGTTTATATTAGGAACCAATTTTTATATAAACAAAATAATTTTGGGGGATACTTAACAATATTCGGCCTGAGTCCAAAGTAAAATCAGTATTAAACAGGACTATTAAGGACTAGAATTAAATTTGCGTGACGTTTTCTGATGTAAATCATTGCTACTAGTTTGACGTAAATCTTTTAAGTAGCTAAGGATATGAAAAATTTAAGAGGAAAAGATATAACCACGCTATTCTGTACCAATTTTCTTCTTTTAATGCTTAAAAATACATAATAATGATAACTTTAGTGATGGGAGTTTATTCTTGTTCACCCCGTTTCAACCGCCTTGGCTCTCCAGCTAGCTTCCAGGTAACCAGAAGAGGCGGCTCTTCACACAAAGCTGTCAGAGTAGCCAAAAACTAGAAAGCCTCTGGTTTCTGTACGTTTATGCTCACAATAAAGTATCTGGACCCGAAACCGCTTCCAAATTAGATACAGGGTTCAGGGACATCACAATATTGGATTTTAGAACGATGTTGCTGTAGGAGCTCATGATAAGGCCCCCACTTCACCTCTCACCGAAAAAGCTCCATAATGGTGTGATGCAAGCCAGGGCTCTCCTTATGCCGACCTGAATATGGGGGACACGCGGTAGCGTAGTTGGCTGAGCCACTGTACTACAAGCCGGGAGAGAGTGGTTTCAATTCTCTTTGAGGTCATAAAAATTTTCAACTGCCCTAAAACTGTATCTTTCAATATGGCACGGGGTCAACTCAGTCTCTAACAGAAATGAGTAACAGAAATGAGTACCAGAAATCTTCCTGGGGAGTAATGGCGGTCGGGGCGTAAGGCTGATAACCTTACAGCCACCTGTGAGCTGATTGTCTAGAAAATGTATGAGCCTCGAAGTCTCATAACCCTATGGGCCTTCACGGCTGTTACATGGATAGCTTTCCTATTTCTTTTTGTTACTGGCCTGAATATGTGGCAAATGCTCGGAAGAAATCTGAATCAGTGCGCAATTCAAGATAGATCTGTTGCTACGACCCAGTCGGCGAAGAATTTTGTAACAAGCCGCCTAGTATTGTGGGAGTAGTGAAGTCTAGGAGGGTAGACAGGGCTGGATATTTATATTTAATAGAATGAAAGTAAAAAACAAAAAATGAATTGGTTAAGGAATTTGCTAGAAAGCGGTTACTTAGAAGAAAGGGAAGACTGGAGGATTACCTTGAGATGGATACTGTGGAACCGGGGTTCGAGATGTGTGTAAAGGGCTGCAGGTAGTGTCTACCGGCAGAAATGTATACTCGCGGCGTTATGGTTATGGAACTTACTTACTTACTTACTCATGGAGCTGAGCCCTTCTGGAGGACCCGCCAATTCTGCAGCTACTCAAGAATTTCCCAGCATTTTATGGAATCCGAAGGTTCATTACTGATCCCTATCCTGAGCCAGATCTATGCAATCCATACCATCCCATCCTGTCTCTCTAAGATCCATTCTAATATTATCCACCCACCTACGCCTTGGTCTTCCCTGTTGTCTCTTTCCTTCTGGCTTTCCCACCAATATCCTATACGCATTCCTCGTCTCCACATTCGTGCTACGTGCACTTCCCACTTCATCCTCCTTGACTTGATCATTCTAGTTATACTTGGAGAAGAGTACAAGTTATGAAGTTCCTCATTATGCAGTTTTCTCCAGCCTCCTGTCACTTCATCTCTCTTCGGTCCAAATGAAAGTAAAAAAGTTATCCCTGTAACAGACCGTGGAGGACCATAGGGTTGTGAGATGTTGAGACTCCCACATTTTCTAGACAATCGGCTCACAGATGGCGACAAGGTTGTCAGCTGCCCCTTACACCGAAGAATATTCCTGGTACTCATTTCTGTTAGGGGCTGAGTCGACCCTAGGGCCATAGTGCAACTCAAAGGATTAGGTCAATTGAAAAAAAAATAGATAGCAGCCCCTTAAGACAAGGCTGGTCACCCCTCCAAGATATCCTACCAATTTTCTGTAAAGATCTAGTTTTCCATATTTATTCTGTAGCGAAGAGGCTAGAAGGCCTAACTAAGAAACTTGCAAGAGCTACGAGTACATCTGTGCCACTAGAACGCATTCTAGTATGTTAAAATCGACATATCGACACATTAGAGTCCAAAAGCACTACAAATGGTGTGAGTGCTGTAAGTTCAGTTAAATTCCGTTTCCTTTCTCTTCGTAATTGATGCATACACAGCAATGAAATGACAAAGCATTGAAATGCACATCAAGTGAGTGCAAAAAACGAAAACTATCTTAATTCGTTTTCCTTATACATTTACGGTGTCGAGGTTGTTTTTTTTTCATTTTGATCATTTTACAGGCGGTAGGACTCCTCGGTTGCGTGATCAGCTCGTCACAAAGCCTCTATTTAAACACAAGACAGAACAAACACAGAATAAATACACATACTATTATTCATGCCTTGTGTGGGATTCGAACCCACGATCCAGTCTTCCGAGCGAGCGAAGACAGTGTATGCCTTAGACAGTTCGGCTACCGCGACAGGCAAAAAAACGCCATCAGTATAAATGGATACTGAGGTATCAAATCGCGTAATATATACCATCTGTTACATGTTGATTATAGGGCATATATTCAAATTCGTTCTAAGTTTATATGAACATGTCCATGACACAATTACTCCCTTATCAAATACTTCCTGTAACAAATATCCATATTTTTAAGTAATATATTGACGTACATACTCAGAATAAAGGAGGCTATCGACAAGTAATTATTTGTTTCTTTGAGATCCAAGTTTCCCATGTCCTTGAAATGAAGTTACGGAAAGTGTTTATAAGTACCACGCCACAAAATAGTAATAGAAGGACGGATTTCAAGAGCTACACCCTCTGTAAATTAATACTAGATGTATGTATGGCGTCAGTGTCATGTTCCGGTCGCTTTAACCCAGAGGACGACTCTCTGGACGTCAGAACAGGTCCGGACATGGCGACAAACACCGGTAGTCAAGTCCACATAGATTTATTTTACTGATAGACTTATCACGGCTCATGTCCTGTAATAAAAACTAAATGGCTGATTCCGTTTATATAGGGCAAATTTTCCTTTCATTTCTACAGCAATCCTCCAGCAATTCAGGCAAAACCTGAAGTTCCTCTAATTCGCCCTTTATGAACGCATGTAGGGGAATGCAGAAATGGCTGGAGCTTAAGAGAGTTGTACGAGAGTATAACTGCCCTTGCAGTGGATGCTGTAATTACAGCCATTTGGGCTCAACAGCAGAACACGACAATTGGTTCAGAGAGACCGTCGCCATGGCTACGGTCTGCGAGTGGGGCCATTACGAAGAGTAGCTCTCGTGTAACAAAACAACTGAACTGCGACATTCTCAGTAAGACCAATACCGATAGACATCTACAGCCTCCATGCGAAGCAGCAGAGATAGCGCGCTTATGTCTTATTACTAAATGTTTCATGGTTGCGTCATTCTTTATGGTTTGAGTTCCATTTATTAATCTTTTGGTATCCGTGTATTCTTTTTCCTGAAGAAATTTTAGGCAATAGTGATTGGGATTTTTTACGATTTTAATTGTATACAAATTTTGTAAGTTAACTAGCGGTGAATGGAGCAGAGAGGAACAATGAACGAGATAAAAAATCTTCCCATCATACACTGCTTTCTAGAACAAAGCCCGTTCTTGTGCGTACAGCTGTGTAATGCACTGCGAGATAAAACGGCTGCCGTGCTGTAAATATTACGTCCACGATGATCATCTCAGAAGTTTTTCGGCCTATTTGATGCAAGTTTTTATCTCATTTGCTTTTGCGATATGATCAGGAACATAGCTGAGTAGTAAGTTTCATGAGACCTCATTTCCATTTTACGTTTTTGCATTACATTCTACAAAAAAGATTTTTGTGCTTAAATTCATTGTGACTACAGGAGACTGCAAAATGATTAACATGTTGTAGGGCAAAGTGAAAGTGATATTTTGAGACGGGAATCAAAGAAAAAATTTCTAAAAGAAAATTTGAGATGTCGAATTTATAGCTGCATAACCTAATAAAATTAGTTTCTGCATGAATAAAATTTGAGAATGTCGTAACTCAAGGGATTAAACTATTATAATTTTATAAGAGGTCAAATTTTTATTTTAATTTATAGAGAAATTCCATATATTATCAACGGTGGAATTACTCATATCAAGTTTCTAATTGCATCTTGCCAATTTAAATGTTACGTACCGAAATTGATGAGCAACTTTTTTTTTGCATTCAACCTGGGAACAGCAGACGAAAGAGTGTAAGGTGGTAGGTGGAACCAGCTGTTGTGTTAACCTTGAGTGTCTTGTGACGTCAATAGCTTGCATCACGTGACCAGTATCACTTCTAACAAAATGGCCGACATCGATATGTGGATTAGCTAGCGTGCTGTCATCGAATTTCTTGTGAAAGAGGAAATCCCTGCTGCAGAAATTCACCAGAGACTTCAGCGTGTTTATGGAAGCGTGTGCATGGGTGCGAGCAGTGTTCGCAGATGGGTGAAACATTTTAAAGATGAGAACACCAGTATCGAAAATGAGCCTCGGACCGATCGTCCTCGAACAGCCTCAACTGAACGAAACAAGGAAAGTGTGGATGAGATCATTGAAGATGACAGGCGTGTGACTGTGGACACAGTAGCCCGAAAACTTGGAATAGGGCACAGTGCAGTGCAGTACAGGAGATGACTGAAAGCTTGGGCTATAGGAAAGTTTGTGCTCGTTGGTTCCCGCGGTTATTGATCGAAGACCACAAAGGTCAGCGAAAAGACATCACCTTAGAACTGCTGCAGAGACATCGACAGGAAGGCGATGATTTTTTGCTCTGTATTGAGACAGGTGACGAAAGCTGGTTTCACCATTTCGAGCCTGAAACGAAACGGCAGAGTATGGAATGCAACCATTTACATTCTCCATCAAAAAGAAGGGAAAGACAATGCCATCAGCTGCGAAGGTGATGGGCACAGTCTTCTGGGATGCAGAGGGGTTTATTCTGGCCGAATTCCTGGAACCTGGGCAAATCATCAATGCTGCTAGTTATGTCCAGACGCTGCACAAGCTCCGTCGTCGTGCATTGCGCGATAAACGTCCGGGACGAAACATCATCATCCTGCATGACAACGCTCGCCCCCACGCCACTCGCCTCACATTGGAAGGAATTGAAAAGATGGGGTGGGAAGTTCTTCCACACTCCTCCTATAGCCCTGATCTGGCACCCTCCGACTACCATCTTTTGGGATTTGTGAAGGATCAGCTGCGTGGACAACGTTCTGAGACAAGGGAAGCAATTCAGAAAGCACAGCGTCGGTGTCTTCGGATGACTGGAACGGAATTTTACAGAAGGGGAATTTTCAAACTCCCAGAACGCTGGGAGAAATGTGTACAAAGAAGTCGCGATTATGTGGAAAATTAAAGAAAGGTCTGTAGATTGAGATTGTGTATTTGATTTGTCAATAATAAAGTATGTTACTTTACAAAAAATTGTTGCTCATGACTTTCAATACGACCCTCGTATTAAGGTGTTCGATTTTGTTGCGATTATTAGGGTATTTTGTTGGACATATTTTAAACCATGATGACTTCACACTACCTCCGACAAATATTTTTATGGGTATGTCCAGCGATAACTCGCCGTAGTTCATACAATTTCTCTTTGTTTTGGAATAAAATTATGGGAGTTAAGTTTAGGCTTAAGACATTCCACACAACCCATAAAGTATTTGTGAAAAGTGGTACAGTTGTCCTTAATGTCCTCCAGAATCAAATTTTGATTTGACAGGTACCAATCAAAATTTGATTCCCTAGGAAATGTAGAGGAGATTGAACTCGGGTAATGCTTGCTACCGTTCAGTTTAGAACTTTTGTCTTGTCGTCTGCTGTCTAAAAACATAAAAATAAAATATACAAAACTATAGTTTTGTCTTTGATTCTGTATGGGTGTGAAAATTGGTCTCTGATATTAAGGGAGGTATGTAGACTGAGGGTGTTTGAGAACAGGTTGCTGAGAACATTTGGACCGAAGAGAGATGAAGTGACGGGAGGTTGGAGAAAACTGCTTCATAACTTGTACTCTTCTCCAAGTGTAATTAGAATGATCAAAGACAAGGTTAATCAGATGGGCAGGGTATGTAGCACAAATGATGTAGAAGACGAATGCGTATAGGATATTTGTTAGAATGCCAGAAGGAAAGAGTCCACTAGGGAGACCAAGAAGTAGGTGTGTAGACAATATTAAAATGGATCTTAAAAGAATAAGATAGCCTAGTATGGACTGGATTAATCAGGCTCAGGATAGGTACCGGTGGAGGGCTCTTGTGAACATGATACTGAACCTTCGGGTTTCATAAAATTTTCGGAAGTTCTTGAGTCGCCGCAAAATTGGCGGCTTCTCAAGAAGGGCTAAGCTCCATGGAATTAGTTAGTTAGTTAGTTAGTTAGTTAGTTGCTTGCTTGCTTACTTATTTACTTATTAAGGTACAGGTCTGTAAATTTAAGTATATGAAAGTCATTGGGAAGTGAAAAGAATGGAACATGCAGTGAAAGCAGTCTGAGATGGAAAAATGTGATCCAGAAGACAGCAGCTACTTTCGACATACCGCGTGGAACACTCTGCTTGAGTGAAGGAATAATGGGACGTTGCTATTGCATACAAGTAAGAACTTGGCCAATTTAGCAATGCTTTCAAGCAAGAACAAAGAACTGAACTTTTGGAGTATGGCTTCAACATGAAAAAGAGGGGGGGTGTTTTTCCCGGAACTACTGGAATTACACCAGTTGCCTTTGATTTCCCATTACTGAAATACATTTTGTATTTTTCCAGGAGTGCCTTGCTGGCATTGATTGGTACCCGGGGTTTAACATTCACGATTCCCATATCAGCCTCACGACTCCTGAACAAACATCTACCACAGGCAAACGAAAACAAAAGCAAACTCCGTGGTTTTATTCCGCAAGCGAACTATACCGAACGAGCGACCGCCGCTTGTCGGCGAAATTAATGCCTCCTTTAGCGGATAGAGGGTGTCGCATCGTCAGCGCAACGAATCTCCAAGGCCGATACTTTCGGGTTTCTAGACCGGAGCCGTTATTTCTTTGAAATAAAGTAAAAAAAAAAGAGTAAAGCTATAGGCCCATAGGGTTGTGAGACGTTGAGGGTCGCACATTATCTAGACAATCGGCTCAAAAATGGCGGTAAGGTTGTCAGCCTTACGTGCCGGCCGCGCTTTACTCCCCAGGAAAGTTATTAATTAATTCCTGGTACTCATTTCTGTTAGAGGCCGATTCAACCCCTGAGCCATAGTGCGGCTGGAAGGTTTAGGTAAATTGAAAAAATCCAATGATTGAAATAGCTCCTCAATTATCCTCACGAGGCTGGGTGGACCCCGTTCCGGACCAAATACTTCTCAGAAAATCTGGTAGCGCCGGCAATCGTACTGGACCTCTGGATCTGTAGCCGGGAACTCTACCTACTAGACCACAGACGCGGTCTACAACAGGCAAAGGATCTCAAAATGTCTTCCCTGCTTTAAGCCTTGACGTTTTAGTGCACTGGTTCTACCACTTCCTGAAACGCACAAATCCCAGTCTGAATGACCCAATATAACATGTGAAAACAATACGCACATGCACTGTACATCGCCACACACACACACATCACACCAATTTAGCTCCCCCGGATATTTCATTTCGTGGCGCGTTGCTCTTGAGCACATGTTACGCCCATGAAACTGAAGTGTGGCCCAGGCAGAACAGAGGGAAATATTTACACATATAAGTTGTCTTGTTGCTCATTTGTTTGGAAAGTAGCCCCTGCAATCACATCTGCCCCTTTCATCCAGTCGTTATCCCGGAAGAAGGATTTGCTGCTGCAGAGAACACAGATAGGTCGCAGATCTCGAACTGTTATCGAGATATTCCTAGTGGACTTTGAAGTGACTCACATGGCAATATGAGATATATTACTGATCCAAACGGAGATTCGCTGGAACTTCCTGCGTCACATAACAGACGAGATACAAAAGATCAAGTTTAATAAGCAAATAAGAGTGGCGGTAAGAAATAATTTTTGCTTGACGCTCAGAAGCAATCAGATCTGCTCTACATCGGAGTGACGTAGTGTCTTTCCGAAAGCTGACATTAAATGGAAGAGAATAGAGCAAAACAGGAGAAAAGCAGCTGTGCTGACATCAAACCCATATTTTAAAGATTTATAAGTAAATGGAAGCCCCACTATGAATTAAAATAAACCTGTTCTATAGAATAGGATTTTTTTAAAATATGGAACATGATTAAAGGAGAAATTAGAGGATGGAACCCTGTACACGGACACAAAGAACGACGAAAATACGGCATTCATAATTTGTGATGAAGTGCTTCCAGATCAAAGCCTGGAGAAGAATAGGCGAACTCTTACAAAGAATGATCCCATGTAGAAGGTTCTACATATAAAAAGCGTCAGGAAAATTGTATACCTGGTACTTTTGCACTAATACGTGGCCTGTAATTGAGCTGTGCTCTCTCCCCTTTAAGTCCTGTTTAGCTCTTGGATGTAACAACTGTTTTGTGTTTTTGTGTGTCTTGCACGCATGTCTTTAGTTCCTGAGTCTATTTCCAATCACATTTTACTATGAATGTTTTCCCCGTAACACAGCTTGCTCTTGATCTATCTTGAGTTACAAGATAAACAAAATTTGCAAGAAATCCCTGTAATTTAATTTTTCTGCCACCCATAATCCACTTTTCCCCATACATGAGATTAAAGGGGAAAAATGGTCAGTTACAAAAAAAAATATATTTAAAAATTTACAGTAGTTTCTACTTCAATTTATTGTGAAAATTGTTTACAAAGCTTGAGCAAGAACCAATTGGCCGTGTGAGTCTGCATCGAGACAAAAGCATAATGTAACGAATTTTATTAAAGCATTGCTAGGCAACAGTCTGGTAAACACCATCCAACACACGCGCCACGCAACACTTGAGTTAGCTGGGTTTTCTATGTGGTATACGTCACATAACAATAGAGGAAGTTGTGTTTTCAATGTGGTCTGTGCCGTGTTTATATAACGATAGCCTGTAGCTATAATTAGATCAGAGGTGAGTTGAGAGAAGTAGACTAGAGCGAGAACAAATTGGAGCTGCGAATATCAAGAAAATTGAAGAATTAGAAGTCAACCCGTGAAGACAGTGTGTGATTAGGAGATTTAACCACAGTGAGACTGTTTTCATTCCGTTACCAGGAGATGACTAGTGAAAATAGAATAGGGGAACTAGTGTGTGTGTGTGTGTGTGTGTGTGTGTAACAGCGAATTATAAAGTAGAAAGAGCGATAGCGCTATAATTATGTACAATTACTGATGTGTTTAAGGAATAAATAAATCCGTGCATCCAATCCAGAACCTGCGTTATTAGTCACGAATATATACCACAATATATATGTTCAACACAAATAACTAATTATTTCGCTTGGTTCCCACTCTCCTCCACATCTTTCAGACATTTCGATAGATTCGAATCGAAACTGGTGTGCAATATATACTGTGACGTGGACGGTGCAACAGGAAGTAGGGGTCACGTGAACTCGGCGTTTCCACGAGTGACGTCACGTACCCCCCACTCCTCCCATCATTACGCAACGCTCGGTAAACAGCCCTCCCCACTAGACTGTGACGCCACGCAACAGGCGAGTCCGTGCAGCGACTACTGCTAGGCAATGCGTAGATAGAAACACCTGAAAACAATACCTGATATCTGTTGCCGAGCAGCAATGTGTTCTCTACGTTGTCCGTGCTGACCCTAAATAAGGATCAGTGAACATTATTCAAAAGTGACAGTTGCTTGGAACCTATATTTGGTTTCCGTTTTGGTGCAGAAAGTCGTTTAATCACTTCATTTAGGCTTGTAAAATTTTGTATGTACATATATAGTTGGTTGAGGGGCTATGTTACAAGCCGGAAGGTCGCGGGTTCAAGTCCCGATGAGGTCACTGGATTTTTTCAATTGACCTAATCCTACCATCCGCACTATGGCCCTGGGGTTGACTCAAGCCTCTAACAGAAATGAGTACCAGGAATGAATTAAATAATTGTCCTGGGGAGTAAAGCGCGGCCGGCGCGTAAGGCTGACAACCTTACGGCCATCTTTGTGCCGATTGTCTAGATAATGTGGGACCTCAAAGTCTCACAACCCTGTGGGCCTTCATGGCCTGTTACAGGGATAGCTTTACTTTTACTTACATATATTGTGCATATTCCTACAATTTATAAATTAAGTGCTTTTCTGCATCAAATACGGCGCCGGTGAGAATCTCTGACGCTATGTGCGACAGATTTAAAGTCGACTTTGAGGTTCTTACGGCGGAGATAATAAAGAATGCGGTTTGCTCGTTTGCCCTTGCCGTGTAGTTCGAGGAGAGCCCGCTAATTCGGAGAAACGTATCGGCTTCATTTTCAGGGTTGCAAAGTAAACTAATAAGAAATAAGAAGAAGCTGGAAGCAAACTGAAAAAAAACTCACGTTAAAAATTCAGCACGTTGTAGGCCAGCTCAACATGTGTGAGAGCCAATGGAAGCATGAACATTACCTACATGAGGGCACAGAGAGGACCATTGGGAGCGTGAACATTACCTACATGGAGGCACAAAGAGAGCCAATGGAAGCGTGAACATTACCTAAACGATGACACAGAGACAACCATTGGGAGCGTGAACATTACCTACATGGAGGCACAAAGAGAGCCAATGGAAGCGTGAACATTACCTAAACGATGACACAGAGACAACCATTGGGAGCGTGAACATTACCTACATGGAGGCACAAAGAGAGCCAATGGAAGCGTGAACATTACCTAAACGATGACACAGAGACAACCATTGGGAGCGTGAACATTACCTACATGGAGGCACAAAGAGAGCCAATGGAAGCGTGAACATTACCTAAACGATACACAGAGACAACCATTGGGAGCCGTGAACATTACCTACACGGGGGCACAGAGAGAGCCAATGGAAGCTTGAACATTACGTACACTGGGGCAGAGAGAGAGCCAATGGAAGCGTGAACATTACCTAAACGGGGACACAGAGACAACCATTGGGAGCGTGAACATTACCTAAACGGGGACACAGAGAGAACCATTTGGAGCGTGAACATTACCTACACGGAGGCACAGAGAGAGCCAATGGAAGCGTGAACATTACCTAAACGGGGACACAGAGACAACCATTGGGAGCGTGAACATTACCTACACGGGGGGCACAGAGACAGCCATTGGGAGCGTGACCATTACCTAGATTGGGGCACAGAGAGAGCCAATGGAAGCGTGAACATTATCTACACGAGGGCACAGAGAGAACCATTGGGAGCGTGACCATTACCTACACGGGAACACAGAGAGACCCAGTGGAAGCGTGCACATCACCTACATTGGGGCACAGAGAGAGCCAATGGAAGCGTGAACATGAACTACACGGGAACACACAGAGACCCAATGGAAGCGTGCACATCACCTACGTTGGGGCACAGAGAGAACCAATGGAAGCGTGAACATAAACTACACGAGGGCACAGAGAGAACCATTGGGAGCGTGCCCATTACCTACCTGGGGGCACAGAGAGAGCCAATGGAAGCGTGAACATTATCTACACGAGGGCACAGAGAGAGCCAATGGAAGCGTGAACATTACCTACACAAGGGCACAGAGAGAAACACTGGGAGCGTAATAAGCAACATTAGCAGTAGCAGTAATCTGGAAATGAGTTAAAACAGAAAGTGCAGAATGCACGTGAATATGCTGTGCATTCCGACACGGATCAAATATTTCCAAAGTTTTTTCATACAAGACTTGTACACCCTACATCTTTTCTGCAGACATTGATAGAATAAGAAATGCACAAGCAATTTTGACCGGAAATCATAATGCCTATGAGTAGATATTACGTTGGCATGAAAATGAATTTAATCTTATGGAAAAGAATTAGAAACTTAGAGAGGAATTCAACTAATTGGGTTAGGACAGGAGCCAGATATAAACAGGCCTTGAAACTTCGAAAGCCATAGCTGCATGCAATATCTTGAAGATACTTGGGGCCATGTAATCTCTTGTATGTATGTATGTATATATATATATAAACGTTTCGTAAAATTGTAATGCCTCCATCTCCAAGGAATATCACACTAAGTTTCTTGAGAAGATGAATAATTTATCATCTGAAGGATTATTCTACACCATGGAATTTTGTCCGTGGCCAATGCCACTACCTGAATACTAGTGCAGCTTCGTGGTGAAGAGCGTAAATTCAGCGTTTTAAAGACCCTAATTATCATAGAGGTAAAGAATTTCGGTACTAGCACCCAAATATTCACCATTGTAAAGACAAAATCTAGCCTTATCTGACCCAGTTTAGTTCACATGTTCACACTATTTTCTCCAATATTCATTTTAATATTATTCTCCATTACCGACTCAAAGTCATGTTAATAAAATATAAAATAGCACATGCGGAAAAGCTGTGAATGAGTTTGTTCTTAGAATCGACCGAAATGAGCTGAAAATACGACATTCTTTGCTCCTAACGCTCTTGCAGAATGGAAATCCTGTTGCGTCTTTTCGAAACAACCGCAGTTTAATTGTCTTTCAAGTCCTACACAAAGCACGGACACATTCTCCCTCAAGAGAATATTTACATCTCCCAGGGACCGGCAACAGAATTCTCCGTTCCCATTGGTCTACATTTCACAAAGAGTTTTCCGGATGGCATGCCCAGAAAATCAGTCTTACGCTTACTTCACGTAGTCCAGTTATTCTTAGTCATAGTCAAGCGGAAGAAAGAACCTTTCTCTTGTGAAGAACAGTAAAATAGGGTTCTGTTTGGTAAGGTTAAGCTCTATAAATGATGGAACGTAAACACATCTCCGCCTCTAGCCCTGAATCATCGCTTCTGTCTGGATTATGATGGCTCTCATTTGTGTAAAACAATATGGACATGTAGAAATCTGTAACGCTATAAGGATCCTTTCTTCTTCTAGTCAGTAAAGGAGGCCGGAACAATGGACGGCGGCAGTGAACGTAGTTGAATCGCAACGGCACGTTGGAGATAAGATGACACTAAAAATTATGTATTTTAGGTTTCCTTCCATTTCTAAATATGGAAAATATACGCATAATGGGAAATTTGTGTCTGTCCCCATGGTTCATCAACGAAACTATTAAAAATTCATACGAAACCTAGTCTTCTAAGTACAGACAAGTGTCAACTTTGTTTCTAACTATGTATGTCAAATATAAGCAATTTTTTACATAAATAAGTAAAAAGAAAAGTAAAACTATTCCTGTAAGAGGCCGTGAAGGCCCATAGGGTTCTGAGATGCTGAGGGTCCCACATTATCTAGACAATCGGCTCAAAGATGGCCGTAAGGTTGTCAGCCTTACGCGCCGGCCGCGTTTTACTCCCCAGGACAATTATTTAATTAATTCCTGGTACTCATTTCTGTTAGGGTCTGAGTCGACTCCAGGACCATAGTGAGGCAGGAACGATTAGGTCAATTGAAAGAAAATCCAATGACCTCATCGGGACTTGAAACCGCGACCTTCCGGCTTGAAGTATAGTGCCTCAACCAACTACGCTACAGCGTGCATGAAACCGAAATTTATTTAATACACTATAGGCTTACGGTAAGCCTCTGCATATGAGAAACAAAATATTTAAGGTCTCTAACCACTATTCGCAGCTCTCTTGTATATGAGTAACGAAATGTAAACTGCGTGCATTTATTTCGTTGAAACGGGTGACCAGCCTATAGAGAGCTGTTGTGATGCCACCACTGAGGTCCCTCTAGCCCTGAGCAGCCTTGGTCGGTCCTTGTGGCAAGCTGATCTGCCGTGACGCGAGGTTAACACTGAACTGACAGCGTTCTTAATCCAATTGCAGACCAACTCGCTTGAGCTATCAATGTCCCATCTTTGAAATGCAAACCCACACTCCCGGTAAACCGAATAAGAAGAAAAGTATTTTGAAATTAAGGAGAGGCCTTTATGGGTGGCCATTCGGCCAGGTACTCTCGTGCCGCGACTGATCGACTGTGCCTAATTAAAATAGAAAAATTTGATCGGGGACACGACCGACCACAGGTAAGTGAGACAGGCTGGCAGAAGACAACAGCGGCAGTTATGATTATGATTAGTTAATATCCAAGTGCTGCCCTGAATACAGGTTCTTTGTTTCGTTCTTTACTGGTTTTATTTGCTGTCCTTTCCAATCTAACTAACTAACCGAACGCAGCCCGTAGCCCGTCACTATAATGACTGAGCTATGTCGAAGCCTAATCAATACGTCACATAAACTACAGATCACGATATTGTTACGTGTCATAGTGACTAAAGACGAGGCTCGAATTGGTAATTGGATTTATTGGATATTTATACGTCGTAAGTACAAATAATTATGACACTGTTACTGGTTTTCATATTACAAAGGATTTCACGCTAATATCTTCAGTCTACCTCCCCTAGTCTTCACGGATTTATAACACAGGAACTATAACAGGAACACACTCCCGATACTACTGCACTATAGCACACATAAAGTCTTCAAATCACAGGTTAAATCTTCACAGGCTGACCTCTTGTACTCTTATGCATTCCTCTAGCTTACTGTTTGCTTGCTCGTCCGCGTGCTTCTGTCGCTGCTACTACTCGTAACTGCCTTGAACGAATTCTGTCACTCTTACCTACATAGCCGCGGAACGGACATGGACCTACAAGAAACACATATCACGTGATCTCTATGCAGACAGTCTACTGGCGCGTAGGTCGGATCCACAGAAAACACAGTTTCTTCTATTGTTGCGTGCTGGACCGTGTTTAAAGAGCTGTTGCCTGGCAATGCATTGATTAAATCCTTATAATATATTGAACATTTAACACAATAAAATAGAGAATAATTTTGATTCTGTAGTGCTATTAACTTTGAGTGAGTAAGTAATAGTCTTTAGCTGCGAATAAATATGATGATCAGTGAGGAAACAGAAATTTAGAAAATGTGTATGCTTATTCTGCTGTAATACACTTATTCATTCGGTTTTGTTGCCGTTTTAAAGGTCTTATAATCCTGAAACCCACCACCTTTTAACATAGTCCCATTTGTGTCACAGTTTCATTGCCATCAAACAAAAATCATGTTTCAGTAAGAAGGAGAAATGTGGAAGTCAGACTTAGCACCATGTTACTCGCATACGACTTCAATCTGTAGTGGCATTCGCTTCCACAGAAACAAAACTTCCCAGCCGAAGTCATGGTTTGTGGATTTTGAGATTGTCACGTGAATTTGTCATGGTAATTATTACAGAGTCGCACCTGTTTTGGAAATCCCCTACCCTCATTAGCAGCTGAAAGTCCCGCCTTCCCTATTTCCGGCTCATGATTAAAAACAATGGAATCTTGAACAATAGAAAGAGGAACATGAAATTACGGCATGTTCTTCCCATTGGTTCAATTTTCCTACAGCTCTCAACCAATGAACTTTCAGCTCTCTCAAGTCATCAACATGACGTCATTGTTGGATGCTTTTGAGAGGCTAACAGTAGAAGGGGACACATTTGGGTGCATGTAACATGCAGTCTGTCCTCTATCACATTGCCAAGTTGCATGAGCACAGCCGAGATGCGCTGTTTTCACATTGGTTACTATAAATATAGGCTGTCTTTTGGTATCTGATGCACTATAGTCTTGCAGATTGTAATCGACGTTTCGAAATAAATTGTTGACTCAATCTTCAATCTTGAGGACGGAGGCAACACGTTCCTCCTAACTGTCGGCAACAATCTACAAGACTACACGGTGTCACAGTTCTGAAGCCTAATCTCCAACTTGAATATTTGTTCCGTTTCACACAATTTTTTGTTTGATATAAGGAGGAAAATTGTTTGAAGCAAGAAAACAACATGAGACGCACGCTGTGTATTTATGCTTCTTATGTTCGGTATCATAAAAGTGAAACTCATATTATACATGGAACTGTTTACTGCCATTATCAGGCTTCTTCTTCATTTCCTCTCTTACGTCTCTTCTCTTTCTTCCCCCATAAATTTATTAAATCGTTTATCACGCCATTTTATTTGCCATTTGTGTCAGGATGGCTGAGATCCTCATCTTAAAGATGCGCTGTTGGCGCCTTCTCCTGGTGGCTCTCTGCTTTCCTCCATCCAGTACATAGTTTATCAATGTATTGGGCTATTCCTCGCATCTGCATACGTTTTTGTGACATGATGCTTAATTAAGAAGTTAAAATTGTCCTTGTGCTTGACTAATTAAGCACTACGCCTTCAAGGCTTATGGGGGAGTGGATGTATAGATCTATATTTTCTTGACCTTGGCAGTAGCTGGTGGTGAGTGGTCAGCTTCACGCCTCGGCCACTTACACCCGGGGGAAAACCACCGGTACCCATTGGATAGGAGGTTGGGTGGACCCCAGAGCCGGTCTGGGTGATGTGGAGAAGAAAAAACTCTTGACTCCACCACTCCACCGGGACTCGAACTCCGACTCCTCGGTCTTCCAGCCCGTAGTCAGTCGCTACACCGACAATAGTATCCTGGCTTAATTAGGTAAAGGGACAAATTTATTTTTACCCGTCTTCTTATCAGAGATATGCACCAAGAAGACAATTGCGGAGCGACATCTGTCCGTTGGAAACAGTTCACATGAAGCTAGAGGCTTTCACGGCGAATGAAAGAGACAAAAATCTTCTCAGTCCAATTTGTAGAAAGAGTACAGTGCTCCACATCTGTGACGTCATTCCCCTTATTATAGAGGAAGGGCTCATCTCCATACTTTGGGCTTTTTCTCCGTAATGACGAAGCTGATCGTACGTCATCATCATCAATGAAGCATTCTCCGTCATGTACTAGTGTTTCCATACAGAGAACATTCACTGACGTGACGAATTCTGGCTTCTGTTACGGAAATGCTTGGTTCGAATCTCGGCATTGATGCATTGTTAAATAAATAACAATTCAGAAATTATATTCTGCTTGAAAACAGTAATCTTCAAATAAGCCGATCACAGTGGCCGCACGGTCTAATGCATGAACTGTCTTCGCTCGCTAAAACACCGGGATCGTGGGTTCGAATCCACACTCGAGACATTCATATCTGTGAGTGTTTGTATGCTGTATTTGTATTGGCCTGGGTACAGATAGCGGCCTTGAGACGGGCTGATCCACCGCCCAGGGAGTCCTATCGACTTTGTGAAAGATCAGCAAACTAAAAAGCGTCCAAGGCCCAACAAAGGGCCGTAGAGGCATGGATGTGTAGGTAGTTTGTTTTTCATTCAAGATTCCGGGTCAAAGAATTTACTTCATTTCGGTTCCCGTTTCGGAAATGGTGTATCCCAGCAAGCGATTTTCTTCTCAACTCAACATAGACCTTCACCAAGAAGTAGATATAGACTGCAGTTTCTACCCTCAAGCACTACACCACGAAGACGTAAAGGGAATGTAGCCTCACGCTCCTGCAGCTTTACTTCTGCTACACATTGGATAGGGGCGCGCGGTAGCGAGTTGTCTAAGGCACTATGCTACAAGCAAGAAGGTCGCGGGTTCGAGTCACGATGAGCTCGCTGGATTTTTTCACTTTAACTAATGCTTCCAGCCGCATTATTGTCCTGGGGTCGACTCAGCGTCTGACC